>NC_090650.1:10844276-11175526 GCF_040937935.1 Hyperolius riggenbachi
TTGAACAGCATGATTGCATGACTGTACATCATTGCTCCGCCCCTTGTGTAACATGAGCACATGACTGTACATCATTGCTCCGCCCCTTGTGTAACATGAGCACATGACTGTACATCTGTGCCCCACCCCTTTTGTAATATGAGCACATGAGGGTACATCTGTGCCCCGCCCCTTGTGTAACATGATCCCTGTGGTGACATATAGCAGAATGCAGTAAAGAGGCCCTGTAGTGACATGTAGCAGAATGCAGTAAGGAGGCCCTGTAGTGACATATAGCAGAATGCAGTAATGAGGCCCTGTAGTGACATATAGCAGAATGCAGTAAAGAGGCCCTGTAGTGACATATAGTAGAATGCAGTAAAGAGGCCCTGTACTGACATATAGCAGAATGCAGTAAAGAGGCCCTGCAGTGACATGTAGTAGAATGCAGTAAAGAGGCCCTGTAGTGACATGTAGCAGAATGCAGTAAACAGGCCCTGTAGTGACATGTAGCAGAATGCAGTAAACAGGCCCTGTAGTGGCATATAGCAGAATGCAGTAAAGAGGCCCTGTAGTGACATATAGCAGAATGCAGTAAAGAGGTCCTGTAGTGACATATAGCAGCATGCAGTAAAGAGGCCCTGTAGTGACATATAGCAGAATGCAGTAAAGAGGCCCTGTAGTGACATATAGCAGAATGCAGTAAAGAGGCCCTGTAGTGACATATAGCAGAATGCAGTAAAGAGGCCCTGTAGTGACATATAGCAGAATGCAGTAAAGAGGCCCTGTACTGACATATAGCTGAATGCAGTAAAGAGGCCCTGTAGTGACATGTAGCAGAATGCAGTAAAGAGGCCCTGCAGTGACATTAGTAGAATGCAGTAAAGAGGCCCTGTAGTGACATGTAGCAGAATGCAGTAAACAGGCCCTGTAGTGGCATATAGCAGAATGCAGTAAAGAGGCCCTGTAGTGACATATAGCAGAATGCAGTAAAGAGGTCCTGTAGTGACATATAGCAGCATGCAGTAAAGAGGCCCTGTAGTGACATATAGCAGAATGCAGTAAAGAGGCCATGTA
The DNA here is from genome assembly GCF_040937935.1 of Hyperolius riggenbachi. Taxonomy (NCBI): domain Eukaryota; kingdom Metazoa; phylum Chordata; class Amphibia; order Anura; family Hyperoliidae; genus Hyperolius; species Hyperolius riggenbachi. The sequence continues at coordinate 10,845,333 of NC_090650.1, forward strand.
GTGACATATAGCAGAATGCAGTAAAGAGGCCCTGTAGTGACATATAGCAGAATGCAGTAAAGAGGCCCTGCAGTGACATATAGCAGAATGTAGTAAAGAGGCCCTGTAGTGACATATAGCAGAATGCAGTAAAGGGGCCTGTAGTGACATACAGCAGAATGCAGTAAAGAGGCCCTGTAGTGACATGTAGCAGAATGCAGTAAATAGGCCCTGTAGTGACATGTAGCAGAATGCAGTAAACAGGCCCTGTAGTGACATATAGCAGAATGCAGTAAAGAGACCCTGTAGTGACATATAGCAGAATGCAGTAAAGAAATGACATATAGCAGAATACAGTAAAGAGGCCCTGTAGTGACATGTAGCAGAATGCAGTAAACAGGCCCCGTAGTGACATATAGCAGCATGCAGTAAAGAGGCCCTGTAGTGACATATAGCAGAATGCAGTAAAGAGGCCCCGTAGTGACATATAGCAGCATGCAGTAAAGAGGCCCTGTAGTGACATATAGTAGAATGCAGTACAGAGGCCCTGTAGTGACATATAGTAGAATGCAGTAAGAGGCCCTGTAGTGACATATAGTAGAATGCAGTAAAGAGGCCCTGTAGTGACATATAGCAGAATGCAGTAAAGAGGCCCTGTAGTGACATATAGTAGAATGCAGTAAAGAGGCCCTGTAGTGACATATAGTAGAATGCAGTAAAGAGGCCCTGTAGTGACATATAGTAGAATGCAGTAAAGAGGCCCTGTAGTGACATATAGCAGAATGCAGTAAAAAGGCCCTGTAGTGACAAATAGCAGAATGCAGTAAAGAGGTGCTGTAGTGACATATAGCAGAATGTAGTAAAGAGGCCCTGTAGTGACATATAGCAGAATGCAGTAAAGAGGCCCTGTAGTAATATATAGCAGAATGCAGTAAAGAGGCCCTGTAGTGACATGTAGCAGAATGCAGTAAAGAGGCCCTGTAGTGACATACAGCAGAATGCAGTAAAGAGGCCCTGTAGTGACATATAGCAGAAGGCAGTAATTATTTGGATAGCCACTTTTATGGTAATTTTCCAGGTCAGGGGCGTAGGAATAGACCCTGCAGCCCCTGCAGTTGCAGGGGGGCCCCTAGCAAGTCAGGGGCCCGGAGGAGGAAAGGCTGTCACCACCGGCGTACCTACCGGGGATGCGACTCTCTCAGCCGCAGGGGGGCCCTGCCGCCCGGGGCTGCTCTGGGGCCCGCTCACTGTGCGTGGGGGGAGCGCTGCTCTGGACCCCCCAGCAAGGTGCTCAACTGGCCGCAGCATCTAATAGACGCTGCGCCAGTTCATTCCCCGTAGCTCCGCTCCAGCAGCCTGCATAGTCTCCGGCAGGCAGAGCAGGGCTACGGCAAGATGGCCGCCGAAGAAGCCCTACACTGGAGACTATTTGTGTCTCTAGTACAGGGCTTCGGCAGCCATCTTGCCGTAGCCCTGCACTCTGCCTGTCAGCGCGGGAGATGTGCTGCAGGAGGACTCGGGGAGCTGCGAGCCAGATGCCGGGAGAGGAGAAGACTTCTGTCAGGTAAGTGAATTGGTTTTTTTTCACAGGTGCATTTTTTTTTCTAGTGTCTGCTGCCTACATTGTGATTTTCTGGTGTCTGCTGCCCACATTGTGATTTTCTGGTCACTGCTGCCCACATTGTGATTTTCTGGTGTCTGCTGCCCACATTGTGATTTTCTGGTGTCTGCTGCCCACATTGTGATTTTCAGGTGTCTGCTGCCCACATTGTGATTTTCAGGTGTCTGCTGCCCACATTGTGATTTTCAGGTGTCTGCTGCCTACATTACGATTTTCAGGTCACTGCTGCCCACATTGTGATTTTCAGGTGTCTGCTGCCTACATTACGATTTTCAGGTCACTGCTGCCTACATTACGATTTTCAGGTCACTGCTGCCCACATTGCGATTTTCAGGTGTCTGCTGCCCACATTGTGATTTTCTGGTCACTGCTGCCCACATTGCGATTTTCAGGTGTCTGCTGCCCTCATTACGATTTTCTGGTCACTGCTGCCCTCATTACGATTTTCAGGTGTCTGCTGCCCACATTACGATTTTCTGGTGACTGCTGCCCACATTGTGATTTTCAGGTGTCTGCTGCCCACATTATGATTTTCTGGTGACTGCTGCCCACATTATGATTTTCTGGTGTCTGCTGCCCACATTACGATTTTCTGGTCACTGCTGCCCACATTGCGATTTTCTGGTCACTGCTGCCCACATTGCGATTTTCTGGTGTCTGCTGCCCACATTATGATTTTCTGGTGTCTGCTGTCCACATTATGATTTTCTGGTGTCTGCTGCCCACATTACGATTTTCAGGTGTCTGCTGCCCACATTGCGATTTTCTGATCACTGCTGCCCACATTACGATTTTCAGGTGTCTGCTGCCCACATTACGATTTTCAGGTGTCTGCTGCCCACATTACGATTTTCAGGTGTCTGCTGCCCACATTACGATTTTCAGGTGTCTGCTGCCCACATTACGATTTTCAGGTGTCTGCTGCCCACATTGCGATTTTCAGGTGTCTGCTGCCCACATTGCGATTTTCTGGTGTCTGCTGCCCACATTACGATTTTCAGGTGTCTGCTGCCCACATTGCGATTTTCAGGTGTCTGCTGCCCACATTACGATTTTCTGGTCACTGCTGCCCACATTGCGATTTTCTGGTCACTGCTGCCCACATTGCAATTTTCAGGTGTCTGCTGCCCTCATTACGATTTTCAGGTGTCTGCTGCCCACATTACGATTTTCAGGTGTCTGCTGCCCACATTACGATTTTCAGGTGTCTGCTGCCCACATTGCGATTTTCAGGTGTCTGCTGCCCACATTGCGATTTTCTGGTGTCTGCTGCCCACATTACGATTTTCTGGTGTATGCTGCCCACATTAGGATTTTCTGGTGACTGCTGCCCACATTGCGATTTTCTGGTGACTGCTGCCCACATTGCGATTTTCTGGTGACTGCTGCCCACATAAGGATTTTCTGGTGACTGCTGCCCACATTAGGATTTTCTGGTGTCTGCTGCCCACATTACGACATTCTGGTGACTGACTGCTGCCCACATTAGGATTTTCTGGTGACTGCTGCCCACATTACGATATTCTGGTGACTGCTGCCCACATTAGGATTTTCTGGTGACTGATGCCCACATTGCAATTTTCTGGTGACTGCTGCCCACATGGCGATTTTCTGGTGACTGCTGCCCACATTGCGATTTTCTGGCCCACATTACGATTTTCTGGTGAACACTGCCCACGTTACGATTGTCTGGTGAATGCTGTCCACGTTACGATTTTCTGGTGAACCCTGCCCACATTACAATTTTCTGGCCCACATTACGATTTTCTGGTGAACACTGCCCAAGTTACGATTGTCTGGTGAATGCTGTCCATGTTACAATTTTCTGGTGAACTCTGCCCACATTACGATTTTCTGTCCCACATTACGATATTCTGGTGAACGCTGCTCACATTACGATTGTCTGGTGAATGCTGCCCACGTTACAATTTTCTGGTGACTGCTGCTCACGTTACTATTTTCTGGTGACTGGTGCTGCCCACTTTACAATTAATTTACAGTGAAACGCTGCCCCATTACGATTATTTGGCACCTATGGGGGGGGGGGGGGCCCATCCAAATATTCGCAGGGGGGCCCAGTGATTTCTAGTTACGCCCCTGTTCCAGGTTTTAGCATCAGAAACACTATAGCCCTGCCCTCCCAGTGATGTCACAGCCTAGGCTGTTTAGCTATGCGGAATTCTCCTCCCATAGCATTTTGTGACAACAGCTTTATTTTCTAATGTCTTAAGAGCTCTCCGTAACCAAACGTTCTGCAGAGATCACCTAAAGAGGTTGATACCTGTGATAAATCAGGGAGAGGAATGATTTTGCAATGGGAAAACACTGACTAAATAATTTATAAATTAATATTGTAAAGAAAAAAAGCAATTATTACTGCTACAGTTCCTCTTTAAAGGAACCATCAAGCATTGTAAGCTACCCCAGGTAAGGGATGAGCAGAAACTACGCCAGTGCGAATTTACGCATCGTAGTTCGTAGGGGAAGTTTCAAAACTATGCTTACGAATGTAGGCGTAGAGAAGTACCGCTATGCGTAGCTTACGCCCACTATGCGTAGTTAACATGTGTATTGCGTAGTGAACTACGAATGCGTTACTCGCGTCTAATTTTCTGCGTGCGATTGTATGCATACAAATGTACGCATTGGAAAGTGGAATGTACGCATAGAAGAGTTCCCGGTATAAGCATTTTCAAGGAATTAATGTGTAAAATTTTCTGCATACGGGCATAAGCATCAACATACACTACGCTTCACACTACACGTAATTGCGTATTTTAACGCGTAGTCTACGAAGCCGTAGTTTGGCGAAGCGTAATTGCGTAAAACTACGCATAGTTCCAGTGTAGCGAAGTTGGCTGACTACGACCATCCCTGCCCCAGATCTACTTACCCGGGGAATCCTCCGGCCCCTTGCAGCCGATATGTCCCTCACAGCAGCTCCCAGAGGCCAGCCTGGGGTCACCGCCGGTACAGAGGCCTACCTCGCGAGGTCGTCATCTACTGTGCCTGCGCAGAGCACTTCAGCCCACGTGCGAGTGATTGACAGCGGCACTTGCACAGGTGCAGTAGAGGACGACCTTGCAAATACGGTGGCTGCGAGGGACATGCTGGCTGCAAGGCGCTGGAGGAAGGCCTGTGTAAGTAGATCTGAGGTAGCTTTAAGAGAACCCGAGGTTTGTTTAAAGAATGTTGTCTGCACAGTGAGGCTGGATCTGCCTATACAGCCCAGCCTCTGTTGCTATCCCAAACCCCACTAAGGTCCCCCTGCACTCTGCAATCCCTCATAAATCACAGCCGTGCTGAGCGGCTGTGTTTACATCTGTAGTGTCAGTCTCAGCTGCACCCCCGCCTCCTGCATAGCTCCGGTCCCTGCCCCTGTCCCTTCCCTCCAATCAGCAGGGTGGGAAGGGATGCAGGCGGGGACTGGAGTTCTGCAGGAGGCGGGGAGAGCAGCAGACTAACACTATAGAGATAAACACAGCCAGCTCTGACAAGCTGTTTGTCAGCAGCGTGGCTGCGATTTATGAGGGATTGCAGAGTGCAGGGGGACCTTAGGGGGGTTTGGGATAGCAACAAAGGCTGGGCTGTATAGGCAGATCCAGCCTCTGTATGCAGATAATATTCTTCAAACTCACCTCGGGTTCTCTTTAAAATGCTTGATATTTCCTTTAATTTCTGAAACTAGAGATATAGTTTTATGTTATTCGGTACTCCTAGCATGGCAACTTAAAGAGAACCAGAGATGAAGCAACCTCATGTATTTTACCTTATAAATCAGTGGGAACATGACAGTAAACACCTAATCTGCTCTTTGTTACATTGTTCTCTGTTTAATTTGCCTGTTATCACCTCTAAGATAAGAATCCCGACTAAGCAGTCGGTCTGGCTTTGCTACAGAATAATTATAGCTGAGACTGTGTTCTTTGCTGTCTTCAAGTCCAAGCCTGCCCCCTGCTGGCTTTGCTCAGGAATCATTATAGCTGAGTCATTATAGCAAAGCCAGACTCAATGCTCACTCCGGGATTCTTATCTCAGCTAGATAACAGACACTTTTAGCAGTGAGGATGGAACAGAGAGCATGGTAAATGTTTTCTCTAATGTTCCCACTGATTTCTATGGTAAAATACACAAGGGTGCTTCGTCTCTGGTTCACTTTAAGGTAGCTATACCTTGGGATGGGCAGATTAGACCAAGAGACCGACCTTCCTCTGATCGAATCTGATGAGAGAGAGATCTGTTGGCTGCCCACACGCCGCAGGCCAATTACCGATCAATTTCATGCTGAAATCTCTCCAGAATTGTGTGGGGTCCACCGCATCCCCTACCTCGACGCTTCCCCCCTAGTGTTTAAAATGTACCCCCGCGTGTGCATTTATACATTACCTGTCATGTGTCGCATTGCCCATCCATCTTCCGAATCCGCTACTCTGCCATTCGCAGTATACACGTCGCTGATGTCAGACAGACATCGAGTGCTATGCGCCAGCGGCCTGCATATCACTAATGGAAGAGGGAAGAGGAGTGGATTTGGACGAATGATGGGCACTGCGACACAAGACAGGTAATGTCTGAATGCACACATGGGAGGAGGCGGGGGGGCAGTAGGAGGGCAGCGCTGGCTGTTTCGTCATGTCCACCGCTTGCCGTCCAGATATCGACCATGACGGCCAGACATATTTCAGCATTTCTGGTCGATACATGCGACCAATTGCGGCCCAAAATTGATCACCTCGTCCATCGGGCATGCACTTGGTGGCACCAATTTTCATCTGATTTGATAAATATTGAATCAGATGGTCGGGTGCCAAGTCAAGAGACGTATAGCCACCTTTCGGCTGCATTATAAAATACATAATTGATTAATATTACCTCAGTGCGGCGGTTTTCCCGTTCTTGTGCATACACGTGACGATTCTGGTTTGGTAGCCGATTTGTATATCCCAGTATCGGTTTTCCAGGCGGTTCTTCCTGTTGCGGGTTCTTTTTTTCTTCATCAGCTCCCGGGCCTCCGGGTCCTTCACGGCCTTCTCTCTCTCCTTCGCCCGCTCCCTGTTCTTCCCTCGCTTGCCGGCTTGCCGCACGTGCCGGGACAGCGGTATGGAGCAGGAGCTCCAGGGCCCGACGCTAAGGCTGTACATGTTCTCCTCCCCCTCGCAGGACGCGGCCTGGCACACCTGAAACTCCGTGAGGTTGGGACAGGCCGAGCCACCAAACTGGGCCACGGCCACCACGTGGCGCGTTCGGTGCTGCAGCCCGCTGCCACAGGTCTTGGAGCATTCCGACCATGGGGAGAAGTCCGAGACCACGCAGTCCTGGGGGCAGGGGATAAGGCACCCTTGTTCTAGCCGGGGCTTAGGCTCGAAGTATTCGCAGATGCTGTCGTCCGCCTCGGAGCCGGTAGCTTTTTGTAAACAGACCACCTCCCGGGTCTGGATGCCCTCCTCGCCCTTGGTGCACTCGGAAGGCTTCTCCGATACCCTCGATGTCACCGGAATGCACTGGTTCCAGCTGCCCAGCTGCCAGTCGTAGAGCTCCTTGTGCCAGTCGCACACCCTGAAGCAGTTCTGCTGGTTGTCCGGCCGGTCGGTTTGCTTGCAGTTGGTGGGGAGGGTCGTCCAGCCCTCGATGTGGGCACACCACACCGCCCTCGTCTGAATCCCGCCGGGTCCACACTCGTCTCCCATGCATCTGCCCCAAGGTCCTGAAATCAGACATACAACAGTCATTATACACCTAATAGCAACTGGCAGAAAAGTCTTCTAATATGCAAGACTCTGTTGATCTAGGAAGAGATAGATTTCAAGCCAATCAAAGCCTCTGGCTGCTGGTTAGTTAAAGGGAACCTAAACTGAGAAGGATATGGCTTTTTCCTTTTAAAATAATACCAGTTGCCTGACTCTCCTGCTGATCCTGTGTCTCTAATACTTCCAGCCACAGCCCCTGAACAAGCATGCAGCAGATCAGGTGCTCTGACTGAAGTCAGACTGGATTAGCTGCATGCTTGTTTCAGGTGTGCGAGTCAGCCACTACTGCAGCCAGAGAGATCAGCAGGACTGCCAGGCAACTGGTATTGTTTAAAAGGAAACATCCATATCCCTCTCAGTTAAAGTTCCCTTTAAAGTTGATCTTAACTCTTACACGGGACAGAAGGAAAGCAGAGAGAAATGTGCCCTGTGTGTATTTAGAGAGTTTAGCCGAATTCCCCCTCATTTGTGTCTAATCACAACTGTAATCTGATCTCTCAGCTGTGTCAGCTGGCTGCCTCGGCAGAGCAGCTAATTTGTAAACACAGGATGTTAACCCTATGTCTGCTTCCATGAAAGCAGGAAGTAGACACACCACAGATTTATTGCAGGATTTGCATCGGCTGTAACAAAAATGTTTTTCTTTAAAGGTTATTATACTGCTCCATATCTTTTAGAGCAGAGAGGAAGTTCTGAGTTCAGGTCTGCATTAAAAAGGAACTTTAAAGTGAACCAGAGACGAAGCATCCTCATGTATTTTACCATATAGATCAGTGGGAACATTAGAGAAAACACCTACCCTGCTCTCTGTTTCATTATTTACTGTTCAGCCTGCTTGTTATCAGCCCTGATAAAATCCCTGACTGAGCATTCAGTCTGGCTTTGCTATAATGACTCAGCTATAATGATTCCTGAGCAGAGCCACAAGGGGGCAGGCTTGGGCTTGAAAAGACATCAGAGAAGACAGACTCAGCTATAATGATTCCTGAACAAAGCCAGACTGAATGCTCAGTCGGGGATTTTATCAGGGCTGATAAACAAGCAGGCTGAGCAGTGAAGGATGAAGTAGAGAGCAGGGTAGGTGTTTTCTCTAATGTTCCCACTGATATATATGGTAAAATACATGAGGGCGCTTCATCTCTGGTTCACTTTAATTACAAAGAGTAGAATGCAGTAAATTGTGCATGATAGCAACTTTTAAGCTAAATATCCTGGTTTCAGCATCAAACATGCTTCCTATATCTATATATTGCTTTATACCCCACTAAGACTTAACCTAGGCTGTTTATTATGCAGGATTTTCCCCACCAGTGCATTCTGGGAGACCAAAGATTTTTTACATTGGCTTTAGAACTCTCAGTAAGGGCTCATTCACACTATGAGCGTTTACAAATTTTTTCAAGCGCTGACTATTTTAGAAAGCGCCCCAAAAGCGCTTGTGGAATGATTCCGTATGAGAGTGTTCACATGTGTGCGTTTTGATTTTACTGAAATCGCAGCGCTGCCTGTACCATCCTCTGAGAGCTTTGGCTAAATGGAAGGTATAGGGAAATCACTAAGCGCTTGAAAAAGCGCTTTGTATGGCGATTTCCCCAGCGCTTTCATGAATAAATACATTGTATTTATTCATTTCTGGGTGAAAAAGTTCACTGACGTCAGGAAGTGAAAAAACAAATCACTCTGCAAAAGCGCTTAGAAAAGCTCTTTTCTAAGCACAAAGCGCTGTGAAAAGTGCTTGAAAAACTCTGAATAAATCGCTCAGCGTTTGCAAGAGCACTGGCGATTTATAATGCGAACAAAGCTTAAACGAACATTCTGCAGTGATCACCTGCCAGCAGTAAAGATGTCACGGCCATGTGATAAATGTCAGAATGTAAATCGGGGAGAGGAAAGATTTTACAATGGGCAAACACTGACTAAATAATCTATAGCTGAATGTTGTAAAACAAAATAGGCAATTGTATTCATTATGTTATTTTGACTACAGGTCCTCTTTAACTAGCTGCAGGTTAATTGAGTGGCAGCTAGTGGCTTTGATTGGCTAAATCTCTTTCCCTTTCTAAATTTGTGTTTGAAGTTTGAGAAATTTGAATGCAATACTTTTCATAAACAACATAAACATGGTAAAACAGTTGAAGAAGATGCTGTTTATTTTGATATAGGAGGATAGTGTGGTGTTACCGCCTCCAGCCTTTAGGTGTCATTGTTACATTATCTACACTGTACTTTTAATTCAGGATCTTTTCTAATACATGTGTGGTTGTTCATCCTGTCTGCAGGACCTTGCATTGTAAACCCCATTATTTGCTAGGCTTCCTAGCTACAATACACAGTTAGGGGAACACAACTTTGATCTAAAGTTATTGTAAGTATATGCATAGTTTCCAAGAGTTTTCTACTTTAATTAACCTTCTACACTGCTTTAAGGCAAATAAAGTGTATCTGAGATTTAAAAAAAAAATGCATGTTGGCACCTAAATTGTCTTAAAAATTGCATGGCCGCAGTTGTCTTGAACAGAACACACTCCTCTATGACCTTCCAAACCAAACAAATGTATTTGATCATGCTTCTGTAAGCTCTGTCCCAGGTAAACCAGACAGGAGAATAGATCGGATTTCAGCAGCTGTTGCAGAGGGGTGAGATGTATTTCCCTTCTCTTTCCCTAAGATTTATTACAGCAGAAACATTCATGATTATATTGGAAAGCTTGCAATGCAGGGCCAGGTTGTAGACTACATAATAAACACAGAGCAGTGGGTAAATGTAATTTGACTTTATGGCTGACAGTTACGTTTTGTGGGTTGTGTATAGGAATTCCATAGAGCACTGTCTGCTAACAATAGGTCCTTGGTGCCCCCTCAAGCAACTCCAGGATTCTGCCTGTCCTGCCTATGGCTAAAAATGGGCTTGGCCAGCAGTAAAGATGATGACCAGCAGGCTCACAGTGGATCAAACACCATGAACGAATTACACGGCGTGTGTCAATCATTTCTTGATCTATCTTGTTACTTTGCAATGTCTTGAATTATATTTCCCCCTACAACTATCATTAAGTTCCTATTAAAAGTGAACCTGAGGCGAAAATGATATGGAGGCTGCCATATTTGTTTCCTGTTAAACAATACCAGTTGCCTGGCAGCCCTGCTGATCTATTTGGCTGCAGTAGTGTCTGAATCTCACCAGAAACATGTATGCAGCTAATCCAGTCAGATCTGACAATAATGTCAGAAACACCTGATCTGCTGCATGCTTGTTCAGGGTCTGTGGCTAAAAGTATTAGAGGCAGAGGATCAACAGGGCTGCCAGGCAACTGCCAACTGGTATCGCTTAAAAGAAAATAAATATGGCAGCCTCCATATCACTCTTTCCTTTTGTTGGAGCTTAGTATTTTGTACACATGCAGATAGTCACCTGGTATAACACGTTAGAACTCTTTACTGAGGTAAAACATGCAGACATATATCATACACAACCAGCAGGAAGTGCAGCTTAGAACAGAGAGGAGCACAGTGAAAACAGGAAATGACAATCACATAAATATAACCATTGTATTTTACACACAGTGACATCTTGTGGTTGGTTCAGTATACTGCAGTTTAGGTAATAATCTTGTTGATACTCCAATGTTGATAATTGCTTTTTTGTATAGAGATAACAACTGGAGTTTCTTAACTCTTCCTGTACTGGAAACAATTAGACTGATATATCTGATCTTAATGTTTTATTTCTTAGCTGTACTACACATACAAATCATAATATCATATTTTTTTTTTTTTCCGCTTCAGTGTCTCTTTAAAGGGAACCTAAATTGAGAAGGATATGGATTTATCCTTTTAAAATAATACCAGTTGCCTGAATCGCCTGCTGATCCTGTGTCTCTAATACTTTTAGCCACAGCCCCTGAACAAGCATGCAGATCAGGTGCTCTGACTGAAATTAGACTGTATTAGCTGCATGCTGGTTTCAGGGTGTGATTCAGCCACTACTGCAGCTAAAGAGATCAGCAGGACTGACAGGCAACTGGTATTGTTTAAAAGGAAAGATCCATATCCCTCTCAGTTAAGTTTTCCTTTAAGTCTGTGAGCAAAAAAGACCTTTTCCCTTCCTTTCTTTCTAACTATCGCCATAAATTGAAAAATAATATAAAAAAGTTACTGCAGCATAGATGAAGTCAAGGAGGACAGAATTTCTTTCTTTTTTCCCTTGTAAAGAAGGAAGGGGGGGGGGGGGGAGTTACGTTTCGGAGAGCTTTCTGAGAAGCAGGCCTCGCCTCCTCATTATTCCTACTCCAGATGAAAACGTTAATATTCACCTACAAATCATTTAATTATATATCTATCCAATATAAGAAGCCTAGTCTTCCAGGAATAATTTATTCTGTTTTATGCATGTGTGTTTCTGTGCTGCCAGCTGGGGAAGACAGATTAAGCCCATAAAAAAACTCCTTTGGTGTTCCGCGGTGATTACATTTAAAACCGCCGCTTCAAAGACTTTCAGCACACCTACTAAATAAATATACGCCGCGTACAAACGCAATTCCCGTCTACGGAAGCCAGATTACTCCTCGATTTATCTCTCATCGACCTCTCGCCAATAACAAGATCACGGCTGTATTAACCGCACTCCAAGCGAGTACGACGCACGGGATCCAGTCCACCACCTTCCAAAAACAGCTGGAGGATCTGCTGGACAAACGCGCCAACGGCGGCGAAATGCAAAATATGTAAACAAAAACAATTCTGAGGCAAATACTTAAAAGTGTACACGAAGGCGACGTGACATGATGAGATAAGCATGTGTATGTACAGCGCCAAACATATTAATAACCAGGCTGTTTTACTTGTTTTATTTGACTGCCTGAAAGAGTTAATTTTTAGGCATGCAAGTGACAGCTTCTGTCGTGTCGGTAGCTTGTCGGGGATATAGTGAATATCACTAATAAGCAGATTACAGCCACAAAAGTTTGTCAGAATACAACTTCTGAGGGCAGGGAGAGATAAAAAAAAAAAAAGGTCAATAGTTCATGTATTTTCATTTAGGGACACTTAATAGACTGCTACTGAGCAGAGAAAACAAACCATTCAATCTACTTTGTGAAACCATGATATATCTAAAGAAGTAATTTTTAGGAGCAGGATAAATACAATTATTAATCTGATCAGTTTATTTTCATGTCGGGTTCACTTTAAGACAAAATCCGCAGTATAATCGCATTGTGTGATCCAAAAGCAACGATTCTGATAACTAGCGTTGTCGTCCCCACTTATCGTTAGATGCACCTTGGACAAAAAGAAGAAACTGCGTGCAGCTAATTAACATGATTTTCTTGCGCAAATCCTGACGATGCGATCCGGCCTGAAAGAAAGAACTCTCCAGTGTGGTAAAATAATGACAGAAAGGTACAACGGCTCTAATTGCGTTTTCCAAAGCCGAGTGATGCCAATTAAATTAAATTGATGAATCTGAACATAAACGGCCCTGACAGTCGTCAGAGAATGGGCGGGGGAATATGCGCAGGTCGGGAGAGCCCAAGACAAAGGGAAAAAACAATATTGTGATGTGTAATGATAGTGCAGGGCCAGGAGTGGCGGTATATCACTGGGGCATCGCCCGTCTACAAGGTTTATATACCGGTACCAATTGCCCCCCCTCCCCCCCCCCCCCCCCCCCAGGCGAACTGAAGGCAGACTTAAAGAGGAACTCCAGTGAAAATAATGTAATAAAAAAAGTGCTTCATTTTTACAATAATTATGTATAAATGATTTAGTCAGTGTTTGCTCATTGTAAAATCTTTCCTCTCCCAGATTTACATTCTGACATTTATTACATGGTGACATTGTTACTGTGGGCAAGTTATGTAGCTGTTTCTGAGAGCGCTCCGATGGTGCATTACCACAGATATGTCTTTTAAACACGCAACAATATATGCACTTACAATATATAAAATGATACTGCGCCTTGCATAGCCCGTCAGCTGGTCGCCTCAATACATTCCAGCCTGGCCAGGGCTGGAGGTGTGGATGGAATCACACAGGAGCGTCCTTCTGCGGGGAGCGGTGCGCAGTGACTGCTGTCTGACGTCACTACCGGTTTCGGCGTAGATCCACGCCTTCCTCAGGTGACGCTAGACTCAGACAGACCTGTATACATAGTTTCCCTCCTGTGGCAACGGTTGCTACGGGGCGGGACTAAAATTGAACAAACTTTATTAGAACAATTTAAAAAGCAGACAACCTCCGCTGTTATATAGGCTATTGCCAGATTCCGTGTGGATACGGATATTCGTAAATTAAAAGGCTGACACCTCTGCAGTTTGCGGACTGTAGCCAAATTCCGTGTAGATGTAAGCATAACAAATTCAGAAGCTGACAACCTCCGCAGTTATGCAAACTGTTGCCAGATTCCATATAAATTAAATAATAAAATAGGGACTGTTAAACTTTAAGTCCCAAGGGTCTAATCTAGACCATCTATATTCATTCAGTGTGTTTATTCCGTATTTTTTGGGGCTGTATACACAACGAAGTCCAGCATTACTGGGTCTTAGAATAAGACCTTACTGCAGTCAATATGCAGATAAACTTAACAGCTACAAATAGTCCAGCCGCATGTGGGTAAACATGAAAACTGAATTTAACTAGGTGTAGAAGATTACTTACACTAAAAGATGGATTATGTCCATGTTTCTAACAAAATCTTAATTAGACTGTTTAGGCCAAACGTCTTCAGGCCTGTCCACTATTCAGGCTCCATACACACCCGCCAGGGTCTCGACCAGAACGGTCTGACCCATGCCAAAGCAACAATTAGCCTTTTATCAATGGTAATGGCTCAAAGACGGGCACTCAAAAATGTCTCTATCAGTGGGGCCTCACTTACTGGCTGGTTGGTGGATACTAGCCTACTAGGTAAGGTAAGGTACCAGGGGGAGGAGAGAGGAGGGAGTGGGAACGGCCCGGCAACAGTGTATAAGGGCTGGTGCACACCGAGCGGCTTTTTCAGCGTTTCTGCAGCCGCTTGCGGCTGCGGATCCGCTTGGTCAATGTATCTCAATGGGGTGGTGCACACCAGAGCGGGAGGCATTTTGCAGAAACGAAAAAAATGCAGAAACGAAAAAAAAACCTTTCAAAATCTGCTAGCATTTTGCGGATCTGCTAGCGGTTTTTGGTGTGCACCAGCCCTCACTGAGTGTCTGGGTACACTCTTTTAGACATTTCGGAATTGGAAATATTGGTTTTATACAGATAATTCATTCCTTTAACCCATATGTAGTTTTATCTTTTTTATAGTAACCAGTGATCCACCTAATACACTTTTCTCTGGCGCCCAGTGAGCGTACTGAAACAGCTCGTTAAGGGCACACATTAGATGGATCTACACGTTGTGAACGTGATTTTATACGCAAAATGATTTTGTTAGAAACATGGACATAATCCATCTTTTAGTGTAAGTAATCTTCTACACCTAGTTAAATTCAGTTTTCATGTTTACCCACATGCGGCTGGACTATTTGTAGCTGTTAAGTTTATCTGCATATTGACTGCAGTAAGGTCTTATTCTAAGACCCAGTAATGCTGGACTTCGTTGTGTATACAGCCCCAAAAAAATACGGAATAAACACACTGAATGAATATAGATGGTCTAGATTAGACCCTTGGGACTTAAAGTTTAACAGTCCCTATTTTATTATTTAATTTATATGGAATCTGGCAACAGTCCGCATAACTGCGGAGGTTGTCAGCTTCTGAATTTGTTATGCTTACATCTACACGGAATTTGGCTACAGTCCGCAAACTGCAGAGGTGTCAGCCTTTTAATTTACGAATATCCGTATCCACACGGAATCTGGCAATAGCCTATATAACAGCGGAGGTTGTCTGCTTTTTAAATTGTTCTAATAAAGTTTGTTCAATTTTAGTCCCGCCCCGTAGCAACCGTTGCCACATGAGGGAAACTATGTATACAGGTCTGTCTGAGTCTAGCGTCACCTGAGGAAGGCGTGGATCTACGCCGAAACCGGTAGTGACGTCAGACAGCAGTCACTGCGCACTGCTCCCCGCAGAAGGACGCTCCTGTGTGATTCGATCCACACCTCCAGCCCTGGCCAGGCTGGAATGTATTTAGGCGACCAGCTGACGGGCTATGCAAGGCGCAGTATCATTTTATATATTGTAAGTGCATATATTGTTGCGTGTTTAAAAGACATATCTGTGGTAATGCACCATCGGAGCGCTCTCTGTCTCCTCCTACCTTCTTGTGTTTACTAGTGACTGGCTCCATCCAGCACAAGAGAGCTGCACCGAGGGTACATTTAAAGGGCCAACACTATACTGTTGAGCGCAAGTGTAAAAAAACTTTTGTATGTAGCAGTTTCTAGCTGTTCTGGCTGTTACAGACAGCTGTAAACAGCCATTTCCTGTCTGTGAACATTGTTACATTGTGGCAGTTTGCCCAGAGTACTGCGGTACTCAGTGCTTCTTGTGGGAGGGGTTTCAGCACAAAATCAGTCACACAGCGCCCCCTGATGGTCTGTTTATGAAAAGCATTCTATTTCTCATGTAAAAGGGGGTATCAGCTACTGATTGGGATAAAGTTAAATTCTTGGTTGGAGTTTCTCTTTAAATATAGGTTGATTTAACTGTAGAAACAAATGTAGGCAACAGAAAAATATTATGGGCCGAAACTCATCTGAAATCCTTGCTCCCCCCTCCCCCACATTACCAGTGAAGTCTGCTGCTCAGGCCTAGCAGCTCAAACTCAGCCCTCCTCTTTGCGCTCTGCTGCTCAGGCCTCACAGCTCACACACAGCTCACCTCTCTGCACTCTGCTGCTCAGGCCTAGCAACTCACACTCAGCCCTCCTCTCTGTACTCTGCTGCTCAGGCCTCACAGCTCACACACAGCCCTCCTCTCTGCACTCTGCTGCTCAGGCCTCACACATAGCCCTCCTCTCTGCGCTCTGCTGCTCAGGCCTCACAGCTCACATACAGCCCTCCTCTTTGCACTCTGCTGCTCAGGCCTCACAGCTCACACACAGCCCTCCTCTCTGCACTCTGCTGCTCAGGCCTCACAGCTCACACACAGCCCTCCTCTCTGCACTCTGCTGCTCAGGCCTTACTGCTCACACACAGCCCTCCTCTCTGCACTCTGCTGCTCAGGCCTTACTGCTCACACACAGCCTTCCTCTCTGTACTATGCTGCTCAGGCCTCTCACACAGCCCTCCTCTCTGCACTCTGCTGCTCAGGCCTTACTGCTCACACACAGCCCTCCTCTCTGTACTATGCTGCTAAGGCCTTACTGCTCACACACAGCCTTCCTCTCTGTACTATGCTGCTCAGGCCTCACAGTTCACACACAGCCCTCTTCTCTGCACTCTGCTGTTCAGGCCTCACAGCTCACACACAGCCCTCTTCTCTGCACTCTGCTGCTCAGGCCTCACAGCTCACACAAAGCCCTCTTCTCTGCACTCTGGCCTCACACACAGCCCTTCTCTCTGCACTCTGCTGCTCAGGCCTCACAGCTCACACTCTGCCCTCCTCTCTGCACTCTGGCCTCACACACAGCCCTTCTCTCTGCACTCTGCTGCTCAGGCCTCACAGCTCACACTCTGCCCTCCTCTCTGCACTCTGCTGCTCAGGCCTCACACACAGCCCTCCTCTCTGCACTCTGCTGCTCAGGCCTCTCACACAGCCCTTCTCTCTGCACTCTGCTGCTCAGGCCTTACTGCTCAAACACAGCCTTCCTCTCTGCACTCTGCTGCTGATGCCTCACAGCTCACGCACAGCTCTGCTCTCTGCACTCTGCTGCTCAGGCCTCGCAGCTCACACACAGCCCTGTGCTGCTCAGGCCTCTGCTTCTCAGGCCTCACAGCTCAGACACTACTGGAGCCAAGGAGATTAGTAGAACTGTCCGGCAAATGCTGTTGTTTAACCTCCCTGGCGGTACACAGTTTAAGTGGCTGCATCCCTGGGAGGGATTTTTTTAATTAAACTTTTTTTTTGTATGTTAGCTAGCACTAGGCTAGCTAACTATGTTGCCCAAGTTCCCCGGCACCGGTCTGACCCCCCCCCCCCCGATTGCCGCCGGCAACACTCACCCGTCCCCGATCCCAGGAGAGCCGCAGCTTCCCAAATAGCATCACTCGTCGCTATGGCGACGATCGGACATGACGTCATGCGCAGTTCCGATCCTCCCCATAGCGAAGCCGGGTTCTGATTGGGAGGCTGCGCCATCGCGGGATCCCTGGGGGGTATGTATACCGGAGGTGATCGGGGGCGCTTCGAGGGGACCGGAGGGACTTGGGCACCATAGTTAGCTAGCTAGCTTGACAATATGTAACTCATTTTATTTAAAAAAAATCCTCCCGGGGCGATGCGATCCCCTGCGGCGGCTAGCCTGCCACTGTGTCGGGCTTACCGCCAGGGTGGTTAAAAGGAAATAAATATGGCATATACCTTTTGCTTAAAGGGGCTCAGAGCTCAGTAAAATAAAAAGATTTATACATACCTGGGGCCTCCTCCAGCCCCATCCGCTCCAATCACTCCCACGCCGCCGTCCTCCGATATCTACAGCGCCGGTACCGGGTCCCCGTACTTCCGTCAGTCGGAACCAGTCTACGCAGGAGAAGTGCTCTCTTTGCGTATATCTCCATCAGCTGCTGGAGAGATACGTAGAGGGCGCACTACTCTTACGCAAGAGTGGCTCCGACTGACAGAAGTGACGGGACCCGGTACCGGCGCTGTAGACATCGGAGGACGGCGGCGTGGGAGCGATCGGAGCTTATGGGGCTGGAGGAAGCCCCAGGTATGTGTAAATCTTTTTATTTTACTGAGCTCTGGTACACTTTAAGGTTACATTTAGGAATGAGGTCACATCTGTTGCCCTCCGAACCTCTATCATGAGGAAGGAGGGTGGGCAGGAGTTGGGGGGCTCAGTCCCGTATATAATGCAAAGCGGAAGGGGAGCATTATACATACTTGCTCCAGGTGGTGATACACTTCACTTCCTCCTCCATTTTCAATGGCGTGTAGCCAGCCAATCACCTTGTGGCTCCAGTCTCCGAATGTCATGTGACACAGACGGGAGCTGTATGGTGATTGGCTGTCTGCACAGCACTTGTAAACTGAACAAGAAGCAAAGAGCACCTGCATCGGAGCCGGGAGCAGGTAATGTATAACTCTCCACTGTCATTTTACATTATGTATAGGACCATTGCAGGGGCTTTCATTATGCCCCAGGCTACCGCTGCATGGATTGCATCATCCCGCCGTTTACACAACCAGGTAGGGGCGTGGCACAGACAAACACTCTGGGAAGACTGCAGAAACAGTGATGGCAGTCTATGGTACAGGAAGTGGGCAGGACCTGGGCTACTGACACTGAAAGTGATTGACACGGCTGGATTTACCATAAGGCACTGTAGGCTCATGCCTACAGGCGCCTGATGATGGAACGGCGGCTCACTCCCTAGTGCCTCCATCTCTCCTTCCCTATAAAGAGTCCCGAGCAGAGCATAAATGAGAGGTTACTCACCCGGCTTTCTGCATTCCACTGATGAGATCTCCCTTCAGCCGAGGGCATCTCTAGCTACCTAATACTGAGGTTCCTCTAGCTACCTAATACTTGGGGGCACCTCAAGCTACTTAATACTAAGGGTACTTCTTGGTTGTTACCTAATACTAAGGGGTTCCTGTGGCTACCTATGCCGGGCAGTGGAAGTAGGAGGTAGGTGAATGCTGGGCCAGCCAGCACACTTGCAGTGCAGTTCGGTGGGGGGTTTGTGGAGGGCGGAGTCTAGGGTGCCAAGATATCTATGCCTATAGGCTCATGTGATGTAAATCCGGGCCTGGTGATTGATATGACATTGATTAATCAAGGATTTCCTTCACAGGTAACATGAGTTCTGCAAACTACCATAGACAGGTCCAGGGAGATATCTGTGACCAAAGTGAATAGTTTTCACGGCAACATCTGCAAAAGGAATGTACAGGGCCGTATTTATAAAGCAGGCCCCTCATGGGAATGTGACAACCATAGGGACTAATAGTTTCAGGTATGGGATATGACAGACTACATTTAACATTGCTGTGAGGTGTTTGCTATAGCCTCTATGGCTGAGGCAACTAACCCCCTGATTGGCTGTCTATCTTTCTCCTAGGTAGTGAGGGAGAAAAATGTAGGCTTAGTTGGGATTGGTCGCTGTAGGTGTAAGGTAGAACCTGCCAGGTGTTGCTAGGCCTAAACTTTGTTGCAACAGCCAATCAGGGGGGTTTTAAGGGTATATAAGAAGGTGCTGCTCAGCTGTATTTTGCCTTATGTTCCAGCGTGGATGGGACAAGCTCCCCACCCGATCAAGAAGAGATTCGTCGTGGTCAAGCTTTATTGGTCTACGTGAAGGGGTCCTTGCGGTTTAATAATATGTACTAAGTGGGTCTGAACTGTAATGGTGGACTTATCCTGGAGTGTTGGTTATTTATTAATTATTTATTTAAGTTTAATAAAGTTATTTGGACCTCTTTAAGTTTTAAGTTGAAACCAATAAAGATGGCCACGGCCTTTTTATGCACCAAAAAACAATGGTTTTATTTGTGTCAAGTATTAGTTAAAGGACCACTCCCGCGAATCAATACATTTTTAACCATCTACAGCAGAGCGCGCTCTGCTGTACTGACAGAAAGTGCAGCTCTGCGCTTATAAGGACGTGACCCACGGCGATACACAGAGGGAAGCCCATACTGACTCCACTACCGCAGAGTCCCTCAGCTCCGGCTCCACGTGACGTCATCATTGGCAGACTCGCAAGCGAATCAAGGTAGAGGGAGAGCGGCTCATTGCGCAGCAAAGTCTGCGCTGCCAGCTGCCTCCCTAAAAGCCTGCGGGATGCCTGAGTGCGGGGGGGTCCTTCAGAGTAACGGCTACTACTGGGGGGTAAGCACGAGCACAATAATATTCAACGTTGGGATTTCAGGGCTAAACCATCTGTCTTTTTTTTTACCAAACCCTGCAAAGGCTCCCCCTGCAATGTTTATGTTGATACAAAAGTCCGTCAACGTTATGCAATGGACTGACGGACTCCGATTTCAGTGACAAACAGTAAATTAAAGGGACATCACAAAAAAAAAAAAAAATACACAGCAAGGCTCATATATACTATATATATCTACTGTTAGATGGTTAAAAATTTATTGATTCGCGGGAGTGGTCCTTTAAGTAATTGTGTTGTCTACAGTCCCATGAGTGCCAGGACTGCAGAAGTGGTCACGTGAAGGGTGGACCTCTTCAAAGTGTTACCAGGAGACATGGTGGAAGAAACATCCCCCTGCAATACACCGCTCTAGATACTGATCCCCACAACACTCCTCCGTGCGGCGCCCGCTCCCGCGCCACGTGCCGATTACAGAGGGGTGTCAGAGTCGCCTTTGTTTTCCTCACACAACCAACCCACGCGCCAGGCAAGATTTATTGTCATCCAAACTCGCTTGGAAAAAATTGCTGCTGCAACTTGCCAATAAGTCGATAATTCTACATTTCAAATTGCTCACCAGGGAGACGGGAACAGTTTGAAGCCGACATCAAAGACGCAGCCTCCACTGAAGTTCACATCAAAGTCTCTGTTCCCTGGCTCTGCTTCATCTGCCGTCATACTGCCGCACTTTCATATAATAACCCCTCTCTCCGCTCCACTGTTCCAGCTCCTCTCTGTACAGCTGCCTTTCAGAGTCTCCTACAAACGGGTGCTCCACAAAGACAGCCAATCAGGAAAGGCTTGCCAAAACAGCGCAGCCAAACCCCCTCCTCCCCCAATGTGAAACAAAGATTACCACAAAAAGAGGAGAGGTAATTATTACCCAAAAATGACATTATTATTGCTTCACAGTTTAAAGGATACCCGAAGTGACATGTGACATGGTGAGAGAGATGTGTTTGTACAGTGCCTAGCACACAAATTACTAGGCTGTGTTCCTATTTTTCTTTCCCTGCCTGAAAGAGTTAAATATCAGGTATGTAAGTGGCTGACTCAGTCCTAACCCAGACAGGAAGTGACTACAGTGTGACCCTCACTGATAAGAAATTCCTCTTTTTTACCTCTTTCTTGATCTCAGAAGCCATTTTCTGCTAGGAAAGTGTTTTATAGTTGAAATTTCATATCAGTGAGGGTCACACTGTTGTCACTTCCTGTCTGAGTCAGGACTGAGTCAGCCACTTGCATACCTGATATTTAACTCTTTCAGACCGAGAAAGAAAAAAGGAACACAGCCTAGTTATTTGTGTGCTAGGCACTGTACATACCCATGTCTATCTCATTTTTTCACATGTTACTTCAGGTATCCTTTAAAGGGGTTCTGTGGGGGGAACCTGAGGATAAAAAACGCCACTTACCTGGCGCTTCTATCAGCACCTTGTAGCAGTAATGTCCCACGCCGTCCTCCTCCGATCCGCCGTTCCCCGCCGCTGGCACCGGGCATTATTCGTCTGACATAGCCGAATAATGCACGCTGCCATTTGCGTCCTCGGAAGCTTACTTACAGTGTGAAGTTTTCTTATACTGTGCCTGCGCAGTAAGCTTCAGATGACGCGGGAGCGAGCAGGGCCACGCAGCCCCCCTTTAAAGAAGAACTTTAGCAATAAGAGTAAAAAAAAAAAATCAATACATTGCAAAGTGAGAAGTTAAAAAAATAAGAAGAGAGATCAGGAAATGACTGATATTCACCATGCAATCTGTTCATATTGTTTGATCCACAATCAGCCTGCAGGGCATCATCTTTACTACTGGCAAACATTAAAAAAAACAGACAGCACACCAACTGCCATAATCTATAACCACACCCCCTAACAATGTGATAGGCTTAAAAGTTTTTTTCTTAATAGAAATACTTATGCACAGAGGAAATACTGGTTGCTTGGGAGTTGGAAACAGCTGTTATTTCCCACAATGCAACAAGGCTCAGACAGCAAACTGTCAGTCCTGACATCACTCTGTGGGAGGGGTTTCACCAGAACAAGATCAGACATACAGAGCCCCCTGGTGGTCTTTTGGAGAAAATGTAAAGATTTATTTTGGTAAAGGAGGGTATCAGCTACTGAATGGGATGACGTTCAGTCATTGGTTGATTAAATAATTTCCTTCCTAATATATAAGTTTTTTAATAAACTTTTTTATATACTTTTTTATTGCATCCACATCATAAATTGATTTTATTTTTTCAATTGAACGTTATTTTTAACGCTTACTGCAGGATTGAAAATCCCAGCAGTTTTATACCGTTCTAGTGGGTGGAATTTAGCCCAATCAGCGATCGTTTATAAACCCAGCCGTCATGCTGCCCCGTCACCTGAAGAAGGCGTGGCCAAATGCCAAAACGCATTGTGACGTCAGACGGCTTGCCGTGACGAGACTCTACCGGCGGTTGTCTCCCTGAACCTGCTACCATCGCGCACGGTCCCTGTTAGCTCTGGCCAGGCTCAGGAGGTGGAGAGGACTCGCTGGCGGCCTCATACACGGGTATTACTTCCACGCACAGTGTAAGTGCAATTTTTACTGTGTGTCATTGATATTAAATAAGAGTTAACACACCATAGGAGAGCTTCCTTCTCTCTTTGTGTCTTTTTACAACCAGATGACTGGCACCACCCAGTATTGGGAACAGAACCTGGAGCGGACAACTATTATTAAAGGGCAGAACAGTTTATGCTAGCCCAAGGAAAATCACTCTTTTGGATGAGCTGCATGCTTGTTTCAGGTGTGTGATTCAGCTAATACTGCAACCAAAGAAATTAGCGGTACTTCCAGGCAACTGGTATTGTTTAACAGGAAATAATATGGCAGCCACCCTATACCTCTCCTTTCATGTGTGTTTTAAAAAAAGAGAATGTATGTTCTCAGGTGTTCTTCCACCTCAAAGCCTTCATAAGCCATTATTTTTGTGGGAGGTTTATAGTCAGATAGCACTGGCGGAGTTTTCCTTTAATCTGTGCGCAGTGCAGCCGCAGCGTTCTCCAGCGGGGGAGTCGGGGAAAAGGACAATAACGTTGGCGGTCATTATCCGCAGCCACAACCAATATGGGGAAAGCGGAACAGTTCACTGAACTCTCATTACAAGAAGCAGCAGGGAGGACAATTCAACTCGGAGGAAAAACACAAACTACAGAGAAAGGAGCGACAGCCTCCCTATCGGGGGATTACACGTCTCATTGTATAGAGGCCTCAGCAGCCTTTTCTGGCCTCGCAGGGGGAGGCCCAGGCCAGCTTTGTAGATGGAGGCCACCCGCCACTTGTGTGACAATAACTAACTTTCTACTTAGAGGCCGGGAGAGGCTGAGTAGTAAACAGAGGACGCCAGCGCTGCAAAAGAAAACAAACGCCAAAACGCCATCGATGTTCACCGCTGATTATCCTATCCTATCCTATCCTATATATATTAATAAACTTGACACCCTTGAATCGAAGGGTCTGAATAGGGACTAAGATTTACTAACTTTGATTTAATTATGCTATTCATGTTCTGTTTCCATTAGGTGATGCTACAATGTGGGGATGCTTGGTGCATTGGACCTCCGTTATGTAAGGTTATTATAATATAGTATATATCTACTCTTGTTTGACATTATGGTATTTTGGTTGTTAAATTTGCGTTTTGCCTGGGGTCCATTGCCGGTCCTGTGCCCCCAGATGCGGTATACGAAAGGAGGGAAGTGAGGGGAGTCCGTGTGAGTTATTGGCCACATGGCTAATTAATATTCACTGCCCGGCGCTTACGTATTATGTTTACATGTAGCGGCGGATGTTTACTGCATCAGGATTGGCCAGCGGGGCCACGTGATGCGGAGTGTTCCGATCGCGTGGTCCCCGCATGGCTAATTTATATTCACTGCTCGGTGCTTACGTAATATATTTACATGTAGAGGCGGTGTGATGTCAGAAATTGCAGCCCTGCACGTTTTGCAGCCCCGCATGCGCAGTTGGAGCCTGCGCCCCATTACATTGTGCAGCCACGTAAAACGTCATAAATATCTCCGCTTCCGCACCACGTACACCCCCGAAATTTTCAGGGGAGGGAGGGGACCCCCAGATCTAGCTCTGTGCCGAATTGCAGCCCCCGAGCCCCGCTGGTTCCCGAGACTGATTGCAGCAAACCTATCTCGGGAACTAGAGGGGCTAGGGGGCTGCAATTCGACACAGAGCTAGATCTGGGGGTCCCCTCCCTCCCCTGAAAATTTCGGGAGTGTACATGGTGCGGAAGCGGAGATATTTCAGGTAAATAATGTCTAACTTCCCACTGAGCATGCGCAATACTCAGTGAGGAAGGCTGCTTCCGGGCTGCAATATCTGACATTACAGCGGACGTTTACTGCATCAGGATTGGCTAGCGAGGCCATGTGATGCGGAATGTTCAGTTCACGTGGTCCCCGCAGCCTTACTTGCGGACATTGTCGACGTTTATCTGATTGGTGGTAAGACATTCTGATGTCTTGCGATGGGCGGTGTGCTCTACAGATGACGGCCTCCTGCAGCTTGAGCTGCGGACGTTGTCGGCTTTTCCTCTATTGGCCACTGGCCGCTTTGACGTCTTGTAAGGGGCGAGCTGCACAGTGGCACTGAATGATGGGCGGCGGCCTCTGACTTGCAGACTCTCCTCTTATTGGCGAGTAGACTTTGAAGTCCTTAGGCGGACGTGGTAGGCCTATTTTTGATTGGTTGAAATATTTTTTGGATACGATTAGTTTTAACTGTCGTTTTTTCCTGTTATATAATGCCAGGCCTATGAAGGCTCGCTGATATATCTGTCTATGGGCCTGATTCACAAAGCGGTGATAACTCAGTTATCACGCCTAAAAGACTTTAGGTGTGTTAACCTTTGCACCGCTGAGTTAGCACCGCTTTGTGCTTTTTATCGCGCGCAAAGTCCCGCGCGCAAAGTTTGAGCAATACCGCGCAGCGCCCACAGGGTTTAATGGGCGCATCACGCGCGCCCCGTGCATCGCGCTGTACGCTGCGCAACTGCGCGCGCAAAACTTTGCGCGAGTTTCTTCTTATCACGCCTAAACTGAGTTTAGGCGTGATAAAGGGCTTTTCACTGGCGTGCAAACAGTTTGCACCGCTTTGTGGATCAGGCCCTGTGTGTATTACTAAGCAGTCTCCGCTCTGTGTAATTTATATATCCTTTATGGGTAGTGATGAATACTGTGTTGTGAAATCTGATTGGTGGAAGTTGTTACATGAATATGCATATATGTTAATGAGCAGTCACCTATATGGTCCTGTTGTGGGCTATATATACTGTTTGGAAAGCAGTTGAACATCAGTTTTGGTCTGTCCTGATTTGAAAAAGGACCGAGAATGGCCCGAAACGCCTGTGCGTCATCTTTCACTTACCCACAGATGTAATTTTAAGATGTTGTGATCTTTTTAAGAAAAGCCTAATAAAGAACCGATATTAGATGGTGCAAATCGTATGGTGTGAATGACAGGATCTTGGGACTCCAGAGGGGATTGTTGCACGTCTACAACCATTGGTGCGGAGGCAATTATGCTAGACTGTTAGTGAGAGCAGGGTCAGACTTGCTGCAGATAGGTAGGGAAAGCATTAGCTAGGCCTGTGTTCTTGTTCCTTACTTGCTGTGAAATCACCCCAAACAGCCCTTTTAAGGGCTAGCACATCGGTCTCCTGTGTTTTTTGTGTGTGACACTCCACAGCCCACTGACACCCAGAACTGTGCATAATGTGATTTCTGCCCTTTAGGGATTAAAGCCCGACTTTGTGTCAACTCCGTAATTTTTGTTGGTACTTTTAGCATGGATCCCCCTCCGGCATGCCACAGTCCAGGTGTTTGACCCCTTGAAACAACTTTTTCATCATATAATATAAATCAGGGATTTAAAAGATTTTACAATGGGCAAACATTGACTAAATCATTTATACATCATTATTGTAAAATTGAAGCACTTATTTTTATTACATTATTTTCACCGGAGTTCCTCTTTAAGCTTATCCATGTGTTTATTGTTTTGATCGATACAGGAAGTCTGTGCCCTGCAGATATGCTCATTACAGTACGGCTTGGTAAAATCTCTACGTGAACTCTGCCATCTTGTTGATGATGTCAGCACTGTGCACAGAAGCTTGGAAAATTCTGTGCCTTTCCTGTCTGTCCACATGGTGATCTCTCCCTATTATCTTAAGTATTTCTTTCTCATAAGCAAGTCATTCCTTGTCAGTGTATTGTTTACATAAGGGAGATAGAATTCCATCCTGTGAGAGGACAGGAAGCAGCTGCGCGATTGGTCGGGACTTTTCGGGATTGTCCTCCTGGCCATCGGTGTATTCAGTGTGCTGTGTTATTCGGAAATATTTGTTGGAGTGAAAATCGTGTTATAAATACTTTGTCTTGCTGTCGGACGCAGAAAAACCGTCTGACTGTGTAGAATAAATGACATCCCGGGATTTGTCTACCCAGCAAATACGGTTCCCTCAGGATGGCGGCTTTCCTGTGAAGTTTGTTAATCTCAGATATATCACATCATTTGCATTAAAAAGCCTGGAACCACAGATGGTATTCTATATAACGCAGAACATAAAGACCGCTTTACAGTGAACAGTAGATGATAGATAAAATTGTGACTTTGCTTTTACCTTGCGCATTGAATTTTTGTGAAGATAATTGCTTTTTTCAGAATATATTTCCGCTTTCTGCGGAGCTGAAATGCACTGCGGTGGTCAGAGGGGGAAGGTAAAATCTTCTGGTGTGTTCTCGAGTGCGCCTGCACCCCACAAGTCAGGCCATTCAAGTGGTGCGCATGTGCAGCGTGCACGATATACAGGACGCATGCGCCGGGACCTGTGCCAGCTGTTATGCACATGAGCAGAGTGCAGACGTCATGACAACTGACATAACCTATGCAAGGCTTGAGCTTGCAAGAGGAGATTGATGTACTCTCTCGTGCCTCTTTAACTTCTCCCTTAACCCATAAGCAGCTTCAACAGAGTTATCTCGTTTGAAATAAGTGCACTGCTTTTGTAAATAATTTGGAATGCTTTGAGCTCTCTCTGCTAGCAGAAAATGTAGAAACTGAAAGCAGAAGTTCTCTGTTATTGTCTCACACTGCCCCCTAGTGACAAATGGCCATAAATACACATTACAGCAGTACTAATTAGAAGCAGAGAAATGTAACAAATAAGAAATAAAAAATGTTCTAAAAATAAATTGGACTGGAGCACTTGCAAGCCTTTAAATAAATTGGCTGCTGAAGGGTTAGATAACAGTTGTAGCTACCCCAAAAAAACAAAAGTTATATACTTACCTAAAATGATGGATCCCATAGAGCCAGCCATCCCATCCCCCCCCCCCCCCCCCCCCCCGGAAATTTCTGTCTCCCTCTGAGTGCCCCCTACTTCAGTAACATAAAGTTCTTCTAGGCTACCGCAGCGTTCAGTGAACAGGATACAGTCTGTAAAAAACTCTCCATGTCAGCATTAGCTTACGTAGGTGTTAAAGTGAACATGAGATGGTTCACTAGCGCTTATTTATACTTACCTGGGTCTTCGTCCAGCCCCATGAGCACTGTGTCCTCCCTCGCCATCCTCTTCGGTCCCTCTGATCTTGTGGCATGCTTACCGTTAATCCAGCTGGATGCCCACTTCTGGGCATGAGCGGCTTGGCCGCATACGCACCCCTCATCACTCTCCCATCCCCTGGAGCGTTCAGTAGTCTTGTGCAGGCACTGAAGGATCCAGGGGACAGGAGCATGGCGGAGGCATGAGCGCAGCTGAGCCACGCATGCACAGAAACCGACGACTGGCGGCGACTGACTGGATTACCGGGAGTCGTAGTGCCAAGATGGAGGGGCCAAAGAGGAGGGTGAGTGAAGCCACTCTTGCTCATGGGGCTGAAGGAATCCTCAGGCAAGTATAAATACGGGCCAGCGTACCATTTCTGGTACATTTTACATTAGCTTAATCTTAGCTAGATAAGGAATTACACACAGTGTTTCTCTCCCTCCTGCCTCTTCCTCTCCCCTTGCTTGTAGAGTCGTGAGACACAGACTGGGGGCTGGAATGATTTGTCTGTGATGTGTCCACACAGGAGCAGCTTGCCAGCAAAGTGAGGATTAAAGCATGGCAGCAAACTAGCACCATAATAGCACCATCATTTGGGTCAACGTGCTCTGCTCAAAAGTCTCTGAGTTCTGTTTGTGATGTTAACATTTGGTTCTTATAACTGCTGAAATAGCCTTAATTATATCACCTGAGCTGAACAAAAATATCTAAAACTCGTCATACAAACAGCGATTTTGATCACTTAAATGGGCTCCACCAGCCAGCCATCTCTTTATGCCCCACCACAAATTTGAAGCTGGACCCACCACTGCATATAAAGTCTGCTGATTTTGGTGGAAGGCGGTGGAGAAGACAGGCAGATCCGTGCTGCCTGATCGACCTACCAAACCCCCTACGCTTTATAAATATATCCCGAATAATGCGTAATGCCGTTGTTTGCGGTGTGAGGTTGCGAGCTGCGGGTGTCTAACTGCTCGGAACACAAGACAGATATTGGCAGATCCGTAACAATAACAATCTCTGAGCGGAAACAGGGAGCGAGGCCTCTGGTTGTTCCTCTTTGTTATGCGATTTACAGAAGGAGCCGGCTATTAGTCCTCCCTGTGCTGCACACCCCGCTTGTCATGAATTGCGCACGCGAAGGGCATCAACATGCATCAGCAATGTGCGAGATCTCATTAATGCATTTCTTTTTTCTCAGCCGAGAATAATAGCATGTAAACGTCAAAGGAGATCTTAATCAGATTCACAGCCATGTTGTCTTGTAAGCCAGCTTATGGCAACCTGTTCTTTGGTAGAGGAATTTGCAATACATAACAGCTAAAGAGTACCTGTCTGTTGCAGTCGGCCTCATCTAAAGTAGGCCCTGCATCTGGGAGGGGTGCATTTAAAGGACCTCTGTCATGAAAATCTTAAAATTTAAAATACTTGTAAACCTATACAAATAAGAAGTACGTTTCTTCCAGAGCAAAATGAGCCATACATTAATTTTCTCCTATGTTGATGTCACTTACAGTAAGTAGTAGAAATCTGACAGAACCGACAGATTTTGGACTAGCCCATCTTCTCATGGAGGGGGGGTTCTCAGGTTTTTCTTTATTTTTAAAAGCACTTAGTGAATGGCAGTTGCTCAGTCCAACGTCCAAAAAAGTGTACAGCGAGCAGGGAAGCTGGTCAGCATTTTTGTGTAAATCTTTTTCAGGGAATGTTTTTATAAAAAATAAAGGCCATGCTGAGAATCCCCTATAGAGATAGACTGACCCAAAACCTGTCAGTCATGTCAAATTTCTACTGCCTACTGTAAGTGACAGCAACATTGGAGAAAAGTAATTTATGTCTCTTTTTACTTTGGAAGAAATGTACTTCTTATTTGTAGGCGTTTTCAATTTTAAGATTTTCGCGACAGTTCCTCTTTAAGTGCAGACACAGACAGACAAACAATATATAAACGCTTTTGCAGACTTTAAAAACAAAAAAAAGGTAAATCACTCACATAAGGGGTCGCTTATCACCGGAAACCCCAATCCATAGAACACAGCCTAATACAGTATATCAAGACAAGTGCTGTTAATCTCCTACCCGACTGGTTTTGCTTCCTAGCAAACGAAACCAGTCGAGTAGGAGACAAATGGCACTTGTTCTCATATGTTACATTTCTTGAGACCCGAATTTGGTAAACCACTGTCAGCAGCTGGTAAGCCTCCCTTTTTTAATATAAAACGTTTTGTAGTATTCTGGGGACAACACTGAGACCAGGTTTTGCCACATTGATATGTCAAGAAAATGCTATGGTGCTTTAAAGAGACTCTGAAGCGAGAATAAATTTCGCTTCAGAGCTCATAGTTAGCAGGGGCACGTGTGCCCCTGCTAAACCGCCGCTATAGCGCCGCTAAACGGGGGTCCCTTGACCCCCAAACCCCCCACTGCGACACTTGGTCACAGACTTGGTCGCTCCTGGAGGCAGGGCTAATGGCTGCAGCCCTGCCTCCAGACGCGTCTATCAGCCGCGCATCGCCGCCTCTCCCCCGCCCCTCTCAGTGAAGGAAGACTGAGAGGGGCGGGGGAGAGGTGGAGATACGCGCGTGGGGCAGGGCTGCGGCGGTTAGCCCTGCCCCAATGCGGAAGCGCTCCCCCGCTGTACGGAGGGGATTTGGGGGTGAAGGGACCCCCGTTAAGCCGCGGGATAGCGGCGTTTTAGCAGGGGCACACATGCCCCTGCTAACTCTGAGGTCTGAAGCGAGATTTATTCTCGCTTCAGTCTCTCTTTAATTAAAACAGTATTCTAAATAGGAAGTTTGCATAAGATAACTACCAGTACATGTACTGCTAATTGGTAAATACAGCAATAAGGAAATGAAGGGGGGGGGGGGGGGGCATAAGGTACAGAAAACAGAGCTGCTTGGCTGTATTTGGCAGTGTTTCAGTCCTCCAGAAGTAAGGGGTATGTATAGTAAGAAAACAGAACAGAAAAAGCAGAGGTTACACTCAACCACAGTTCAAAACCAAGGAGGTGCGCTGCCTGGAACTCTGTCATTGCTGGATTGCAAAGACCAGCAAACTCCTTGAGATAGTTCCCAGGCTGGGATTCAAACTGGGGACCCAGCGCTGCAAGGCGAGAACGCTAACCACTACACACCTCATTAGCATCTCTTTTCAGAAGTGTTACCTCTGACAACTTTGAAAGATGTAAAAGCGTATGGAATTTACGAACGTTACGATGAAGGGTGGAGCGTTTGCTATAAGGAAGCATGGGGGAGGGGGGGTGGTTTTATTTAGCGAGTTCAGTGGAAACTTGGCTGTGACATATTTTATGTAAATTAGCAGGGGATCAGATTATGAACGGCGAATGACTTATTCACATGCTGCGTGCTGCAGACGGCATCTGCGGATGTCAGCGGTGTCACCGATCTGCCGAGCCTTGGCTGCCGGCCAGCCCCATTATATCACATAACATAACCAGGACCTGCGTGGCGTTACACTTCGCTGACTCAGGGACTTCCACCGGCTGTGACAAGCGCCTCCCGCCGCCAGCTCTGAGCTCCGCTACAGAGACCTCCTTCCACCCCTTCCATCAGGGTGGAAGTGCAAGTCTGGAGACATTTCGCTTAAAGTGTAACCGAGGTGAACTTAAAGAAAAGAAAAGAGAAGCTTACCTAGGAAGAGGGAGGCCTCTAAATCCTGCAGAGGCATCTCGTATCCTCCTGGCCCCACCATTGCCGTGCTCAGACCCCCAGAACATATCAGACAAGAGCTTGATCGATATCCTATCATGGACCCACTCCTCCTTCATGCATGAACATGACTGTACTACGCCTCACCCTACCTACACCTAACACAAACCTACCCCCTACCTATGCCCAACAACAGCCTACCCCCTACCTACATCTAACACAAACCTACCCCCTACCTATGCCCACCTTCTCCAACCATTAACCTCCCCCACCTATTCCTAACAGTATCCTAGCTACCAGGGGTATAACAATAGACCCTCCAAGGGATGCAGCCGCACTGGGGGCCAAGAAGCCGCAGGGGGCCCCTTGGGGGGAGAGGTTTATTTTCCTTGTCGTTTTGTGATCAAAATCGAGATTGTGGAAATGACGATCTTGAGATCGTCACAGCGGCGTTTTTTTGAAGATATCCCCCCGGGCGGCGCAGTCCTTCTCCTGCTGTGCACAGCTCACCGCTCCGTGCACAGTAGCGAGTGGAGGCTCAGTGGCTCACGTCTGTTTCCTGCGTTCCGCTGCTCAATTCAGTGACGTGTTCCGCAAGCGTAAGCTTCAGGAAGTGCATGCGGGTCTGCGCTGATCATGGTGGCCCCGGCAGGGCATTGAGAGACTGGCGCGGCCCGTGCAAGGCCTCACAGTAACAGGGCAGAGGGAGAGTCACTTCCGGAGCTGAAGACCGGTGCGTCTCCAGCAGAGGCCTCCTGAGGTGACTGCAGTGCCAGACTAGGTGAGTCAGCTGGGATCCTTTGATACTGGGAGAGTGCGGGGGGGGGGGGGGGGGGGGCATCTAGTGGGCGGATGCAGTAAGTCTCACCAACATTTATAGTCATCTGTCATGACAGATTGCTTAAAATAAGTGTTAGTATGTATATATACTGTATATGATTAATGTATTTAATTTGTGTGTGTGTGTGTGTGTGTGTGTATATATATATATATTAATTTAGTTTGTATTAATTTATTTTTAATAATTTCTCCTCATGCTTCTGGGTGCCCCTCGCTAATCTGTCACTCGCAATCTCCCTCCCTTCTCATAGCAGGTCTGCACTGCGCTCATTCACAGAGCCGCCATCCAGAATAATCACCACAATTTGATAGTACAATGTAATTTTCTGTTGATGGGTGTTTGTAAATGTTAATGTACATGGTGAACTTAGAGCTAAATCTTGATTTAAAGAAAATCGTGAATCGAATCAAAATCGCAATTTCTGACAGAAATCGTGCAATTCAATATTTTCCTGAAATCGTTCAGGCCTACTCTCTGCACAGTTGTTCTAATGACTGCATATGCTCAGCCACTGATAAGGAATCATACAAAGTGTCCCTATTCAGTGTGCAGCAGGGTCTTGAGTATAAGGCCCAGCCCCCAACCTCTCCTCCCCCTCCCCTAGTGCTGTGTACTGTAGTGATGCTGGAGAGGAGGAAGAGGCACAGGGGGAGAGAGGAAGGTAAAGAGGCGGCATAGGGGTTGGCAAAGAGGGGATACAGGGGGAGAAGAGGGGGTTGTGGGGGAGGGAGGGGGTAGGAGGCACAAAGTTGGACAGATGGAGAGTAGGAGGCACAGGGTGGCAGAAGTCGACATAGAGAGACAGTAGAGGGCAAACAAAGAAGTAAATAAGTAGGTGGGCGCTGGGGACAATGGGCCTTGGGCCGTGAAAGATAAAAATACGGCTCTGCAAACTAGTGTGCTAGGAGAACACTTTCCTCATCCTGCTGTATTTCGCTACAGGTCCACTTTATGAGACCCGCTGAATTCTTTACTGGCGGCAGTTAATATCACGTGGCGTTTGAGAACAAGAACACAAAACTTGCAGCGAGGGGAAGTCTTTGTGAAGAGGAATTAAAGCTATTGACCTAATTTACAGCACTTAGTTTAATGCCTGGCGTGCTATTGTTTTATTGCAGAAATAATCTCATCACTGCGTAAATCTCCTCGGCACGCGGCAAGACTTCCGGCTCAATGTATTCCTCTCTGGCGGCGCACGAATGTCCCCCCTCTATAAAACAGCGGAGGATACCAGCAGAGGCCGCGCACATGCAGATTGCATTATCAGTGTCGGATTACAGAGGCGGGGGAGGGGGATTCTACGTCCTGTGCCCATTTCCTGTGCAGACGGCGTATAATGCTACCCCTCTGATGTGGCAGTGCCGCCCTGGAAAATGGCATAATAATAATAATAATAATCTCACTAATGTTGTAAATGGGAAAGTTTGGATGTTTGTTACTCGATCACACAACAATGGCTGATCGGATTTGAATGAAATTTGGCACACACATAGTACATTACCTGGAATAACACATAGGATACTTTTTATTCCCATAACCAAAAAGGGGGCGGAGACAAATACAAATTTCACTGGAAAATGTAAACTGCAGCCATTCTTACACTGTTAATGGCAGGGTTCTCACACTTTTCACAGTTGGTCGCTGGGTGACTGGGATTAATATTCAGAAAGGTGGGTGGAGTCTATAAAAGCCAATCAAAATTAACCTATTGATTTTCAAGAGGAAGGTTTAATTGCTGCTATTCTTACACTGTTAATGGCACAAGCCTCAAACCTGGTACAGTTGGTCATTGGGTGACTGGGGTTCAAATTCAGAAAAGGGGGTGTAGCCACAAACAGCCAATCAGATTTTTTTCATTTCAATGCAAATTGTTGATGCCAAAGACCACAAAACTCACAAAGTCTTTGGGCTCGATTCACAAAGCGGTGATAACCCAGTTATCACACCTAAAAGACTTTAGGCGTGAAAACCATTGCACCACGCTGGTGAAAAGCCCCTTATCACGCCTAAACTCAGTTTGGGCGTGATAAGTTTAGGTGTGATAAGTTGAGGCGTGATAAGTTTAGAAAAGTTTAGAATGCGCGCAAAGTATCGCGTGCAAAGCAGCGCCATTAAACTCTATGCGACGTTTCGCGCGCACC
Organism: Hyperolius riggenbachi; assembly: GCF_040937935.1. NCBI lineage: Eukaryota > Metazoa > Chordata > Amphibia > Anura > Hyperoliidae > Hyperolius > Hyperolius riggenbachi. Next base: position 10,879,889 of record NC_090650.1, read on the forward strand.
AGACTTTGGTAGCGCAAAACTTTTGATCAGCTGTGCACTGCGGTGCTAACCCAGTTGGTGCTATAGTTATCATGCCTAAACTTATCACGTCTAAACTTATCACACCTAAACTTATCACACCTAAACTTATCACGCCTGAACTGAGTTTAGGGGCTCGATTCACAAAGCGGTGCTAACCCAGTTAGAGACTTTAGGCATGATAACCATTGCACCACTCTGGTGAAAAGCCAGTTTAGGTGTGATAAGTTTAGGCATGATAAGTTTAGGTGTGATAAGTTTAGGCATGCTAAGTTTAGATAAGTTTAGATCGCTTGCAAAGTCCCGCACGCAAAGCAGCGCCATTAAACTTTATGCAAAGTGCACCAGACTTTGCTAGCGTAAAACTTTTGATCAGCTGTGCACTGCGGTGCTAACGCAGTTGGCGCTTAAACTTATCATGCCTAAACTTATCACACCTAAACTTATCATGCCTAAACTTATCACACCTAAACTTATCACACCTAAACTTATCATGCCTAAACTGAGTTTAGGCATGATAAAGGGCTTTTCACCAGCGTGCTAACTGTTAGCACCGCTTAGTGAATCAAGCCCTAGGAGTGATAAGGGGCTTTTCACCAGTGTGCTAACTGTTAGCACCGCTTTGTGAATCAAGCCCATTGAGTAATTGTGTGTTAGGGTTAGAAAAAGTGGGGGAGCCAACACCAGCCAAATACATACCCGGACAACGCCGGGCAATCAGCTAGTAATAAGATAAACTGCCCACCTCAAAGGAGTTATTAATTACAGTATAGTTCTTCCCTGGCTGCAAGACAAGTCACATAACTTTTATGTCTCACTTTTCTTCTGTGGACTCAAACGTCAGAGCTGCAGCCACTAGGGGGCACTCAATAGATATTAGCAGTGTTAAGGGGGCCACTAACAATACAATTTACTGTACAATCGTTAAGAGTCTTGGCCAAGGTTTCCTTACTGAATAGATGTTGGCTTACTGAAGAGCTGAGTTTGAACCCTGCTAGCGTACACACATATGCGATTTATTTTTTTTCTAAATCCCGATCAGATTTCCACTTTCAGCATTCTTCCTGGTTGTAACGATTGTGGAACTTTCTCCGTGATCAGCGCACAACGCGTGCGCTGACACGGCGGAGATCCTCCACAAGCGTATAATTTGCAGGAACCCAGCAAAAGGTGCTACGCACCTGTAGAGGGAAATTCCTGTCGGCAGATGGCGCTGGGTAGTGCAGAGGAACCAATCCTCTGTACCTCCACAAGTGCCAGACAGGAATTGTACGAAGCGCAGAACGCAATCGCAAGAGAGGCGATTGCGAATGAGATTGAGCAAAGGGACAGGTTGTATGTGTGTGCGCCAACCTAGTCGCCACCCCGCGACAGTGCACACACAACAGCAAATATGAAATAGGAACGCGATCGCGAGAGGTGCGATCGCCAGACGTGACACAAGGCAGATCAGAATAGAATACGAGGGTAGCAAAGGCACAGCAAATAATACAATAAGGAGATACGGAAAATAACAAACGCTAGCTAACCGCGAACACCGCACTCATTCGCAACAGTGCACGCGGTTATGCGCGGTCTCCACGTGATAAGCACAATAGAGACAAGCACGCCTAACTAACCATCGACAGACAAACATGAAACAGAGGACGCGAGCGCTTGCTTAACGGTTACCTCACCGAGCCTCCAGCAAGCGTAGCAGACAAGACAGACACACGAAAACAGGGACAAGCGAGAGATAGGATCCACAGCACTAGCAAAAAGTGGCTAGCGCGATCCAGGTACAGAGTAGCAGAACAGAAGGATCCCCAGCGCTAGCGAAAAGTAGCTAGCGCGATCCCAGGAGACAGAACAGAAGGATCCACAGCGCTAGCGCAGGATGCTAGTGCGATCCAGAGAGGTAGAACAGAACAGAAGGATCCACAGCGATAGCGGAAAGTGGCTAGCGCGATCCCAGGAGACAGAACAGAAGGATCCACAGCGCTAGCGAAAAGTGGCTAGCGCGATCCAAAGAGACAGATCAGAAGAGATAGCTGGTAGCAACCGCTGCACCAGCTATACTCCAAGAACAGAGATCAGAACCATTTCCTGTTGACCACCATAGGGGCAGGACAATGGCAACAGGCAAGACAAGACAGAACAGGCAATACAGATAATACAACCTGACTGGGCTAGAAGGGGAGCCTAAAGCAACCCCCAGGAATTAACTATACTAGATAGCAATGGCTGACACTCCAGCAGTGTCCATCAGGAACAGACCATGGAAAGGAAATGACCAGCAAAGCCTTCTGGGAAACATAAAGTTCTTATAGCGCCAGTCATCAAAGAAGGCAGGTAGGGGATTTGCATAACGAATGTATGCAAATTCTCCAGCAAGAGAACAGACCAGAAACTTGCAATGGAAAGACAGGTCTCTGTTCCAGAGACCTGCAGCCCACAGACTAGAGGAATGGACAAACAGCTGTCTGCCTGTGCAGCCAGCTGAGCGGATCATCACACTGGTACAGAGGCAACAACTTTGAACTTAACATTCTTAAGACCATGAAGATGATAATAGACTTTAGGAGAACTCCCCCTGCCCCTCCCCTAATCATTAATAGAGATGTAGCGAGCGGTTCGCCGGCGAACGGTTCCAGGCGAACTTAGGGGGTTCGCGTTCGCCTGCGCCAGGCGAACTTTTGCGGAAGTTCGATTCGCCCCATAATGCACTATGAGGGTCAACTTTGACCCCCTGCATCACAGTCAGCAGGCACATTGTAGCCATTCAGGCTACAGTAAGCCCTGGAGCCCCACCCCCCTTATATAAGGCAGGCTCCGGCGGCCATTACACTCACTCGTGTGCCTGCTAGAGAGAGGAAAGGGACAGCTGCTGCAGACTTTTTCTCCTAGGGACAGATTTGTTAGGTTCTAGGCTGCTTTGCTTGCTCCTGACTGATTATTATTGCTTTTAAAGCTCACAGCAACAGCTCTTTTCAGAGCTCAACCTGTACATTTTTTTTTCTGTGTGTCAAACTGACACTTTTGTTGCATGCACAGCCTTGCTAATTGATATTGTGTGTGCCACTGCCAGCAGCCCAGCACATTCAGTGACTACCTGTGTGTGTGACAGGGAGCTGCACATTGTACTACCCAGTACTGCATATACCCCAGTACCTGTTGTGTTTACTTAACCCACCTCATCACTGCATATACCTAGCTTTGTGTTGAGTGAACCCAGCTCACTGCATCTAACTACCTGTTGTGTTGAGTGTGAACCCACCTGGCCACCTCACTGCATCTAACTACCTGTTGTGTTGAGTGAGAACCCACCTCACTGCATCTTAAGTACCTTTACTGTTCAGTGAACCCAGCTCACTGCATCTAACTACCCAGTACCTGTTGTGTTTACTTAACCCACCTCATCACTGCATATACCTAGCGTTGTGTTGAGTGAACCCAGCTCACTGCATCTAACTACCTGTTGTGTTGAGTGAGAACCCACTTCACTGCATATAGCTAGCATACCCCCGAGATGGACAAAATGGACAAACCAGATAGAGGAAGAGGTAGAGGCAGACCCAGAGGAAGGCCACCAGGCACCAGCAGGTCTGTGGCTGTGCGAGGTGGTGTTGCTGTGATTTCGTGCGGAACTGCCCCAAATACAGTGCTCAGAAGAAGGCACGTGCCATCACTTCCCAAAATTGTGAGGAGGTGATTGAGTATTTAACACAGAACACCTCATCTTCCGCAGCCACCAGCGCTACAACAAGCACCACATCCGCTGCATTTGACACTTCGCAGGAGTTATTTGGTGGTGGTGGTGAAATCACTGATTCCCAACCACTACTGCAACAACAACAAGAAGGCGCAGGTACACCACCTCATATGCCTGAGTTAGGTGGCGATAGTATGGACGTAACGTGTGTGGATGGGGATGATGGTGGACCACCTGAAGTTGGTGCACTTGAGGAGGTGTCTGAGGAAAGCGCAGCTGGCCAGGAGGATTATGATGACGATTATACGGATACCACATATGTTCCCGGTAGAGGAGATGACCAGGTGGGCAGTTCAGAGGAGGAGTCAGAGAGGAGTAGGAGGAGAAGACTCTATGATAGAAGCAGAGGGAGCTCGTCCTCAGAAACAGCTGGGGCAGTGTCCGGCGCCATGTATTACCAGCTATGGCCAGCCAGCCAACATGCCCTTCAACGTCAGCTGCTGATGCCACCCTAGCGCCATCACCCCAGGGGGCCTCAGCGGTTTGGAAATTTTTTCACGTGTGTGTCTCAGATCGGAGCAAAGCCATCTGTTGTCTCTGGCAGCAAAAATTGAGCCGTGGCAAGGCTAACTCTCACGTAGGGACAAGTGCTTTACGAAGGCACCTGGAGAGAAGGCACAAACAGCTATGGCAAGAACACCTGAGTAAAAGCAGCACCCCTCAAAAGACAAGCAGCGGAGAACAACCGTGGCAGCCATCACAGGGGGCTTCTGCTGCTCCACGTTCCCATGGTATTGTTCGTGGCTGGGGGGAGGAAGAATGGATACACTTTTAAACAATTTAAAAATACAATTATCTAAACTTTCAAACAATTTAAAAATACAACCATCTAAACTATCAAACAATTTAAAAATACAACCATCTATCATTTTCAAAAAATTTAAAAAAAAGGGCAAAAAACTTGCCCTCTGTAAAACATTCTTGGCAAATGCTTTCGACTTGGTTTGTCTTCCGCTGGCTCAAGGGTCCATCTGACCACAGATGCCTGGTCTGCAAAGCACGGTCAGGGCAGCTACAGCATGGGTCTCAGCAGGCTCCCACTTCGGGCCGGAATCCAACCTTCATTCCCCGCGGTGACAATGGCAGACTTGCCCTCCATAACGGATTCCCGTTAAAGGATTTAAAGTTAATTAATTTCAAATACACAGCAGGGCCTCGAAAGTCCGCCTCCTGTATTGTTATTTTTGGTCACTACCTCGGGGCGGGCGTGCATGCCTGCCTGCTGCCCTCCTTGGATGTGTAGTGGTAGCCGTTTCTCAGGCTCCACACCTGATTCCATCCCTCATTCCCCGGCCATTACCCGGGGTCACAAATGACAGACTTGCCCGCCTCCATATGATTCTCGTGAAAGGAATGTGGTGTCATCTTTGCCCGCCATAACTGGTTCTCGTTAAAGGATTTAAAGTACATTCATTTCAAATACACAGCAGGGCCTCGAAAGTCCTCCTCCTGTATTGTTATTTTTGGTCACTACCTCGGGGCGGGCGGGCGTGCATGCCTGCCCGCTGCCCTCCTTGGATGTGTAGTGGTAGCCGTTGCTCAGGCTCCACACCGGATTCAAACCTCTCATTCCCCGGCCATTACCCGGGGTCACAATGGCAGACTTGCCCGCCTCCACAGGATTCTCATTGTAGCGGTACTGAACAAGTACACAGCAAGTAGAAAATGTAATTTAAAAACAAAACGTAAGCTTTTTAACAATGCCATGGAAAGTTGAGAAGGAAGTCACACATTACCTGACATCACTGAGTGAGGAAGAGCAATCTCGCCATGTTGCGCAGTAGTCCAGCATGGCCGTCACTACACAAACAGCTGTTTGCGGTGCGTTACACAGTTAGTTTGGTGTGTCAGTGTGAAGCAGTACTCTAATTACACTCCCTGATTGATGTATACACATACAAGATGTTTGAAAGCACGTTAGGCCTGCAATTTAGCATTCAATGTGATTTCTGCCCTTAAAACGCTGCTTTGCGTCACATCCAGATTTTTCCCCGGGACTTTTGGCATGTATCCCACTCCGCCATGCCCCCCTCCAGGTGTCCCTTGAAACATCTTTTCCATCACTTTTGTGGCCAGCATAATTTTTTCTATTTTTCAAAGTTCGCCTCCCCATTGAAGTCTATTGCGGTTCACGAACTTTTCCGCGAACCGAACCTTCCGCGGAAGTTCGCGAACCGAAAATCGGAGGTTTGCGACATCTCTAATCATTAATAGATCTACAGTGACAGTGAGTGATGCAGTGACAGTGAGTGATGCAGTGACAGTGAGTGATGCAGTGACAGTGGGCGACGCAGGGACAGTGGGCGATGCAGGGACAGTGGGCGACGCAGGGAAAGTGGGTGATGCAGTGACAGTGGGCGACGCAGGGACAGTGGGCGATGCAGGGACAGTGGGCGACGCAGGGACAGTGGGCGACGCAGGGACAGTGGGCGATGCAGGGACAGTGGGCGACGCAGGGAAAGTGGGTGATGCAGGGACAGTTGGTGATGCAGTGACAGTGGGTGACACAGGGACAGTGCATGACACATTGACAGTGGGTAACGCAGTGACAATGGGTGACACAGGGACAGTGCATGACACATTGACAGTGGGTAACGCAGTGACAATGGGTGACACAGGGACAGTGCATGACACATTGATAGTGGGTAACGCAGTGACAGTGGGTGACGCAGTGACAGGGACCGACTTAGTTACAGTGGGTGATGCAGTGACAGTGGGCGACGCAGGGACAGTGGGCGACGCAGGGACAGTGGGCGAGGCAGGGACAGTGGGCGACGCGGGGACAGTGGGCGACGCAGGGACAGTGGGCGACGCAGGGACAGTGGGCGACGCAGGGACAGTGGGCGACGCGGGGACAGTGGGCGACGCAGGGAAAGTGGGTGATGCAGGGACAGTGGGCGATGCAGGGAAAGTGGGTGATGCAGGGACAGTGGGCGACGCAGGGACAGTGGGCGACGCAGGGAAAGTGGGTGATGCAGGGACAGTGGGCGACGCAGGGACAGTGGGCGACGCAGGGAAAGTGGGTGATGCAGGGATAGTGGGCGACGCAGGTACAGTGGGCGATGCAGGGAAAGTGGGTGATGCAGGGACAGTGCATGACACATTGACAGTGGGTAACGCAGTGACAATGGGTGACACAGGGACAGTGCATGACACATTGATAGTGGGTAACGCAGTGACAATGGGTGACGCAGTGACAGGGACTGACTTAGTTACAGTGGGTGATGCAGTGACAGTGGGTGATGCAAGGGCAGTGGGTGATGCAAGGGCAGTGGGTGACGCAGTGACAGGGACTGACGCAGTAACAGTGGGTGACGCAGTGACAGGGACTGACGCAGTAACAGTGGGTGACGCAGTGACAGTGGGTGACGCAGTGACAGTGGGTGATGCAAGGGCAGTGGGTGACGCAGTGACAGTGGGTGATGCAAGGGTAGTTGGTGATGCAGTGACAGGGACTGACGCAGGGACTGACGCAGTAACAGTGGGTGACGCAGTGACTGTGGTCTTCTCAGCCCTAGAGAGAGATACGCTACATCCAATGTGGAGTTTACCTTTAAATGTGAGCCATGATCCGTCATGCAGATATATTATGTGAAGTTATTGATTGTGTGTCTGTAAGGAGATACGAGAAGACGATGCCACCTCCATGTTTACAATACAGCGTTTTCATTTAGCAAGCGCCAAACGCCACCTTATCACATAAAACAGAAATAAAGCAGAAAATCTATAAAACAGATAATGACAACACGGGAAGATGCAATGCGCTGAGCCGTGAAAGATGACCCATAACGATTTTTATCATTTTCTGGATTATATTCCATCCGGCCCATCCAAACGCCGGCCGTCTCCTCCTGCCTGACACTACGGGGTAATATTTCATCTTTCCCCAACGGACGGAACTTTCTAGGAATACGCCGCAGCGTCACATGAGCTCGCCAACGCCAGCCGATCAATCACGTTTATCTGCGAGACGCAGGAAGGAAAGACGTGGAAACTTTATCAGTCCAGAGAGCTAACATTCCTGCAAGAATCCGGTATATAGGGGTGTCCTATTTATAGAGGGCGGAAATTACTAGCAATATATTAATAGTATTAAAGAGGAACTGTAATCACATAGAGCAAAATGTAGTAAATTATTCAGATTGCAAGTGCAAAAAAAGTTTATTTAAATTGAAGATGAAAAATTCTCCTAGGAGAAAACTCAGCAGAAAAAGTGAATTGCATATGGGCCCAGGTGTTATTTCTACTGACTTTGGAATTTTCAGAAAGCGCTTACGATTTGCCTGTTTTTGTTTGTTTGTATCCCCTGGAAATAAAGTTTAAAATACTTACCAGGCCTCCCTAGATTCATTTTCACTGGCTGCCGTCATGTAGAGATTTTTCAGCAACTTTGAGACCATTTTCCTGTTTACATTTTTTTTTAAAAGCAAATTGCTGGGCCTCTCAAGGTCCGGCGCCCGGCGTTTAGCCCCACCCCATGCACAGAAGATTCTTTTGTCCTCCTCTAGAATTACCTCCTCGCATTCATGTACACAAGATTTCTCATGTGCCTCACTTTTCCTTTGGGATGCCCTTCCACAGCCCATCCGTCACTCTCCAAGCTTAGAAATCTTTAAACGCTCCCTCAAAACTCAATTTTTCCGACAAGCATACGTTCCAACTTAGACCATATCCCCTTCAACCTCTCAAGTTTTACTACTTACTAGATAACCATTACAGGCACTGTGACTACAGGTATACCGCATACCTCCCCCACCTCTTGAGCCCCCCCCCCGCCCCCATTCCTTTAGATTGTACGCTCACAAGGGCAGGGCTCTCTCACCCTTTTGTGTCTTGGATTTTGTCGTTCAATTCATAGCTTGCACTCTGTTAAACATTTTACTCATCATGCTACATCTGTTATTGTAATCACTAGTTCTGTATTTGGTGCCAGTGCCCATATTTCATATCTATCATTGTCTGTATCATTATGTACCCCATGTTTGTTTTCTTACTTTCTACAGCGCCATGGTATATGTTGGCGCTTTATGAATCAATAATAATTATAATAACAATATGCGCTTCCCTATCCCTTCCCCCTCTTGTGCTAAGCTGAGCTTCGGGAGACCCGGCAAGTAGTTTAACATTTATTAAAACAGGGAAATCACCCTCAAAGACTCTGCAAGATCACTTTTCAAAAGCGATTCAAAAGCCATTTTGCCGTTTTGTGGTGCGCCCATCTCTTGTATTGGAACGCAATCACTCCGGAAATGCTGCAGGCAAATCGCGATCGCCGCTGTGGGTTCACCTCCATTAAGCCTCATTGAGGCTGCTCGTCCCTCGCCGTCTTCCCGGGTGGCTCCTGTCACACGTAATACAGCCCAAAAGCATGGCCAAGTCACGTCTCTGCGGCCCTGCGCACTCAACGTAAGCACAGAACTAATAAAGAACTAATTAAAGGATACCCGAGGTGACATGTGACATGTGACATGATGAGATAGACCATACAGGATAAATACAACTAATGTTGTAAAGGACTTTGTGTATCCTTTGCCCCTAGAGGGGATACTTACAGTGGGCGCATAGTGCTGACCATTGGTGATTGTCCCGATCACTGCTTACTCCTATAAGCTACGTTAATGTGCCTTTTGATGCAATGCTGCAGCGGAACAGGAAGTCGGGTTGGGGTTTCCAGCCCGGACATATGTGTTAGCAACACCTATACCAACCAGCGTGCGGCGGGAGGAGCTAGAGGGATACTTATTCTCAGCCCCCCGCAAGTAAGCCACGCCCCGATGAAGACCGGAAGTACCGGTCGAAACTAGTCGGCCTAGCTGCGTCCTGCCGCCCATCGGACTAGCCACGAGTCCCTCTCCGTGGTCCCCAGAGTATGGATCGTGACATGGATAGATGCTAAAGGCAAACAGGCCCGCCTACACGCTCAATCCACAAGCCGAATGCGGGGCTGAAAACCGGATCCACATTTCATCTGACGGTGGATGTACAGGGGCAGTGGTGCTCCTGTGCCCGGGAATTTGAATAGCTAAAGCAGCCGGCAGTGTGAGTTTGGTGTTTGGACTGAGGACCGGAACCTTAACCACTGGGAGCTTGCCTGAGGAGAGGAGACTTAGTGTGCGGACTACACGGGGGCCCCTGTTGTGCGCACATATCAGGACGGACTGTCATCTCTGGGACCCTTTGCGGATTATGGAGTCGTGAGTATGCAATAAGGCCCCACTTGCAGCTTAGGGGGCGGGACTGCCTTGCATGTGCTTGCTCATATGACTGCTTTGCTATCTCTAAAGCCTCCCTGCATGCTGCTGGACCTTATGTAATGCATGGTGCTGACATCAACTTGCTACCCCTGAGTTTGTTGTGACTCTACCCGGAGGAGAATATGATAACGGCCCTGGGTGTGCGCTCATAGGTGGTTCGTGTGTGTGTTGGCATACTATGTGGTGAGTCTGGTGGGCGCCCCGATGCAGGTGTGTACAACAGCGCTGTTGGTTTTAATTGTGTCTTGTACACCATTTTATGCCTTGACGGGTCACAAACAATAAATAAATTATTACCCCTTTTTTCACGACAACCAGGTCACAGCCTATTAATTGTTTATAATTGTTATAAAATGTCCACAGCGCTTAAAAGATAAATATCTTTAATGATCCAAATTCATAAAACAATGATAATTGATCCTAGGCCACAAGAAAACTTATAGCACCTTCCCCACTCTGCACAAACATTCAACTCTCACACCACTCGCTCTGTCTCACTGCAGTGAGTGCGTGTAAAAATGCTGTAAAAATAGGGATCCCAGTAAAGAATCAAAAAAAACAAAGTTCCACAGGCACATGAATAAAAGGTTCAAGTTATAGGCATCGCACTGATTCCAATGCAAGTCCCAGTCAGCCTGCCTGCCCAGCAGTAGCTGACCCAAAGTTCAATCTTCAGTCAATTTGACAATAATGTTGCTCATACGTTACCCTCCTGTATTGGGGCAAGATCACGGCTCCACGTTCTGCCTCAATCCGTCACCCGTTTGGCCAGTAACGTGGTTGCGGAGAGGCTAGTTGTATAGCACTGTCGGGGCTAGGTTCCGGATAGATGCGGAAGTGAAACGCTCCACAGCGGTGGATTAGTTTTTGGTGACGTCACTCTAACGTGCGGCGCAGGGTTGCTGACGTTTCAAGGGGTACGCCCCTCTTCCTCAGAGCTGTCCATTCGCCGCCAGTCCACCGCTTATGAGCGTCCACTCCTCCTCAGAACTCCGCCCCTTCACCATGGAGATTAACCAGCGTATTATGACTTCCTCATTCCTCTATTAGCACGCCGTATAACCCCTCTGCATTACACGTAGGTAGTCACTGATATTTGTTTGATACTTGACATTATCTCAGCATTTCTCTGGCATTTTCAACGTTCCTTAGCATTTTCTCAGCATTTATATAGCCTTTTTATAGCGTTTTTCGTCAGTTAGTGGAATCGCATTCTTTGTTTAGTGCCATGTTAGTGGCATAATGTATAGGTGAAAAACCAACCTATATATTCATTTATTCCAGTCTAATTCTCACAGGGAGACTGTTCTAATCCTCTTGCTTTGTCATAAAAATTTGATTGTAACAATAATTATAAAAATATTTGTAAAAATATGTATACATATGATCCTACTAAAATCCACATGTCCACAATTCTCTCATCAATCTTAAAGCACTCCTCCTCCATTTTCAACAGATGGCCTAAAAAACACACATTTGATTGACATCAGCCTAAGAAAGCATACATTTCAAAGTCACAATTTAATCCTTTTGGAGTCATAGTATCCATTTTAAAAATCCATGCAGATTCTGTACGGGATAATTTTTTAATATAGTCCCCTCCTCTCCATTCTCTTTCTACCTTCTCCACACCACAGAATGAGGAGCCCCGTATTTGGCAGTTATGTACCCTCTTATAATGCATAGATAGCGGATGTTTTTCATAACCTCTTGATACATTATAAAGGTGCTCACCCATTCTTTTCTTTAATGTCCGTTTTGTGCGCCCTATATACTGTTTATTGCATGGGCAGCTAATCATATAAATCAACCCCTTAGTGGAACAAGAAAAATTGCCCTTAATCGGAAATGTTTCCCCATTATGGAATGAAGTGACCTCCTGTGTCACTCTCAAACCTCCAGCTGCCTCACACATCCCACAATCTCCACATCTTCTAAATTTTCCTCCCCTACGGTTGGACGGACAAGGGGGGTTGGGCACTGTAGGTGCTATTATTTGCCCCACATTGGTACTCCTCCTATAAATAATTCTAGGAAACTCCTCCAAATGTTCATTTAATAGCTCATCCTCTTTTAGTATTCCCCAATATTTATTAATTATTTTCTTGACCTTCCCGGCCTGTTCACAGTAATCCATAAGGAGGGCTGGGCAATGATCTAATCCTGTGACTGGGCCCCTCTTTCCTGTCAAGAGTACCTCTCTGTTCAACGTATCAGTTTCTCTTAAAGCTGTTTCTATCAGATTGTCATCATACCCCTTTTCCCTAAAACGTTCACTTAAGACACCTGTTTCATGCATAAAATCTTCTGGCCTGGAACAGTTGCGTTTAAGACGGAAAAATTGACCTTTAGGTACATTTGTAAGCCACCTAGATAGGTGACAACTGTCAATATTAATGAAACTATTACAGTCCACTGGCTTGAAAAAGGTTCGCGTATGGAGCAAATCTGCTTCTACAAAAACGGTAAGATCCAAAAAAAAATTTATTTGGGGGGGTGGAGCCCCATCTTTGGAGATTTTTCTAAACGAGATTGGGATTAATACGTACAATCTTAGATTTACGGTTGAATATAGCGAATTATCGGTAAATTTTTTGGATCTTACCTAAAGGTCAATTTTTCCGTCTTAAAGAAAACCTGTACTGAAAATAAAATTGAAAATAGGCATACACAAGTCATACCTACCTTCCATGTAGTCTACTCCTCAGTGTCTTTCTCCTGTCCTGCGTCCTATTTGTTCACTATGATCAAGGGAATTTTCCGTCCTCCATTTTGAAAATAGCCATTACCCATAACAGCTTTCTGGTCAGCACACAGTTAAACTGTAACATCGCCCACTTGAGCCATAGGGAAACATGGACATTGCCTGGTACATCCGGTTTCCTCTCAGCTATAACTGACAGCAACTGATATTTTACTGACAGCAACTGATATATTTCAGATCTGACAAAATATTGTCAGAACTGGATGGGATTAATGTCAGAAGAAAATGCTGAGCTTCTGAGAGGAACTGATGGCAAGGTAACTCTGTAATTTTCATTTGAAGTTACCTCATGTGTTTATTTTAAATATTTTTACTCAGTACAGGTTCTCTTTAAACGCAACTGTTCCAGGCCAGAAGATTTTATGCATGAAACAGGTGTCTTAAGTGAACGTTTTAGGGAAAAGGGGTATGATGACAATCTGATAGAAACAGCTTTAAGAGAAACTGATACGTTGAACAGAGAGGTACTCTTGACAGGAAAGAGGGGCCCAGTCACAGGATTAGATCATTGCCCAGCCCTCCTTATGGATTACTGTGAACAGGCCGGGAAGGTCAAGAAAATAATTAATAAATATTGGGGAATACTAAAAGAGGATGAGCTATTAAATGAACATTTGGAGGAGTTTCCTAGAATTATTTATAGGAGGAGTACCAATGTGGGGCAAATAATAGCACCTACAGTGCCCAACCCCCCTTGTCCGTCCAACCGTAGGGGAGGAAAATTTAGAAGATGTGGAGATTGTGGGATGTGTGAGGCAGCTGGAGGTTTGAGAGTGACACAGGAGGTCACTTCATTCCATAATGGGGAAACATTTCCGATTAAGGGCAATTTTTCTTGTTCCACTAAGGGGTTGATTTATATGATTAGCTGCCCATGCAATAAACAGTATATAGGGCGCACAAAACGGACATTAAAGAAAAGAATGGGTGAGCACCTTTATAATGTATCAAGAGGTTATGAAAAACATCCGCTATCTATGCATTATAAGAGGGTACATAACTGCCAAATACGGGGCTCCTCATTCTGTGGTGTGGAGAAGGTAGAAAGAGAATGGAGAGGAGGGGACTATATTAAAAAATTATCCCGTACAGAATCTGCATGGATTTTTAAAATGGATACTATGACTCCAAAAGGATTAAATTGTGACTTTGAAATGTATGCTTTCTTAGGCTGATGTCAATCAAATGTGTGTTTTTTAGGCCATCTGTTGAAAATGGAGGAGGAGTGCTTTAAGATTGATGAGAGAATTGTGGACATGTGGATTTTAGTATGATCATATGTATACATATTTTTACAAATATTTTTATAATTATTGTTACAATCAAATTTTTATGACAAAGCAAGAGGATTAGAACAGTCTCCCTGTGAGAATTAGACTGGAATAAATGAATATATAGGTTGGTTTTTCACCTATACATTATGCCACTAACATGGCACTAAACAAAGAATGCGATTCCACTAACTGACGAAAAACGCTATAAAAAGGCTATATAAATGCTGAGAAAATGCTAAGGAACGTTGAAAATGCCAGAGAAATGCTGAGAAAATGTCAAGTATCAAACAAATATCAGTGACTACCTACGTGTAATGCTGAGGGGTTATACGGCGTGCTAATAGAGGAATGAGGAAGTCATAATACGCTGGTTAATCTCCATGGTGAAGGGGCGGAGTTCTGAGGAGGAGTGGACGCTCATAAGCGGTGGACTGGCGGCGAATGGACAGCTCTGAGGAAGAGGGGCGTACCCCTTGAAACGTCAGCAACCCTGCGCCGCACGTTAGAGTGACGTCACCAAAAACTAATCCACCGCTGTGGAGCGTTTCACTTCCGCATCTATCCGGAACCTAGCCCCGACAGTGCTATACAACTAGCCTCTCCGCAACCACGTTACTGGCCAAACGGGTGACGGATTGAGGCAGAACGTGGAGCCGTGATCTTGCCCCAATACAGGAGGGTAACGTATGAGCAACATTATTGTCAAATTGACTGAAGATTGAACTTTGGGTCAGCTACTGCTGGGCAGGCAGGCTGACTGGGACTTGCATTGGAATCAGTGCGACGCCTATAACTTGAACCTTTTATTCATGTGCCTGTGGAACTTTGTTTTTTTTGATTCTTTACTGGGATCCCTATTTTTACAGCATTTTTACACGCACTCACTGCAGTGAGACAGAGCGAGTGGTGTGAGAGTTGAATGTTTGTGCAGAGTGGGGAAGGTGCTATAAGTTTTCTTGTGGCCTAGGATCAATTATCATTGTTTTATGAATTTGGATCATTAAAGATATTTATCTTTTAAGCGCTGTGGACATTTTATAACTATTTAATATTGAGGTTTTTGGGGATCGCCTGGTCCAAATCAGCTGCTGAATTAAACCAATTGGCGCAAGCTGCAACTCACAGTTTAATGTTTATAATTGTGGCGGTTGGGTTAAAAATACCAGGTGGAAAGTGGTTATAAAATTGATTGTCTGTCCCTCTCCCGTGTCCCTTAGCCCCCTTTGCTATGGGTATGTACAGTGCCTAGCACACAAATAACTAGGCTGTGTTCCTTTTTTTCTTTCTCTGTCAGTAAGCGTTAAACATCAGGTATGTAAGTGGCGACTCAGTCCTGACTCAGACAGGAAGTGACTACACTGTGACCCTCACTGATAAGAAATTCCACCTATAAAACACTTTCCTAGCAGAAAATGGCTTCTGAGAGCAGGAAAGAGATAAAAAGGGTCCATAGTTCATAGATTTTTAGCTCTGGCATACTTCAATGAATGTGTCATTGAGCAAAAACAATAAAACAGTTAAAACTTAAAAAGTAGATTTAAACATAAAATAAAACTATGGAATATCTTAAAAAGTCATTTTTAGGAGAAGAAAGATAGATAAAATCATTTCATTCATTTATTGTCGCCTCAGGTGTCCTTTAAAAAACACAATTAAGGCCTTTTGTATTGACCTGAGGAAGCGGGCCATGACTCGCGAAACATGTTGTCAGATTGCTTTTTGAATGAAAACATTTTTCCAGTTGAACTGGTGTCTTCTGGAGAGGTAAGTGATTACCTCTCTTTTTTATTTGTATTTATACTTTAAAACACTAAAATAGAACACACATTGGGAGCCTCCATCCTACCCATGACCATAGGATAAGAAGTTGAGCAGCAGTCCGGTATATCTGTGTAGTAGCGATTTCGCCTTCCACATACCCCGCACTTCCAGCTGGCTTCACGCACAGCGCGGACGGACAGCGCGCCGGGGTAAATCCTGTGATCTCTCAAGAATTAATGAGTAACTAGTTTTTCCCGGCTTGTCGGTCAGATTAAGTCTCCAGGCGTGCCTGCGTGGCGTTCTTCTGAATGAGTGACTCATCCGTTCATTCATTAGCGGCAGAAGGGGGTCAGCTCACGTGCACACATGTCGGAGGAGATGCTTCTGGACAGGAAATCAGGCTTAAGACGAGATCCAGAAATCCCGGACAACGTCTTTAGTATTCCGCAGATGAACGTGATGTCACGGCTCTCTTCTGCTTCATTATTTATTTTATTCATCTCTCTGAGCGGTGGAGATGTCAGAAGTGCGGACATCAAGGTTATTCCAGAGCTCAGTGACTTGAATCCTGATGTAACATTCCGACGACCCCCCCCCCACCGCGGTGACGCTTCCTTCTCTTGGGGAATGCTGTGGAGTTATGGAAGAATTCTAAGCTGTACAAAAGAAGAAGATGAAAGGGGTATATGTAAAAAGGGCTCCAAGTTAAGCTTGGCACCAGAAATAGATGTTAGTAGAATATCGATAAAATTACCAATAAGCTACGATAAGACTTTATAATTAGGATAGTAAAATATCAGTAATTTTTACTATATTTTACTTTCCCTAATCTGTCCCAAGTCTCACTTGAACCCACTCTTAATGGGTGCCTAACTCTAACCCCCTCACCCCAACCTATGCATAACCCTAACCAACCCTGCCAATTTATGCCTAACACTAACCAACCCTGCCAATTTATGCCTAACACTAACCAATCCCCCAACCAATGCCTCACCCTAACCAACTTCGCCAATCTATGCCTAAGCATAACAAAACCCCAAACCTATGCCTAACCTTAAGAGATCCCCCAACCTATGCCTAACCCTAAAAGACCCCAACCTACGCCTAACCCTAAAAAACCCCCTCAACCTATGCCTAACCCTAAGAGACCCCCAACCTATGCCTAGCCCTAACCAAGCCCCCAACCTATGCCTAACCCTAACCAAGCCCCCAACCTATGCCTAACCCTAAGAGACCCCCCAAACTATGCCTAACCCTAAGAAACCACTTCAACCTATGCATAACCCTAAACCTATGCATAACCCTAAGGAACCACCTCAACCTATGCCTAGCCCTAACCAAACCCCCGCAACCTATCCCTAACCCTAAGAAACCCCCTCAACCTACGCCTAGTCCTAACCAAACCTCCCAACCTATGCCTAAGCCTTAAATAAACCCCAACCTATTCCTAACCCTAAGAAACCACTTCAACCTATGCCTAACCCTAACCAACCCCCCAACCTATGCTTAACACTAACCAACATCTCCAACCTAACCCTAAGAGTCCCCTCAGTAACCTATGCCTAACCCTAAGAGACCCCCTCTCCCCAAACCTATGCCTAACCTAAGATTCCCCAATCTATGCCTAACCCTAAGAGACACCCCTATCTATGCCTAACCCTAAGAGACCCCCAGCCTATGCCTAACCCATCCCCTCAACCTAGGCATAACCCTAAATGAGCCACCAAACTTATGCCTAACCCTAAAGGATCTCCCTAACTATGCCTAATCTTAACTGAACCCCCAAAACGATACCTAACCCTACAGCTACTAATGTAAATAGCCACGATTAGGGTCTATAAGCCTCTGACACCCAAATTAACACTTATAGCGTCCAATGTGGCTATCAGGAGACAAAGAGAGTGCATGCATGGGAATTTACTTCAGTTGTCTGTTGCTGATTCGAAGCCTTCTACACACATTCAAGGTCTGTCTTCAGGCCATGCTCAGGACTCAAACAGACGACAGTTCAAGGCTGAGAAGAGATTTTCAACCCTCACCAATGATATACTTTTAAATCTTCCAACATGCAATAAAATACGCCAAATACATTTGGCAGTCCTTTTTAAGAACTTTGAAGTACTTTTTCAGTTACCAGGTGCTGAAAAGTGATTTTTAGATCAGATGATGAAGGAGATACTTTTTAATCTTCTACTAAAAATAACCTTTCTTTCAGCACTCTGCAATTGAACAAATAGGTGGAAAATTACTGTCAAAATTTACCTTGCTGAGGGCTTAAAAGGCATTTTATTGACAAGCTGTGAAAAGACCACCTAGGAGAAAGCTTAGGAGAGTGAATTGAATAAGGGCATGTGTCTAAAATTAATAAAATATTTCCTAAAAAACAGCTGTTACTTTTCGGACCACCCTTACATGTTTGCCACCGATATCCTTGTATTAGAATAAAGAAGTATCCATGTCTGTGATTATTGCAGCTATAATAAAGATTCTCTGCCGCAAACGTAAGATAAAGAAACAGCGGTTCTACCCCCCCCCCCCTTCTGCAATCACAACGCTATCAACACAACGCCAAGCTCAGACCGACGGCGGATGCTAAACAGGACGAATCTAATCTCCATTCTCTTATTCAGCCAGCAGAAATGTATAATCCCTGTTCCTCCACTCCTAATAAAGCACCGCATCTTCATCGCAATGCCGCGCTCTATGAGGCAACTGATAACGATTTTTCCACATCCCGCATCTTGCGCTGAATGAGTTATTGAATCGAGTCTATGTTTATCTTGCCGATCCGAAGCTCTTGGCTGAATTCTTGTGATAAAGGAATTATTCTCCAGAAGATTATAGCACAAACATCGCCGCATTGCACACCTTCCCTCTTGTTGTGCCATATTTATACCGTATTGATTACAATATACTCTTTGTCAGGTGGGTTATGTTATTCCACTGGTAGAATAATGGCTCAGTAAATAAGCTGTGTTTTATACCAGAGATAGTATCTGTGCAGTCTATGTAGATTCTAACTACACGTATATCTTTATAAAGTCTGCATGTATCCTGTGTTCCCTCACCTCTCAGATTGTAAGCCTGATGGGACAGGTCCTCTTCCCTACTCCTGTATTCCCTCACCTCTTAGATTGTAAGCCTGATGGGACAGGTCCTCTTCCCTCCTACTGTATCCTGTGTTCCCTCACCTCTTAGATCATAAGCCTGATGGGACAGGTCCTTTTCCCTGCTCCTGTATTCCCTCACCTCTTAGATTGTAAGCCTGATGGGACAGGTCCTCTTCCCTCCTACTGTATCCTGTGTTCCTCACCCCTTAGATTGTAAGCCTGATGGGACAGGTCCTCTTCCTACTGTATCCTGTGTCCCCCCACCTCTTAGATTGTAAGCCTGATGGGACAGGTCCTCTTCCTTCTTACTGTATCCTGTGTTCCTCACCCCTTAGATTGTAAGCCTGATAGGACAGGTCCTCTTCCTACTGTATCCTGTGTCCCCCACCTCTTAGATTGTAAGCCTGATGGGACAGGTCCTCTTCCTTCCTACTGTATCCTGTGTTCCCCCACCTCTTAGATTGTAAGCCTGATGGGACAGGTCCTCTTCCCTACTACTGTATCCTGTGTCCCCTCACCTCTTGGACTGTAACCCTGATGGGACAGGTCCGCTTCCCTCCTACTGTATCTGTTTTCCCTCACCTCTTAGATTGTAAGCCTAATGAGTCATGCCCTCTTCCCTCCTACTGTATCCTGTGTTCCTTCAACTCTGAGATGGTTAGCTTGATGGGACAGGTCCTCTTCCCCTCCTACTGTATCCTGTGTTCACTCACCTCTTAGATTGTAAGCCTGATGGGACAGGTCCTCTTCCCTCCTATTGTATCTGTTTTCCTCCACCTCTTAGATTGTGAGCCTGGTGGGACAGGTCCCCTTCCCTCCTACTGTATCCTGTGTTCCCTCACCTCTTATATTGTAAGTCTGATGGGACAGGTCCTCTTCTCTCCTACTGTTTACTGTGTCCCCCAACTTTTTAAATTGTTAGCCTGATAGGACAAAGTCACTTCTTCTGTCTCATGTTTTTTTTTGTGATTTTTGGTCTAAACGTGTTGTTTATTTACTATTGAACAATATTTTAGGATATTAGTTTCATAATAATAATAAAATGGACACAATACATGTTGCAGAGGCATGAAGCTGAACATGCAACATGATGATTATATTTACTGTCATTGGACGTTGGTGAAGTTCTTGTGTTTGGCGATATAATTGGTTCCGTACTACCTGTGTGCTGAGCTGTCGATAGTGCTGAAATGGGAATATACATCCTGTGTATCTGCATCTGTACTGAGCTGTCCATAGTGCTGAAATGGGAATATACAGCCTGTGTATCTGCATCTGTACTGAGCTGTCCATAGTGCTGAAATGGGAATATACAGCCAGTGTATCTGCATCTGTACTGAGCTGTCCATAGTGTTGAAATGGGAATATACAGCCTGTGTTTCTGCATCTGTACTGAGCTGTCCATAGTGCTGAAATGGGAATATACAGCCTGTGTATCTGCATCTGTACTGAGCTGACCGTAGTGCTGAAATGGGAATATACAGCTTGTGTATCTGCATCTGTACTGAGCTGTCCATAGTGCTGAAGTGGGAATATACAGCCTGTGTATCTGCATCTGTACTGAGCTGTCCATAGTACTGACCCAGGAATATACAGCTTGTGTATCTGCATCTGTGCTCAGCTGTCCATAGTGCTGAAATGGGAATATACAGCCTGTGTCTCTGCATCTGTACTGAGCTGTCCATAGTGCTGACCCAGGAATATACAGCCTGTGTATCTGCATCTGTACTGAGCTGTCCATAGTGCTGACCCAGGAATATACAGCCTGTGTATCTGCATCTGTGCTCAGCTGTCCATAGTGCTGAAATGGGAATATACAGCCTGTGTAGCTGCATCTGTGCTGAGCTGTCCATAGTGCTGAAATGGGAATATACAGCCTGTGTATCTGCATCTGTACTGAGCTGTCCATAGTGCTGACCCAGGAATATACAGCCTGTGTATCTGCATCTGTGCTGAGCTGTCCATAGTGCTGAAATGGGAATATACAGCCTGTGTATCTGCATCTGTACTGAGCTGTCCATAGTGCTGAAGTGGGAATATACAGCCTGTGTATCTGCATCTGTACTGAGCTGTCCATAGTGCTGAAATGGGAATAAACAGCCTGTGTATCTGCATCTGTACTGAGCTGTCCATAGTGCTGAAATGGGGGTATACAGCCTGTGTATCTGCATCTGTACTGAGCTGTCCATAGTGCTTAAATGGGAATATACAGCCTGTGTCTCTGCATCTGTACTGAGCTGTCCATAGTGCTGACCCAGGAATATACAGCCTGTGTATCTGCATCTGTACTGAGCTGTCCATAGTGCTGACCCAGGAATATACAGCCTGTGTATCTGCATCTGTGCTGAGCTGTCCATAGTGCTGAAATGGGAATATACAGCCTGTGTCTCTGCATCTGTGCTGAGCTGTCCATAGTGCTGAACTGGGAATATACAGCCTGTGTATCTGCATCTGTGCTGAGCTGTCCATAGTGCTGAAATGGGAATATACAGCCTGTGTATCTGCATCTGTGCTGAGCTGTCCATAGTGCTGAAATGGGAATATACAGCCTGTGTATCTGCATCTGTGCTGAGCTGTCCATAGTGCTGAAATGGGAATATACAGCCTGTGTATCTGCATCTGTGCTGAGCTGTCCATAGTGCTGAAATGGGAATATACAGCCTGTGTATCTGCATCTGTACTGAGCTGTCCATAGTGCTGAAATGGGAATATACAGCCTGTGTATCTGCATCTGTACTGAGCTGTCCATAGTGCTGACCCAGGAATATGCAGCTTGTGTATCTGCATCTGTGCTGAGCTGTCCATAGTGCTGAAATGGGAATATACAACCTGTGTATCTGCATCTGTACTGAGCTGTCCATAGTGCTGACCCAGGAATATACAGCCTGTGTATCTGCATCTGTACTGAGCTGTCCATAGTGCTGACCCAGGAATATACAGCCTGTGTATCTGCATCTGTGCTGAGCTGTCCATAGTGCTGAAATGGGAATATACAGCCTGTGTCTCTGCATCTGTGCTGAGCTGTCCATAGTGCTGAACTGGGAATATACAGCCTGTGTATCTGCATCTGTGCTGAGCTGTCCATAGTGCTGAAATGGGAATATACAGCCTGTGTATCTGCATCTGTGCTGAGCTGTCCATAGTGCTGAAATGGGAATATACAGCCTGTGTATCTGCATCTGTGCTGAGCTGTCCATAGTGCTGAAATGGAAATATACAGCCTGTGTATCTGCATCTGTGCTGAGCTCTCCATAGTGCTGAAATGGGAATATACAGCCTGTGTATCTGCATCTGTGCTGAGCTGTCCATAGTGCTGAAATGGGAATATACAGCCTGTGTATCTGCATCTGTGCTGAGCTGTCCATAGTGCTGAAATGGGAATATACAGCCTGTGTATCTGCATCTGTGCTGAGCTGTCCATAGTGCTGAAATGGGAATATACAGCCTGTGTATCTGCATCTGTGCTGAGCTGTCCATAGTGCTGAAATGGGAATATACAGCCTGTGTATCTGCATCTGTACTGAGCTGTCCATAGTGCTGAAATGGGAATATACAGCCTGTGTATCTGCATCTGTACTGAGCTGTCCATAGTGCTGACCCAGGAATATGCAGCTTGTGTATCTGCATCTGTGCTGAGCTGTCCATAGTGCTGAAATGGGAATATACAACCTGTGTATCTGCATCTGTACTGAGCTGTCCATAGTGCTGAAATGGGAATATACATCCTGTGTATCTGCATCTGTGCTGAGCTGACCATAGTGCTGAAATGGGAATATACATCCTGTGTATCTGCATCTGTACTGAGCTGTCCATAGTGCTGAAATGGGAATATACAGCCTGTGTATCTGCATCTGTGCTGAGCTGTCCATAGTGCTGACCCAGGAATATACAGCTTGTGTATCTGCATCTGTACTGAGCTGTCCATAGTGCTGAAATGGGAATATACAGCCTGTGTATCTGCATCTGTGCTGAGCTGTCCATAGTGCTGAAATGGGAATATACAATCTGTGTATCTGCATCTGTACTGAGCTGTCCATAGTGCTGAAATGGGAATATACAGCCTGTGTATCTGCATCTGTGCTGAGCTGCCCATAGTGCTGAAATTGGAATATACAGCCTGTGTATCTGCATCTGTGCTGAGTGGACCATAGTGCTAAACCAGGAATATACAGCCTGTGTATCTGCATCTGTACTGAGCTGTCCATAGTGCTGAAATGGGAATATACAGCCTGTGTATCTGCATCTGTACTGAGCTGTGCTGAGCTGTCCATGGTGCTGAAATGGGAATATACAGCTTGTGTATCTGCATCTGTACTGAGCTGTCCATAGGGCTGAAATGGGAATATACAGCCTGTGTATCTGCATCTGTACTGAGCTGTCCATAGTGCTGAAATCGGAATATACAGCTTGTGTATCTGCATCTGTACTGAGCTGTCCATAGTGTGGAAATGGGAATATACAGCCTGTGTATCTGCATCTGTGCTGAGCTGTCCATAGTGCTGAAATGGGAATATACAATCTGTGTATCTGCATCTGTACTGAGCTGTCCATAGTGCTGAAATGGGAATATACAGCCTGTGTATCTGCATCTGTGCTGAGCTGCCCATAGTGCTGAAATTGGAATATACAGCCTGTGTATCTGCATCTGTGCTGAGTGGACCATAGTGCTAAACCAGGAATATACAGCCTGTGTATCTGCATCTGTACTGAGCTGTCCATAGTGCTGAAATGGGAATATACAGCCTGTGTATCTGCATCTGTACTGAGCTGTGCTGAGCTGTCCATGGTGCTGAAATGGGAATATACAGCTTGTGTATCTGCATCTGTACTGAGCTGTCCATAGGGCTGAAATGGGAATATACAGCCTGTGTATCTGCATCTGTACTGAGCTGTCCATAGTGCTGAAATCGGAATATACAGCTTGTGTATCTGCATCTGTACTGAGCTGTCCATAGTGTGGAAATGGGAATATACAGCCTGTGTATCTGCATCTGTACTGAGCTGTCCATAGTGCTGACCCAGGAATATGCAGCTTGTGTATCTGCATCTGTGCTGAGCTGACCATAGTGCTGAAATGGGAATATACAGCCTGTGTAGCTGCATCTGTGCTGAGCTGTCCATAGTGCTGAAATGGGAATATACAGCCTGTGTATCTGCATCTGTACTGAGCTGTCCATAGTGCTGACCCAGGAATATGCAGCTTGTGTATCTGCATCTGTGCTGAGCTGACCATAGTGCTGAAATGGGAATATACAGCCTGTGTAGCTGCATCTGTGCTGAGCTGTCCATAGTGCTGAAATGGGAATATACAGCCTGTGTATCTGCATCTGTACTGAGCTGACCGTAGTGCTGAAGTGGGAATATACAGCCTGTGTATCTGCATTTATACTGAGCTGTCCATAGTGCTGACCCAGGAATATACAGCTTGTGTATCTGCATCTGTGCTGAGCTGTCCATAGTGCTGAAATGGGAATATACAGCCTGTGTATCTGCATTTATACTGAGCTGTCCATAGTGCTGAAATGGGAATATACAGCCTGTGTATCTGCATCTGTGCTGAGCTGTCCATAGTGCTGAAATGGGCATATACAACCTGTGTATCTGCATCTGTGCTGAGCTGTCCGTAGTGCTGAAATGGGAATATACAGCCTGTGTATCTGCATCTGTGCTGAGCTGTCCATAGTGCTGACCCAGGAATATACAGCTTGTGTATCTGCATCTGTACTGAGCTGTCCATAGTGCTGAAATGGGAATATACAGCCTGTGTATCTGCATCTGTGCTGAGCTGTCCATAGTGCTGAAATGGGAATATACAACCTGTGTATCTGCATCTGTACTGAGCTGTCCATAGTGCTGAAATGGGAATATACATCCTGTGTATCTGCATCTGTGCTGAGCTGACCATAGTGCTGAAATGGGAATATACATCCTGTGTATCTGCATCTGTACTGAGCTGTCCATAGTGCTGAAATGGGAATATACAGCCTGTGTATCTGCATCTGTGCTGAGCTGTCCATAGTGCTGACCCAGGAATATACAGCTTGTGTATCTGCATCTGTACTGAGCTGTCCATAGTGCTGAAATGGGAATATACAGCCTGTGTATCTGCATCTGTGCTGAGCTGTCCATAGTGCTGAAATGGGAATATACAATCTGTGTATCTGCATCTGTACTGAGCTGTCCATAGTGCTGAAATGGGAATATACAGCCTGTGTATCTGCATCTGTGCTGAGCTGCCCATAGTGCTGAAATTGGAATATACAGCCTGTGTATCTGCATCTGTGCTGAGTGGACCATAGTGCTAAACCAGGAATATACAGCCTGTGTATCTGCATCTGTACTGAGCTGTCCATAGTGCTGAAATGGGAATATACAGCCTGTGTATCTGCATCTGTACTGAGCTGTGCTGAGCTGTCCATGGTGCTGAAATGGGAATATACAGCTTGTGTATCTGCATCTGTACTGAGCTGTCCATAGGGCTGAAATGGGAATATACAGCCTGTGTATCTGCATCTGTACTGAGCTGTCCATAGTGCTGAAATCGGAATATACAGCTTGTGTATCTGCATCTGTACTGAGCTGTCCATAGTGTGGAAATGGGAATATACAGCCTGTGTATCTGCATCTGTGCTGAGCTGTCCATAGTGCTGATATGGGAATATACAGCTTATGTATCTGCATCTGTACTGAGCTGTCCATAGTGCTGAAATGGGGATATACAGCCTGTGAATCTGCATCTGTGCTGAGCTGTCCATAGTGCTGATATGGGAATATACAGCTTATGTATCTGCATCTGTACTGAGCTGTCCATAGTGCTGAAATGGGAATATACAGCCTGTGTATCTGCATCTGTGCTGAGCTGTCCATAGTGCTGAAATGGAAATCTATGTAGTTGGGAAAATACATTTGATTGTTTCATTTCCTAGCTATATATACTACCATAAGTTCAGTATAACTTTTCATTTTCTTGGAATTATCAGTATTATTAACCATTCTTATAGGGGGTCAGCTGGACAGCGTACTGATTAAGCGAGGGTTTGAATCCTAACTAAAGCCAGTATGTAAAAGGGGTGAGGAGTCTCCAGGCAAGACTCCCTAATGATCCTAGTTACCAGTGGAGCGCGCTCTAGTGGCTGCAGCCCAGAAGGGTTTTGAGTCCGCCAGGAGAAAGTGATATAAATGTTTTGTGTCTTCTCTATGCAGAACCCATAATGCCTAATTTGCTAAGGGTCCTCTTTACAAAGAACTCCTGATCAGCAAGACGATCAGCAGTTCTTTCTTTTAAAACAAATTACTTGCCTAAAGAGAGGAAAGCTTCTGAGGAATCCTTTTGAGGCTTTCCTCTGCATTCTGCAGTCCCTTGTCGCTACGACCGGACCCCCAAAGATTGGTGGCAAGCAGGGGTGCTGCTAATACTTTTGTGGCCCCAAGCAGCACATCATTTGTGGCCCTCTACCCTACAGTCAGAGGTTCAAAGGTCAGAGGTTCCTTCTCCTGTAATAATAGCCAAAGCCCCCCTCCCCCTAAATAAGTAGCCCTCCAGGAGGAGGAGCTAGCCAAAGTAGCTATGCTAGTTATATTAGTTATAGTTAAAGTACAAAAGATGGTGAAACGTTGCAGATGGGTGTTTGACTCAAACCTCACTATCCTCTCTTGTAGCCTATAGCGCTCTCAAACTTTCCTGTACATAATGCTGGCTGGTGATTATAAAGAGGCTATCCTGCTGATCGTTAAAGGGGAACTGAAGAGAGAGGTATATGGAGGCTGCCATGTTTATTTCCTTTTAAGCAATACCAGTTGCCTGGCAGCCCTGCTGATACTCTGCCTCTAATATTATTAGCCATAGCCCCTGAACAAGCACACAGCAGATCGGGTGTTTCAGACTTTAAAGTCAGATCTGACAAGACTAGCTGCATGCTTGTTTCTGGTGTTATTCAGATACTACAGCAGAGAAATAGACCAGCAGGGCTGCCAGGCAACAGGTATTGATTAAAAGGAAATAAATATGGCAGCCTCCGTATACCTCTTACTTCAGTTCCCCTTTAAGAAGAATTTGCAGTAATGTGAAAAGTACTGATCATTTCAAGTGATAAGAGCTAGGGATGGTCGAAATGCTGGTTTCGATTCCGATGATATCCCGATGTCTGGCAATACCGATTACCGATTCTGATTCATTTTTCTACAAAAATCCAATTTTTTTAAAAAATTCCCAAAAGTTTTTTTGTTGTTGTCACTTTTGTTAATAAAGTTAGTTAATTTAAAAGAGTTGTTTTTTTTTGGGGGGGGGGGGTGAAGGGGGGGAACCATGTATTTTGCAGATGTACAGTATTATGTGTACACCACCCGATACCATTCCGAATTTTTTTCTGATTGGCCAAATTATTCCTATTTCTCTAATTGGCCAAATACTTCAGAGTCTAAAGCATTGGACCAATTAGAGAATCAGAGGCGTACCAATAGACCCTGCAAGGGATGCAGCTGCTGGGGGCCCAGAAGGTGCAGGGGGCCCCATGGGGAGAAGTTTAATTTCCCTGTCCTGAGAGACTGACAACAAAGGGCATGGAGAGAAAAAAACTTTCTGCTCTCTGCACAATTGTTCTAATGACTGCATCTGCTCAGACTGCAAAGTTTTGCAGTCAAAGATTTGTAGACAGTCCCTATTCAGTGTGCAGCAGGTTCTTGTGTACAACACCCAGCCCCCAACCTCTCTATCCCTCCCCACGTGCTGTGTACTGTAATGATGCTGGAAGAGTCTGCAGAGCCCCGCCCCCAACCTCTCTAGCCCTCCCCAAGTGCTGTGTACTGTAGTGATGCTGGAGGAGTCTGCAGAGCCAGTTCTGTTCCATCAGAGATGATGGACAGAGTGAGTGTAATAAGCTGAGGCTGGGAGCACACTCGTCTGTCAGTTTTCTGTATGCGTTTTCTGCACAACATGTGTGTCTCTATGTGTGAAAACATGCATGTTTTATCACAGAAGCGTATGTAATTAGGCTGTCATATTGGACCAATCAGAAGATGTGGTGATTTCCTGTGAAAATCCTTATTCGAAACTTTAACTCTTTCCAGTGTTCTTTGACTCCATGAAAATCTGCCCCATATCATCCTTTCAATCAAAGATCTATCCAATCACAAGTTTATCAATAGGATATAACAGGGTTATTAGATCATGGCAGACCTGACAAAATCTGCCAGATTTATTGGAATGTGTATGGTCACCTTTTGCTCTGAAATACAGTTCTTGCTAAATAGATTTATTCTTTGCAGTGGAAAGCATAAAATCTCACCCTTTTAAGTAAACATGAAGCACTTTACACATATCACTTATGCAAATAGCAGGAACGTCGCATCACGCGCTTCGCTGCATTCGCCGACACGCAGCTAAGTGGTGTACGGTGCCGGCAGCGCACTTACATATCCACACATTACACTTCTCCAGGAACGCAACACCTATTTATCTGCAGCAAACAAAACATAAATCACCTGTCTGCATAATCTGTGGGTGACAAAGCACATGCCCTCAGTGTACAGCACAGTTGTGTCTTGCAGCACTAGATCCCTGGTTCAAATCCCAGCCAGGGCACTATCTCCACGGAGTTTGTATGTCCTCCCTATGTATGTGTGTGTTTCATCTGGGCACTCCAGTTTCCTCCCACACCCCAAAAACACACAGATAAGTTATTTTGCTTCCCCCTAAATTGGCCCTAGACTACGATACATAGAGTGCTGCCCATAATTATTCATACCCCTGGCAAATTTTGACTTAACGTTACTTTTATTCAACCAGATCAGGGTGATGGCAAGAAGACCCTCCAACCTGAAAGATGTGGAGCAGTGTTGCCAACCGTCAGTACATTTACTGACTCTCAGTAAAAAAGACAACAAATCTGGGTTGTCAGTAAAGTCCATGAAAAAATTTGTGGTGTCAGTAAAAAAAAAATCTCTCTTTCTTAGAAGGTCATAGTACTTACTGCTTATCAGTTCACATATCACTTTGGAATGTACACTGCTCTAGCTAAAAGTGGCCATACATCTGTAGACTTGACGGGCGATCAACCATCAGATAAGACAATTATTATTGATATTATAAAAATCGATGCCACCGAGAGCATGCCTAGTTGACAATCATACCAATTTCGGACCGAAATCGGTTGCATGTATCGATCGCATGTATCAATCAGACATGCTGGAAAATCTCATGTTGGCGTGCTCAGTCAGGCGTGCAGTGGTAAGGGCTGAAAAATCAAGAAAAAAATGTGACGGAAACCCCCAATTGCATCCCCCAAATGTAAATATATCAAAGCCCCCCTCCAGATGTCGTGCATTATTACTTCACCTGTCCGGTGTATTGCACGCAGGGTGTATGTGTGATATCTTTCATTTAATTTCAATAATAGTAGATGTCAGTAAAAAAAAGTGTTGTGTCAGTAAATTTTTTGTGCTTTGTCAGTAAAAATGTATTTCTGAGGTTGGCAACACTGATGTGGAGCTCATTGCTACAGATGAATGGGCAAAACTACCTGTGGAGACATGCAAAAAGCTGGTCTGCAATTATAGGAAGCGTTTGATTGCTGTAATAACCAATAAAGGCTTTTCTATTGATTATTGAGAATTTTTCTCAAATGAAAATAAAAGCTGAAAAATGTTTTTTTTCCACAATAATGCCTCTTGTACATCGTCTTATTATCATTTGGGAGACACCTGTGTCATTTCCCGTCAAAAAAAAAAACTTGTTGGTTGAATAAAAGTATCTTTAAGTCAAAATTTGCCAGGGGTATGAATAATTATGGGCAGCACTGTACACTAAACGATACATACATAGACATATGACTATGGTAGGGATTACATTGTGAGCCCCTCTGACGGACAGCTAAGTGACAATATACTCTGTACAGCGCTCTGGAAGATGTTGACGCTATATAAATACTAAATAGAAAAATAAATAACAATAATGAAATAATTACTTCACAGGATATAATTACTTCTTTTCTGGTCAAGTCTGGAATCAGCATGACAATAAAAAAAATCCTTTTTAAAACACAGATAAAGGCAATAATTACACATTGACAGTAGGGATAGTGCTGCAAGTACAGTTACAGCACTGCCCTGCCCTGCCTGTCTTATCCGCCAAAAGCACAGTCCTCTATAGTGTGGTGGGTGCTTAGCTACTAAGATAAGGAATTACACACACAATATTCCTCTCCCTCCTGCATCTTCCCCCTCCCCTTGCTTGTTGTCAGACACAAGCTGGGAGTAGGAATGATTTGACTGTGATCTGTCAGCACAGGAGCAGCTTGCTAGCAAATAAGGATTAAAGCATGCCAGCCAACTAGCCAATTACATCTATAGGTAATCTGCTCTGCTCAAAAGCCTCTGATTTCTGTTTGTGATGTTTACATTTAGCTCCTATCATTGCTAAACTAGTTCGCCTTCAATTTATAACCTGAGTTAGGCAAAAAATATCTAAAGCTCAACATATAAACATTGATTTTAATCACCCAAATGGACCCCACCAGCCATCCACCGTGCCCCCCCCCCCCCCCCCCACACCAAATTAGAAGCTAGAGTCGCCTCTGGATACAGGAAGTAGCTGATACAGAAGACATTTGTGGATTTAGCAGTGATTAATTTGCTGTCGGGTATTTAGGGAACTCGGATAAAGCCACACAGGCCTATAAGGACAGGCAAGCCGGGGACCGGGCATTAGATTGTTCACCTTTCCGGTCTCTGGCAGCCATTTCTGGCTCAGACCTCCGGCAGGCTGGCAGAGCCGCTGCTGTTAAATGTACCGGGAGTCTCTCTGCTCTCTTCATCCTGCGCGGCTCCCATTATGCAGCTAATGAGCCATTTAGTTAAATCAGCTCTTTTCCTTGTGCTGGCTGAAGATCTTGCAGATTAGCGGGAGAAGAATGGTGCGCGGGAGCGTTTTCTACAGACGACGGAGAGCGAGCGCCTTTTGTTATCCATAAAACACAAACTTTTATAAATAATTCAGGCCCAGGAAAACTTATCTGATTCATACAGCGTTCAATAAACCAGCTCTGCTTTCATTACATTATCCAGCTAATTGAAAACCGTATCTGCAGCAATGTATTCCGATCGCGATCTATGGGAGGGACTGATATAAAGTCTCTGAAATAAAAATCTATTTATTGTTCAGTGAACTTTCCTGTTTTCAAAAAGAGCTGGAGACACTACAAATTGTGACAATCGGTAGACAGGACCGACAACTATCCATACATTGATTATTTTAAAGAGGCCCTGTAGTGACATATAGCAGAATACAGTAAAGAGGCCCTGTAGTGACATATAGCAGAATGCAGTAAAGAGGCCCTGTAGTGACATATAGCAGAATACAGTAAAGAGGCCCTGTAGTGACATATAGTAGAATGCAGTAAAGAGGCCCTGTAGTGACATATAGTAGAATGCAGTAAAGAGGCCCTGTAGTGGCATATAGGAGAATGCAGTAAAGAGGCCCTGTAGTGACATATAAAGTAGAATGCAGTAAAGAGGCCCTGTAGTGACATATAGCAGAATGCGGTAAAGAGACCCTGTAGTGACATATAGCAGAATGCAATAAAGAGGCCCTGTAGTGACGTATAGCAGAATGCAGTAAAGAGGCCCTGTAGTGACATATAGCAGAATGCAGTAAAGAGGCCCTGTAGTGACATATAGCAGAATGCAATAAAGAGGCCCTGTAGTGACGTATAGCAGAATGCAGTAAAGAGGCCCTGTAGTGACATATAGCAGAATGCAGTAAAGAGGCCCTGTAGTGACATATAGTAGAATGCAGTAAAGAGGCCCTGTAGGGACATATAGTAGAATTCAGTAAAGAGGCCCTGTAGTGACATACAGTAGAATGCAGTAAAGAGGCCCTGTAGTGACATAGCAGAATGCAGTACAGAGACCCTGTAGTGGCATATAGTAGAATGCAGTAAAGAACCCCTGTAGTTACATATAGCAGAATGCAGTAAGGAGGCCCTGTAGTGACATATAGCAGAAGGCAGTAAAGAGGCCCTGTGGTGACATATAGCAGAATGCAGTAAAGAGGCCCTGTAGTGACATATAGCAGAATGCCGTAAAAAGGCCCTGTAGTGACATACAGCAGAATGCAGTAAAGAGGCCCTGTAGTGACATATAGTAGAATGCAGTGAATAGGCCCTGTAGTGACATATAGCAGAATGCAGTAAAGAGGCCCTGCAGTGACATATAGCAGAATGCAGTAAAGAGGCCCTGTAGTGACATATAGCAGAATGTAGTAAAGAGGCCCTGTAGTGACATATAGTAGAATGCAGTAAAGAGGACCTGTAGTGACATATACCAGAATGCAGTAAAGAGGCCCTGTAGTGACATATAGCAGAATGCAGTAAAGAGGCCCTGTAGTGACATATAGTAGAATTCAATAAATTATTTGAAAATGTTCCTGGTTTCAGCATCAGAAACACCTCCTATATTTATGTTCAGTATTTCTGTATAGTGATATGTAGCTCCGCCCTCCTAGTGAGGTTTAGCCTAGGCTGTTTAGCTTAGCTATGTGGAATTCTTCTCCCAGACCATTCTGGAACACCAAGTATATTTTGTACTGGCTTCAGAATTCTCAATAACCGAACATTCTGCAGAACTGCACCTGCCATCAGTAAAAATGTTGCTGCTTGTGATACATTTCAGAATGTTAATCAAGGAGAGGAAAGATTTTGTAATGTGAAAACACTGACTAAATAACTGTAGTGAATATTGTAAAAAAAAAAAAAAATAACAATTTTACTCATTGCCTTAATTTCACTACAGGTCCTCTTTAAGCTATTTACACACAAGATACAACTTAGGCTAATAGGCCTAATAAAGATCACCCAAAATAGTGTTTTAAAGAGAATCTGTATTGTTAAAATCGCACAAAAGTAAACATACCAGTGCATTAGGGGACATCTCCTATTACCCTCTGTCACAATTTCGCCGCTCCTCGCCGCATTAAAAGTGGTTAAAAACAGTTTTAAAAAGTTTGTTTATAAACAAACAAAATGGCCACCAAAACAGGAAGTAGGTTGATGTACAGTATGTCCACACATAGAAAATACATCCATACACAAGCAGGCTGTATACAGCCCTCCTTTTGAATCTCAAGAGATCATTTATGTGTTTCTTTCCCCCTGCATCTCTCATGCACTGAAGTTTCAGGCTGCTCGTTTCTTCCTGCAAACAGCTTTGCCCTTGTCTGTAATTCCTCAGTATGTGAAAGCCCAGCCAGCCCAGAGGACAATTTATCCAGCTTGTAAAAGATAAGAGAGAAGAGAGAAGCTGCTCTAATCTAAATAACACACAGGCAGTGTGCAGAGAGGGGCCTGAAAGGGGGAGTTCATAGCAGAACCACAACACTGAAGAACTTGGCAGCCTTCCAGACACAGGCCGACAAGTCTGACAGGGGAAAGATACATTGATTTATTACAGAGACTGTGATGGTAGAAAGTGCTGCAGTTAGCCAGAACACATTAGAATAGCTTTTGGAACTTGTAGGATGATAAAAAAACAGGATGCAATTTTTGTTACGGAGTCTCTTTAAGTGGCTTAAGTGTTTTGTAGTCTGTGGCCCCCGGCGGTGTAGGTGAGGTGGAGGTGACTACAGCCGTCATGCACTAATAGGCGGGTCTTTATTGTTCCCCCTGCCAGCAACACCAATTAGGGTTCCTGTTAACTTTCAGCCTAATTACGCATTTACCCCGTGGTAGATATATATATATATATTTTATAGCTAGTATTGATTGTGGAGTCATGAGAATGTTAATGTGAGTCCAGAGTAAAGGGTCGTTTCTAGCTCAGTTTCCCAATTTACAGTTTTTATTGTCACTACACGTCACAATTTTTTCTAGGAGGGGCAGGGGGAAGCCCGGGAGATAAGGCCGTATGTTTAGCAAAGTATGGACAGCAATATTGCCCCGCCTAGTTACACTGCAGACCTATGCATCTTGGGATGTAAAATTTACACGTCCACTTGACCCATGCATTACGTCTGGAGTATGGCTAGTTGTAGCCATGGTAACCGCAAGTAAGGCGGCCGTTCACTCGGCCACCGTATACAAACCCAGGGGCAATGCTTTATGGGTTTTGTAGTTGCGGCGTGACATCAGCCCTAGCAATATGTGAGGGCGCTGCCCGTTCGTCTTGTAGAAGCGGACCCGCACGCATGGATTTATGGGTCTTGTAGTCTCCAACATAACGCATGCTCCCACTGGCTTCCGCCCTCTCCGCCTTCTCCAATCACAAGTGGGGAGCGCGCGTCACCCGGAAGAGGCGGGGCCCATCCCCGCTATAGGCCGGATGCATGTCGCTCGCCCAACACAGTGGTACGCAGCGTGACCAAGCGTCTGGATAGACACGAAACGGCCGTCGCCAGTCCCACCTAGTGCCCTGGCACTCCCACCTCCACCGCACCACCACCATTGAGGACCACTAAGAGCAGGTATCTCTTTGACATGGTACCCTGAACACTGTCTGCCAATACCTGCCAATAAAGCACTGGACGAAAGGTGCCCGGAGTTCTCTCCTTTTTTCTTCTATTTTGGATAATCGCATTCAAGCTTTCTTCTAATCGACCAATGAGCACACGTCCAAGCAAGAGACAGGGGTTACCGCTGATGGTATGGTGAGAAAATTACTTGCTTTTTTTTAACCCACTGCTTGTATATTGAATAGGGAGTGCTTCTCATTTTGAGCTTTTCTCTACAGTTACAAACTAATAAAGATCACCCCGGGGAGAGAATGTAGAGTGTATATGGGAGCCCCCCGACGGCGTCTGAAGATCAGGTATGCTGGATATTTAGCGACCGCCGAGTGCATTGTTCTTCCACTCACCCTGCAGCTGCTCTGCCCCTCCTCCCTCTCCTTAGCAACATAACAATGCATCAAACT
Source organism: Hyperolius riggenbachi (assembly GCF_040937935.1). NCBI lineage: Eukaryota > Metazoa > Chordata > Amphibia > Anura > Hyperoliidae > Hyperolius > Hyperolius riggenbachi. The sequence goes on from NC_090650.1 coordinate 10,914,721, forward strand.
GTCACAGCTGCAGTTTTAAAACCACACTCTGTCTTTTAATCTATAAAAGAAAGCAGAAATAATGACTCTTTGAACTTCCCTGCAGTAAAACCTTATCTCAAGCTGTCTCTCACTGTTTCTTGCCTGTTTAAGTGCTTCAGAAAACAGGACTGTATTCCACCCAAGTTGGGTCGGAGAGCTCAGAGAAGCTCTTTTGTATAGATAACTGAAGTTTTTTTTAACTCTTCCTGTACTGGAAAACAATATGAGACTCCTTTCTTTGATACTAATGCTCTAGTTCATCGCTGTACTACACATACAACTGATTTTCTCATAAGTCTATGTTCACTTCAGGTTTGCTTTACAGGAAATACATATGGTAGGCAGTATATACGTCTCAGTTGTAGTAGGCTTGTCTCAGGATACTTTAAGCCTGCTGCAAAATATGTCCTTTGTTCTGATTTAAAGAGGAGCTGTCAGCCATACGATCTCAGAAAAAAAACACATATATAAGTAGATAAATAATTGCTCTACTTACATAACATGTATTGCACTGTCCACATTTTGATTTTAGTGATTTTTCTACAGTAAAAAAAGAGAACATCCTTCTTAGCATTTCCCATTTTAGCTGTGGCTATTTTGAAGCCAATTCTGATGTCATTTCCTCCCTTACTCTCCTCTGCCTGATTTCCCTGCCATTCACTATACAAGGTGCATTGTCTCTGCATGAGAAATATTGGCCAATCAGAGAGGAACAGAGGTGTGGGAGGGGAAATCAGGAGGGAAAGAGGCTTCAGCCAATCAGGCGGCATTAGTTATGTCTGAGGGAAAGTAGAGAAGCAAAAAAGGACAACCCAGCATGCCCTGCAACTTCCTTTGTACCAAATAAGAGTCAGGCAAACTGGGGAATGATAATTTATCAACAAGAAAAGTAATGGTGATTTTGAACTTTTGGATTGCCTGGTTAGCATCCGTATTACTTGTTCATCAGATAAAAATAAAGAATTGATCTATGATTTTATGCCCAACAATTACACTTTAACCTACTGGCAGAGGAGATCCCATAAGGATGTCTAGGAAATGCAATGAATGGTGACTGGGAGGACATACAGTAAATGAGGCAGACTAATAGGAAATCACATTGCTGATAACATTACAGGGAAGGTGATTGCGGGAAGCACTTAGCAGCGACACCTGATAAGAGAGGTAACAACATGGTAACCTAACAATTAATAAACTCCCGCTGAGACAAGGATGCATAGTCCACATTGTGTGCAGCACATCTGCCCTCATTCATTTCCAGCAATGACAATCAGCTTCCAGACACACAATCAATATTTATCAAAACCGATTAACGCCAAATACTTATTACATTACTCTCAAGCCAATCAGATTACACACAATCCAATCAGATGCTTCGGTTGTTATTCCTGCAGACAGAAGCTAACCGCTGTGATCCCAGAGGGAGCGCTAGGTAAGCCTGAAATGTTACACCGGGTCTGTGCAGACCTCTGGGAAAACAGAATGACAAATACACAAGCAAGGAGATGGAAATTCTGGAAAGTCTTGCACGCCAAACGTATTATTATTATGCATTTTATAGTACTTACTATTCGTGGCACTTTAGGGAGAGAATCGAACAATGGCAATCTCTCAATAAGGCTGATTCACAAAAACTTTCTCATTACTTATCTCTCCTTATTTCTGTTTGTGTGTGGGGGGGAGGGGGGAAGAGAGGGGAGAAGGTGGGTCGCTACATCATCCCCTCTGGCAGAGTGCCCTCCAAGCTTATGGATTATGTCCTGTTTTTAGATCATGGACAGAAACTCTCTACAAGGAGTCTGTATGTCCTTTGTTCAGTTGGGTTTCCTCCAGGACCTCCAATTTCCTTCCACATCCCAAAAATCTATAGGTACATTAACTAGCTTGCTCTACAAAACTGCCACTGCTCTGCAGGTAGGACCTTAGAAGACCTCTTTTCCACGAGCGACTGAACTGCTCACTTGTCAGGCAGTTGAGCCTCCTGGCCACAAGAGCAATTACATGCAGCTGAATGGTAGGGTTTGGTCACATCGGGCATATCAAGTTTGACACGCTTTGTTTTGTCTGTCCGAAGAAAAAGTCTGATGTCGCGTCTGAGGGCAGCAACCTCCATGCTCAGACGCCACTCCATTGGGGAAAGGGAAGGGGGGGGGGGGGCAGACCACGGCCTGTGCAGAGCAGTGCATTCACCGCCTTCAGCTGCCCATGGAAGAGAAGCCCATTATTGCTCAAAGTCTTGGGGAAAAATGTGCCAGCAATAGACAAATGCATAGGAATATTATTATTCAGTTACAATATGGCTTTGGAGTGGTGAATAGAATAGGTTTAAAAGTGGACGTGAACTCTTGCCCAAGACAGAAGGAAAACAGCAAAATGCACCCTGTATGTATTTACAGAGTTTAGCCTGTCTAATTCCCCATCATCTGTGACTAATCACCACTGCAATTTTATCTCTCAGCTGTGTCAGCTCATAAGTCTCCTTTGCCATGACAGAAAAGCTAATTTGTAAACATAGGATGTTAACCCTATGTCTGTTTCCGTGAAAGCAGGAAGTTGACACACTGCAGATGTATTGCAGGATTTGTACCAGCTGAAACTAACAAATGTTTTTTTCTTTAATTGTTATTATGCTGTTGCTTATATTTTAAAGTTTTTAGTTTAGGTCTGCTTTAAGTATTTATGTTTATACTTTTTTCTTTGTATCAAAGCACAGTTACCTTTAATAACATTTTAATTTTGTTAAGTTAAAAAAGGTTATAGTGTATGTGTGTGTAAAATAGCAAAGGTTGAGTTTCCAGCCACTGTGGGCAGCCCCCACCAGGGCTCAAAGACTTTTATGACTAGTTAAATGAAGCTGCTGGCGCATGGTGGATCTTTGACAGAAATCCTTTGTCACGGTGATGGATGCGGCCTAGTCATGCAAAGATTCTGCCTCTCTCCAATCGATGAGCACAAAAACACCTCGAGAGACGGGAGTGTCAGCACATGGCGCGTCTGAGGCGGACCCAGGCAGGCTGAGGCCTAGGTGAAGTGAAGGTTGTTATTAATAAGGACTGGTGTTGTTTCCGCAGTCATTGATAGATCACCGCGATGCCTGGAGAGGAGGAGGCCGGTCTGACGAGGGAAGTCATTCATTTCAACTTACATTTTTCATTCTCAAGCAAGATGCCACCAAATAATAATCAGTCTCCACATAATTAATGGCTGCCTTTGCCGGTTTTGGAACGGCGCACCGCGAGGGGTCTGGAATACAAATGTAATAAGACTGCCTCAAAGATGGTGTGGAAAATTAACGTATTAATGGGCTGTATTTGTGCAATAAAATCAGCCCAGTTTCTGAGACATGTAAGAGATCCCCATCTAAAGGAGTAAAATGGTAGCAGGAAAAAAGGGCGCCGGGTGAGAGTGGACGAAAATGGTGCCGCCATAGACTCTAATGCAATTATCGTTAATGCTGCGAAAAAAAACCCCAGAAAAAAGGGCGCCGCGATAAATATCGTTAACAACATTAGAACATTAAAGTTTTTGAAGTATGTTATTGTTTTAGAATCTTGCAACATTAAAGTTTTTAGCATATTATTTCTTTTGTATGTACAGATTGTCGTTACCATCAAAGATATTATCGTTTCTATGTGTGAAAGGATGTTTCTGCAGAGGGAGAGCTTAAAGGGACTCTGAAGCGAGAATAAATCTCGCTTCAGAGCTCATACTTAGCAGGGGCATGTGTGCCCCTGCTAAACTGCCGCTATCGTGCCGCTAAACGGGGGTCCCTTCACCCCCAAACCCACCCCTGCAAGACTTGGTCGTAGTCTTGGTCGTAAATCTTGTCTTCCTGGAGGCAGGGCTAACGGCTGCAGCCCTGCCTCCAGTCGCGTCTATCAGACGCGCATCGCCGCCTCTCCCCCGCCCCTCTCAGTGAAGGAAGACTGAGAGGGGCGGGGGAGAGGCGGAGATACACGTCTGACAGACGCGCATGGGGCAGGGCTGAGGCGGTTAGCCCTGCCCCAATGCGGAAGCGCTCCCCCGCTTTACGGAGGGGATTTGGGGGTGAAGGGACCCCCGTTAAGCCGCGGGATAGCGGCGGTTTAGCAGGGGCACACATGCCCCTGCTATTTATGAGGTCTGAAGCGAGATTTATTCTCGCTTCAGACTCTCTTTAAAGGGAACCTAAACTGAGAAGGATATGAATGTTTCCTTTTACAATAATACCAGTTGCCTGACTCTCTTGCTGATCCTGTGTGTCTGATACATTTAGCTACAGCTCCTCAACAAGCATGCAGATTAGGTCCTCTGACTGAAGTCAGACTGGATTAGCTGCATGCTTGTTTCAGGTGTGTGATTCAGCCACTAGTGCAGCCAAAGAGATCAGCAGGACTGCCAGGCAACTGGTATTGTTTAAATGGAAACATCCATATCGCTCACAGTTAAGGTTCCCTTTAAGGTTAGGTACCACCAGGGGGAGTGTTCAGTAAGCCAGCACCTTTTCAGTAAGGATACCTTGGGCAAGACTCCCTAACACTGCTACTTCCTACTGAGCGCACCCTAGTGGCTGCAGCTCTGGCGCTTTGCGTTCGACAGCAGAAAAGCGCAATATAAATGTTATTTGTCTTGTTTTGTTTTACACTGTATGCAATTTGCAAAGCACAAGGACACCAGCTCTCCTATGTAATTTGCGAGGATGCTTTTCCATTAGTACAATGCAGTTGCGCTCCAATTTTGCCCAATCACATTGTACTTGCATCCATGGACTACATCTCCCAGCGTGCACTGAGGCATGCAAGAAAAAGACACCGCTGGGAGCTTCAAAATACACAAGATTTAGACAGATGGATTAAGAAAATGGCGAATGCCGAATGGACCGGGGGCCAGAAGAGCAGAGCACTGTAGATAAGTAATGATGCTCCCCTAATAGCACACATGGTTACAAACCTTCCTTATGCGGAGGTTCATTTAAAAACAAAAAACAAATATGTGATCAGGCCGCTTTAAGCACAAAAAGTGGTTTATTGCTAAGTGCCTAAGTTAAAGAGTACGTAATCAGATGACTACAGGATGTTCTCATTAGTACATTTCAGACCCTCTGGCTCCCATAATCCTCCATACTGCAAAAAAGAGTGCTATCCACCAGTAGACCATCAAGTTATCTTGTGTATTCACGCACGACAAGCAAAGCAGATTATGTTGAGTCACTTCAACAACTTCAACGTCTTCTACCCCTTAGATAACATCCAGGTTTTCTCGATGCCAAGTCTGTTTGGCAACAAGTCGAGAGGACCAGAATAGAATTGTTATTTTTTATCGTTTGGCAAGGAAGTTCTCCAGCAAGCCAACATTACAATAGACTTGTATTTCCTCAATTAGAAGCTGTCAGTTCTCCTTCGCAACTAATAATACCCTTCCCCAAGCAAGGCCAAGCCCACTCCCTCCACAGCAGATTAATAGATCACTCTTCTGAGTCGTGTCAAGGTTGATCGCCGCCATCCGTCTGTCTGTCCCGCGCCGGTAATATCCGCAGATGGATCGCCGTGTTGATGCATGGCATGCTTAATAATTCATTATGAATTTCAGTTATCTGAGCTAAGCACCGGAAAGATGAATAATGCCACATTAGGGCGTCGCACCGAAGGCCGTTTTTCATACGCCGCGAAGATCGTCTACAATAAATGAGGATACAATGGGCCCACTTCACAAATGTATTATTGGAGATTAATACACTCAATACAAATTAGCTTACACAGCTACAATAATAAGCGGAATAAAGATGAGTCAAGACGGGTTTGAATAGAGACGGATCGGGGACTGAGCAATTTGTAGGAGGTGAAAAAAACAAGTAGTCATGTCTACAAGTCTAATATAATAAATAGTAGTATTTTTAGTTATAGATATTGTGGGAAAGTATCAGAACCCATTTGGGGTTTTTAATATTATCTAGATCCCCATCTAGTGAAATATTCTTCACTTCCTGTCCCAACAGGAAGTGGACAACTCCCTCCAATAGAGACAGAAAAATAAAAAATACAACCTTTTTTTGTAGATAGGAGGAGATAAAACTCCCCATCCTCCCCATCAAGCTTTTATTGCCCTAATTGCTTCAATCTAGGACCATCAATGTTCAGAATTATGACATGAAGGTTCATGTGATTTTCAGAAACAGGAAGTGAAGGTATATCCCCCAACTGGGCCAAAGACAGAAGCAAAAGTCAAAATGCAGTTTAAGCTGCTTCCGAATTTATCTGAAATTAGCATAATTTTTCCAGGATGAAAAGACTATGGGACTGATGTCATCAATGGTTTAGTCTTGGACCCAGTTCTTCAACAGTTCTTCTTCTTCTTCTTCTTCTTCTTCTTCTTCTTCGAGAGAGAAACTTTCCAGCTCTCAAAGCTAAAGAACCTAGTGAAGAACTAGGTTTAAAACTAATACCATGATGACAATATGTCTACAAGCTCTCAGTACTAGAGATTGGACATTTAGGTGGTAGAGAGTTTTTGCCTTTTTTTGGTTCAGTCATCAATAACAAAGAAAGTAGTAACTATGAAATCCAGTAATGGCTAATCATTAATTCAGTCAAAACTTCAATTAAAGTTTTAAATAAGTTGTGGAAATATAATGAGGTAAAATAAGGTAAGCTTCATGAAGACTTTGATCCTTCTAGGGCAGGCATGGACAAACTCGGCCCTCCAGCTGTTGAGGAACTACAAGTCCCACAATGCATTGCAGGAGTCTGACAGCCACAGTCATGACTCATAAAGTCAAGTGTGGGATTTGTAGTTCCTTAACAGCTGGAGGGCCAAGTTTGCCCATGCCTGTTCTGGGGCTTTCTAAGGTTATAAAAGCTGGACAGCCTGGACAGGAAATTAAGCAAAATAAAATACTGAAAAATTCCTAGTGACCCAACCGAGGAACTACCTCAGAAATAAAGTTCTGTCAAATAGCCACAGCAACGTGTCACCTAATATGTGTACCTGCTTACCAGCAGGTGCAGTTCCGTCAAATAGCCACAGCAACGTGTCACCTAATATGTGTACCCCCTCACCAGCAGGTGCAGTTCCGTCAAATAGCCACGGCAACGTGTCACCTAATATGTGTACCCCCTCACCAGCAGGTGCAGTTCCGTCAAATAGCCACAGCAACGTGTCACCTAATATGTGTACCCCCTCACCAGCAGGTGCAGTTCCGTCAAATAGCCACGGCAACGTGTCACCTAATATGTGTACCCCCTCACCAGCAGGTGCAGTTCCGTCAAATAGCCACAGCAACGTGTCACCTAATATGTGTACCTGCTTACCAGCAGGTGCAGTTCCGTCAAATAGCCACAGCAACGTGTCACCTAATATGTGTACCCCCTCACCAGCAGGTGCAGTTCCGTCAAATAGCCACAGCAACGTGCCACCTAATATGTGTACCCCCTCACCAGCAGGTGTAGTTCCGTTAAATAGCCACGGCAACGTGCCACCTAATATGTGTACCTCATTACCAGCAGGTGCAGTTCCGTTAAATAGCCACAGCAACGTGCCACCTAATATGTGTACCTCATTACCAGCAGGTGCAGTTCCGTTAAATAGCCACAGCAACGTGTCACCTAATATGTGTACCTCCTTACCAGAAGGTGCAGTTCTGTTAAATAGCCACAGCAACATGCCACCTAATATGTGTACCTCCTTACCAGAAGGTGCAGTTCTGTTAAATAGCCACAGCAACGTGCCACCTAATATATGTACCTCCTCACCAGAAGGTGCAGTTCCGTTAAATAGCCACAGCAACATGCCACCTAATATGTGTACCTCCTTACCAGAAGGTGCAGCTCTGTTAAATAGCCACAGCAACGTGCCACCTAATATGTGTACCTCATTACCAGCAGGTGCAGTTCCGTTAAATAGCCACAGCAACGTGTCACCTAATATATGTACCTCCTCACCAGAAGGTGCAGTTCCGTTAAATAGCCACAGCAACGTGCCACCTAATATATGTACCTCATTACCAGCAGGTGCAGACCTAGACAACAAAGTGTAAAAAGTGTCTAATACTGCAACTTAGTAGATACTGTATCTATCAGTATACTGTATATCACAGGAGGAACTATCCTACATTTTTACAGGAATAATATTTTACACTGAGTATGATAGATCTGAGGAAGACAATAACATTTTACAGGAATGGTTTTTCAGGTTCGGCACGGGGGAGGCTAGTATTGCACCAGTTCAGTTTTAAGTTTGAATAGTAATTTATACTTAGGGAAGGGGTGCTAGGTTTTGGGCTAGGTAATAGAGGGAGCAGTGTCTTTGACCCAGGAGAGGTTTATGTCCAATATTTGAGAAGGGAATAGTATGTTACACTTGGGAAAGGGGTTGCGGGGTGTAAGATTTTGAGTTAGGGAATATTATATTTGAACAAGGTGGGGTTTATGTTAGATTTTGGAGATAGAACAGTACTTTGAACTGAGAGGCGTGTGTTAGGTTTTGAAAGAGGGAACTGTATTTTTGCCACAAATGGAATGAGAATAGAAAGGTATGCTAGGTTTTGGTAGTGGGAATGGTACTTTGGGAGGGGGTATGTTAGGTTCTAGAGGTGGGAATAGTACTTTGCACTGGGGGAGGAAGTATTCTAGGTTTTGGGGGTGGGAATGGTACTTTGCACTTGGGGAGAGGGTGTGCTAGATTTTAGGGGTGGGATTATTACTTTGCACTGGGGGAGGGTATATGCTAGGTTTTGACAGCGGGACTGCTACTTTGCATTTTGGGAGGGGCATGCTAGGTTTTGGGGGTAGGATTAGTACTTTGCACTGGGGGAGGGATTATGCTAGGTTTTGACAGCGGGACTGCTACTTTGCATTTTGGGAGGGGGTATGCTAGGTTTTGGGGGTAGGATTAGTACTTTGCACTGGGGGAGGGATTATGCTAGGTTTTGGGGGTGAAATTAGTACTTTGCACTGTGGGAGGGAGTATGCTAGGTTTTGGGGGTGGGAATGGTACTTTACACTTGGGTAGAGGTTATACTAGGTTTTGATATATAGAAATTGTATTTTGCACCGGGGGTTAAGCTAGTTATTGGGGGTTCGGAATCGGAATATTGAGCAGAAGCTGACTATTAGCTGCAGGAAGTCACACGGACAGCTCATGCCAGAAACACGCGAAACTGAGCCGTCCAAGGCAAAATAACCAGAGGGAAATCCTACGGATGTCATGTAGGTTTAGAAGCTGCTTCAGCTAAAGATGCCTTTACCCAACAAAATACCATTTTACAATCACTTACTTGTATTATTCTCCTTGAAAACAAAAAGGGGGAACTTATCCACCTCCTGTCTTTAGTTTCAGATCAGTGGCCCCCGGAGGACATTCTTAAACCATTCGTAGCAAAATCTGCATAGCGATCCTCTTTGTGGCGATTAAATAATCTGGTTTGTCAGATCAATAAATAGTTTAATCAATGGGGCGATCAATCGCTGTCAGGACAGGAAGAGCTTAATTAGAATTCCTGTGCAGAGCAGACAGAGGAGGGCTGATTAATAGACGAAGAGGAGGCTGTGTAATGGGCTGCGGAACGCCACTGAAGACGTCAAACGGAAAAAGTCCAGTAATTAAGGGTTAACTGGCGGCGACTCCCAGAGGTTTTACGCTGCTAGTGATGGTCATTGAAACACAAATAATTCTGACTTGCAGGCAAATATAATGCAAATTGTATGCAGCTGGGAACTGGGCCAATTTAATTCACTTCCTACTGATTTTGATTGGACCAATTCTAAGCTGCATACGATCTTCATTAAGTTGGTATATGTTACTGCATCAAAGCAGGTAACTTTGGTGCACGGCGGCGACAAATCGCCAGACCCCTAAATACACATCCCTCCAAGCAATGGCTGGACGAGTCCCTAAGTCTCCATACACACACACACACCACACTGTACACACACACACACTACACACAGTACACACACACACACACACACACACACACACCACACTGTACACACACACACTACACACAGTACACACACACACACACACCACACTGTACACACACACACTACACACAGTACACACACACACACACACACACTGTACACACACACGTACACACACACACACACACACACACACACACACTGTACACACACACACACTACACACAGTACACACACACACACACACACACACACACACACACACACACACACACACACACACACCACACTGTACACACACACACTACACACAGTACACACACACACACACACCACACTGTACACACACACACTACACACAGTACACACACACACACACACACACACACTGTACACACACACGTACACACACACACTGTGTATACACACACACACACACACTACACACTGTACACACACACTGTACACACACACTACACACACACACTACACACACACACATACACACACAGCAAAAACTCGGTATACAGAGGCGCCAGAGTAGAGTAACACGTTTTAAAAACCGCTTAAAAGCAGAGGGGGATGTTAGGGTGGACTTACCTCCCTCTTACAAAAAAAGAAAACTCACTCGAGTCTCGATAAAACAGAATTGACAAATAATTTATTCAACTCCACAAATGCAACACGTTTCACGGGCGTGACCCCGCTTCCTCAGGCAAAAATGGGAGCACAACTCAGTGGCTCAAGCAAAAGGTTTGAGCGCCTCTGTGTACTGAGTTTTTTCTGATCTTCTAGTCCCCCCTGGGTGGAGGGGTGAATCCCCATCTACTATCTACAGAGAGCGACTTCTTAACCTGAGTGGGGTCAGGTCCTAATGCTCCCCACCTGCATTTAAAGTGGTTGCCTATGGGTAACCCGTTTTTGTGAGTATATACACATAAAATTGTATTGAACTCTTCATTTTACCTGACAATACTGCACCATATCGGGCTCTCGATTGTCTTCTTGTTCTTAAAGTACACACACACACACACACTACACACACACACACTACACACTGTACACACTGTACACACACACTGTACACACTGTACACACACACTGTACACACACGTACACACACACACACACTACACACTGTACACACGCACTACACACTGTACACACACTACACACACACACACTACACACTGTACACACTGTACACACACACTGTACACACTGTACACACACGTACACACACACACACACTACACACTGTACACACGCACTACACACTGTACACACACACACTGAACACACACTACACACTGTACACACACACATGTACACACACACTACACACTGTACACACACATGTACACACACGTACACACACACACACTACACACTGTACACACACATACACTACACACTGTACACACACACACACACACACAACACACACACACACTACACACTGTACACACACACACACACACACACACACACACACATACATACACTACACACTGTACACACACTACACACTGTACACACACATGTACACACATACTATACACACACACACTACACACTGTACACACACACACACTACACACTGTACACACACACACACACACACACACACACACACACACATTACACACTGTACACACACACGTACACACACACACTACACACTGTACACACACACACACACACACACACACACACACACACACACACTACACACTGTACACTGTACACACACTACACACTGTACACACACACTACACACTGTCCACACACACACACACTACACACTGTCCACACACACACACACTACACACTGTACACACACATGTACACACTACACACTGTACACACACACTACACACTGTACACACACACGTACACACACACACAAACACACTACACACTGTACACACACACTACACACTGTACACACACACACACACACACGCACACACACACTGTATACACACACAAACACACACACACACACACACACTACACACTGTACACACACACACTACACACTGTACATACACACACACACACTACACACTGTACACACACACACACACTACACACTGTACACACACACACACACTGCACACTGTACACACACACACTACACACTGTACACACACATGTACACACACACACAAACACACTACACACTGTACACACACACTACACACTGTACACACACACACACACACACACACTGTCCACACACACACACACACACACACACTACACACTGTACACACACACACACGTACACACTACACACTGTACACACACACTACACACTGTACACACACACACGTACACACACACACAAACACACTACACACTGTACACACACACTACACACTGTACACACACGTATACACACACACACACACACACACACTACACACTGTACACACACACACACACTACACACTGTACACACACACGTACACACACACACACACACTACACACTGTACACACACACACACACTACACACTGTACACACACACACTGCACACTGTACACACACACACACACACACACACACTACACACTGTACACACACATGTACACACACACACAAACACACTACACACTGTACACACACACTACACACTGTACACACACACACACACTGTATACACACACAAACACACACACACACACACACTACACACTGTACACACTGTACACACACACACACACTACACACTGTACACACACACACACACACACACACATACTACACACTGTACACACACACACACACGCACTCACACACTACACACTGTACACACACACGTACACACACACACTACACACTGTATACACACACACTACACACTGTACACACACACACTACACACTGTATACACACACACACACACACACACACACACACACACACACTACACACTGGGCTCGATTCACAAAGCGGTGATAACCCAGTTAAAGACTTTGGGCTCGATTCACAAAGCGGTGCTAACCCAGTTAGAGACTTTAGGCATGATAACCATTGCACCATGCTGGTGAAAAGCCAGTTTAGGCGTGATAAGTTTAGGTGTGATAAGTTTAGGTGTGATAAGTTTAGGCATGCTAAGTTTAGATAAGTGTAGATAGCGTGCAAAGTCCCGCACGCAAAGCAGCGCCATTAAACTCTATGCAAAGTGCACCAGACTTTGCTAGCGCAAAACTTTCGATCAGCTGTGCACTGCGGCGCTAACGCAGTTGGTGCTTAAACTTATCACGCCTAAACTTATCACACCTAAACTTATCATGCCTAAACTTATCACACCTAAACTTATCACACCTAAACTTATCATGCCTAAACTGAGTTTAGGCATGATAAAGGGCTTTTCACCAGCGTGCTAACTGTTAGCACCGCTTTGTGAATCAGGCCCTTTAGGCGTGATAACCATTTTGGCATGATAAGTTTAGGCATGATAAGTTTAGGCATGATAAGTTTAGGCATGATAAGTTTAGATCGCGTGCAAAGTCCCGCACGCAAAGCAGCGCCATTAAACTCTATGCAAAGTGCACCAGACTTTGCTAGCGCAAAACTTTTGATCAGCTGTGCACTGCGGTGCTAACCCAGTTGGTGCTTAAACTTATCACGCCTAAAAACTTATCACACCTAAACTTATCATGCCTAAACTTATCACACCTAAACTTATCACACCTAAACTTATCATGCCTAAAAAGAGTTTAGGCGTGATAAAGGGCTTTTCACTAGCGTGCTAACTGTTAACACCGCTTTGTGAATCAGGCCCACTGTGCACACACACACACTACACACTGTACACACTACACACTGTACACACACACACACACACACACACACACACACACACACACACACACACACACACACACACACTACACACTGTACACACACACACTGTACACACACACACTGTACACACACACACACATACACACACACACTACACAATGTACACACACACACACCGCTGGGGATCGGGCACTAAGAGTAATGTAAACCGCTGCTACAGCTCCTAACAGGGAGTCGGGACACAGAGTAAGCTGCAGCTGAGGCCCAGTGTATGTGACTCTTGACAGTTCAGTGGGCTAAAGATACACCTCCCCCCATGATACCCTATTGGTAGCCCTGCCCGAAGAAATGCTTTTGTGAAGCATGGCGCAGAAAACAGCAAAGGGCATTGGTTGCATCTGCATTCCCCGGGTCCTCCCCTTACCCCTGTGACCTCTGTGTGCATGGTGGGATTATACAGGGCAGTCCCGGTTCCTGCACCTTCTCTCTCCCTGCTGTGTGTGCTGTCTGGAGCTTGGTTGCAGCCTGTGTATCTGGTAGTGATGACTGTAATCTGCTAATTAGGATTACTCTAAATTTCACACATGGGGCTCGATACGCAAAGCGGTGCAAACCCAGTTAGAAACTTTAGGCATGATAACCATTGCACCACTCTGGTGAAAAGCCAGTTTAGGTGTGATAAGTTTAGGCATGATAAGTTTAGGTGTGATAAGTTTAGGCATGCTAAGTTTAGATAAGCTTAGATCGCTTGCAAAGTCCCGCACGCAAAGCAGCGCCATTAAACTTTATACGAAGTGCACCAGTCTTTGCTAGCGTAAAACTTTATCACACCTAAACTTATCACACCTAAACTTATCATGACTAAACTTATCACACCTAAACTTATCACACCTAAACTTATCATGCCTAAACTGAGTTTAGGCATGATAAAGGGCCTTTCACCAGGGTGCTAACTGTTAGCACCGCTTTGTGAATCAGGCCCATGGAGATACTTCCCATTTCAGCACCATGGCCAATTCCCCCAGCAGTCTCGGAACTACACATATAGTACAGGGGCGTAAACTCTGCCGTTACTGAGAAAAATGCAATCCCTCCTGCAATCCCTCCAGTGTAGCACCACACATCAGACGAACCCTGGAGGAAGAGCGAAACATAATAATCGGAAAATAATAATATTTTGAAAGAAAACAACAGAGTGAATGTCACAATGTCACATTCACTCGTTTACATGACAAGTCAAATATCAAAGTACAAAAATGATGACAATGGTGACAGGCGAGTCTCAATACATATTTCAGTCATGTGACTCTCGCTATGTGCTCCTTCCAGTTACAGTTCAGCACTACTTAATGCGTGTGTGTGACAGATGTAAATCTTCCTCTGTGAGCAGAAATCAGGGGTCTACCAGCAAGATTATGATGGGGCCCCCTATGTTTACTTGGGGCCTGCATAGGAGCTTCCTCATCTAGAAGGCTCATCAGTTAGGGGTCATATCACAGGAGTTGTTATTCTAACCCCTCTAACACCGTGGCCATGACTTAAAGAGAAACTGTAACCTAGAACTGAACTTCATCCCAATCAGTAGCTGATACCCGCTTTCCCATGAGAAATCTATTCCTTTTCACAAATGGATCATCAGGGGGCGCTGTATGGCTGATATTGGGGTGAAAGCACTCCCACAGGAAACTGTCAGGACCATGGTTCTGGCAGTTTCCTGTCTGTGAACCTCGTTGCATTGTGGGTAATAGCTGTTTACAGCTGTTTCCAACTGCCAAAAAAGCAAGCAGCATCTCCTTCCACTGACATCACCTGCCAGCAGTAAAATGTCACCATGTGATAAATGTCAGAATGTAAATCAGGGATTTAAAAGATTTTACAATGGGCAAGCACTGACTAAATCATTTATACATAATTACTGTAAAAATGAAGCACTTTTTTATTACTTCATTTTCACTGGATTTCCTCTTTAACCTCTGTATACATGCTAGATTGCCACTGTCCAAAATTAACAACAAGGAACTTGGGGGTGCGTGGGGTAGGTTTAGGCATGAGGTATGTGTGTGTGTGTGTGGGGGGGGGGGTAGTGTTAGGCACTTGGAGGTGAAGTTAGTGTTAGGAATTAGGAGGGGGAGGTTAGTGTTAGGCACAGGGGAGGGCAGGGTAGTTTTAGGGTAGTTTTAGGCATGTGTGTGCATACCTCCCAACTTTTTGAAATGAGAACGAGGGACACTTAAGCCACACCCCTGCAACACCCCTGACCACACCCCCGTTACACCCCTAGTCACGCATACCATAAATATTTCATAAGAAAAATATGTTGTTTTATAAGTCATATAAGGGGGGATGGAAATAAAGTCAAACACATTTTTAAGTAGAGAAATACAAATATTTAGATAGAAAGAGGGACAAAGTCCTGAAAGAGGGCCTGCGATACTGCGCCTGCGCTGGAGCCGGGAAGGTAAATATTTACATCCCCGCTGTTCGGAGGGGCCCAGCGAGACCACCGTGGGACACAGGAGGACGGGGTGAAGCCTCAATAGGATCCGGAGGCTTCCCCCACCCGAGGTGAGTAACCCCCAGGGGAACTTTTTTTAGTTACAGGTTTTCTTTAAAGCTACACACTACACACTGTACACACACACACTGCACACTGTACATACACACACACACACACTACACACTGTACACACACACACACACACTACACACTGTACACACACACACACTGCACACTGTACACACACACACACACACACACACACACACTACACACATGTACACACACACACAAACACACACACAGACACACACACACTGTACACACACACACACACACACACACTGTACACACACACACACACACACACACACACACACACACACACACACTACACACTGTACACACACACGTACACACTACACACTGTACACACACACTACACACTGTACACACACACACGTACACACACACACAAACACACTACACACTGTACACACACACTACACACTGTACACACACGTACACACACACACTACACACTGTACACACACACACACACACACACACACACACACACACACTACACACTGTACACACACACGTACACACACACACACACACACACACACACACTACACACTGCACACACACACACACACACTACACACTGTACACACACACACACACACTGCACACTGTACACACACACACACACACACACACACTACACACTGTACACACACATGTACACACACACACAAACACACTACACACTGTACACACACACTACACACTGTACACACACACACACTGTATACACACACAAACACACACACACACACACACCACACTGTACACACACACACACACACACACACACTACACACTGTACACACACATGTACACACACACACAAACACACTACACACTGTACACACACACTACACACTGTACACACACACACACTGTATACACACACAAACACACACACACACACACACTACACACTGTACACACTGTACACACACACTACACACACACACACACACACACACACACACACACACACACACACACACACACACACACACTACACACTGTACACACACACACACGCACTCACACACGTTTAGGCATGAGGTATGTGTGTGTGTGGGGGGGGGGGTAGTGTTAGGCACTTGGAGGTGAAGTTAGTGTTAGGAATTAGGAGGGGGAGGTTAGTGTTAGGCACAGGGGAGGGCAGGGTAGTTTTAGGCATGTGTGTGCATACCTCCCAACTTTTTGAAATGAGAACGAGGGACACTTAAGCCACACCCCTGCAACACCCCTGACCACACCCCCGTTACACCCCTAGTCACGCATACCATAAATATTTCATAAGAAAAATATGTTGTTTTATAAGTCATATAAGGGGGGATGGAAATAAAGTCAAACACATTTTTAAGTAGAGAAATACAAATATTTAGATAGAAAGAGGGACAAAGTCCTGAAAGAGGGCCTGCGATACTGCGCCTGCGCTGGAGCCGGGAAGGTAAATATTTACATCCCCGCTGTTCGGAGGGGCCCAGCGAGACCACCGTGGGACACAGGAGGACGGGGTGAAGCCTCAATAGGATCCGGAGGCTTCCCCCACCCGAGGTGAGTAACCCCCAGGGGAACTTTTTTTAGTTACAGGTTTTCTTTAAAGCTGAATTATCGCAAAAACCTTCTGTCTTAAGAAGGCAAATCCCGCTAAGCTTTCTTAAAAACTTTCTTTTAAAGTTTGTACCGTGAGGGTGGGGGGAGAAGCTGTTAGTAATTCCTGCTTATTGTTTCCCCGACCGATTAATCTGACTTGTTAACCTTGAATCTATTATCTCTTCCTGACAGCGCGGCCGTGTTCGCCATCGCGGCTGTTTTACGCTTCTGTTTCCTGCAATATCCGCATACAATGTGCATTAAAAGCAACGCAATAAACATATTTTATAAGCCTGGAACCGCAAGGCGTGGAGCTCTGTGCAGCCGCAGTAATATAGAGTATATTTATGTAACCACAGCCCGTAAGGCCGGCCTATCTCACACTTTACTGCTCACACTCCGCCTGGCAGCGCGGGAATTTATATTATTAGCTGCGGCGGTGGAATAATAGTTGTAAATATTTATTGCGTCCCTTAATGACTTCCTGTGAGAGTGGTGAATTCTCTGACCTCCCCTTTATGGGCTTTCTATCGCTGAGGGGATATCACTAAATCCGAAGGCGATTAATGGGAGGAGGGACGTCGTGTGCTGGTTACCCGACGGCAATAAAATCTGCAATGTTATGGACGGAAAACAAGGTGTCCAATTCTTCTGTGAACAATGACTTCAATTAAAGAGGAACTGTAGTCAAAATAGCATAATGAATAAAATCGCTTACACTGCATTTTTACAATATTCAGTTATAAATGATTTAGTCAGAGTTTGTCCATTGTAAAATCTTTCCTCTCCCTGATTTAGTTTCTGAAATTTATCACAGAAGGGGACATCATTACTCCTGTCAGCTGCAGCTCTTTGGAATGTCCATTTAGGCCTGGTGCACACCAAAACCCGCTAGCAGATCCGCAAAATGCTAGCAGATTTTTAAACGCTTTTTTTTAATTTTTCTATGGCGTTTTGCTAGCATTTTACGGATTGCTGCTGCGGATTTCAGTATAGTACATTTCATATATTGTTACAGTAAAGCTGTTACTGAACAGCTTCTGTAACAAAAACGCCTGCAAAACCGCTCTGAACTGCCGTTTTTCGGTGTGCACCAGCCCTCACTGCGAGATCTAAAGCCAGTAAGGAAAATCTCTGGTCTCCCAGAATGCTTGGGGGGGTCCAGGAAGGGGATTCAGAAATAAAAGTATTGGCCAGGGTTTAGGTGCCCGTTAATGGTACAATCTCCAGAACGATCGACTGTATCACCTAACCAGCCCAAATCACATCATCATGTATCTTGTACCCTGTTGGCCTTGAATAGCTTTGTCCTATGTTGTATAACCTTGTTACGTCTGTCATCCTTTGTATCATTGTATGTAATTATTGTCCAGCACTGCATAATATGTTGGTGCTTTATAAATACAATAAATAATAATGATAGATTGATTGAATTAAGGTGCTGATTGACAACCAATGATCAACCTATTGCTTGTTCAGTTGATTTGACTTTCAGCGTAATTATTTTAGTCTGACTGGACTGATTAGCATTTCCCTTTCTGTGAAGATGGCTAGTAACGGTTCAATCTCTAGCGAAAAATTGTTCAAGAGATCAGAAATTCTGATCGGATTGGTTGTAATCTCCGTTGATGGGCACAATCAATTACGAGCAATTATAAAAATAGTTGTCCAGTTGGATTTTCGTCAAAGCAAAATTTGGATTTTCCTGTTGGTTGTGATAAAAGGGAAGCAAAGATTTGTTCGTTGATGGTGTAGCCAGTGGCATATCAATAGGGGTTGCAGAGGCTGCGACCGCACTGGGGCCCATGGGCCAGAGGGGCCCCGTAGGGCCGTCCCTCAACTACAGTATTCGATCTCTATTGGACCTGTGTTGGTAATAATCACTTCTATAGATACTTTGAATAGAAGTAATCATTAACAAACTGTTCTCCTGTTGTCCGTGGCAGGTTCTGGGGCACAATATCAATTGTTATGTATAGAGTGCTTGGGGGGGGGGGGTCCAATGTAAAACTTGCACTGGGGCCCATAGCTCCTTAGCTACGCCACTGGGTGTAGTGAATGATTTAACTTCCAATCAGAATTATCTGATCGCTGAAACGATTTTCTGCTAGAAATTGGATCATTAATGGCCACCTTTAGTGGGCCATTCGCAACGATCAGATCAGATGGTCGATTGTCCAGGAAACTGGTGGGCACCTTTAGACGTATGACGGCAAAACGTGCTCCGTAACTGCAAAAACAGTGACAAAAACCCGGAGAGGCGGGGACCTACTGCAGAAAAATGAGCGGAATGATCAGTAATAGAGACTGCCAATGAGACGATGAGAATTCCCGCTATGCAAATTAAAAACTAACTAAGTGCGGCTTCAATCAGAATTGATTGAATAGTTGGTACGATTCCAGGCTGCAAACTGTTTGCATCAACTCTGCATGCCAGATGAAATCATCAGAGTCTCATTGTGCATTGCTAAAGACTGCAAAACTCCTGCCATACATATTTAAATACTACGCTGTGAGCAGGAATGTAAAGAGGCCCTGTAGTGACATGTAATTGAATGCAATCAATTATTCAGGATAGCCACTTTTATGGTAATGTATAACTTCCAATCTATATATATAATAGAGTAAGTGCCCTAACCTTCAAGCAAGAAGAAGTACTTTGCATGAGAAAATGTATGCATGCTCAAACACCAAGTTTAAGGCCTCTTTTCCACGGACTGTTGAGCTGTGTGCTCAGCAAGCAGTTACCAGGCAGCAACAAGCAGTTACCAGGCAGCAGTGAGCAGTTGTGAGAGTTTGAGAGGCATTTCACTGGCTATCAACAGTCCATGGAAAAGAGGCCTTACCCTAGCAAGTCTGGCTTTGCAAATCTGGCCTAATTGGCTATTCTTGAGGCAATGCTCATGCAAATGCAAGCACAAACCAATACCGCAAAGCGGTCGCCCTGCTACATGCTACATTAGCACTATCCAGGAGTGCCACGTGAGGTATCCCAATGCCCCCTTTTTATACAACCTCTCACTGCCTGGGAACCACAGCAGCACCCCAGAGGGGGAGGCTGGGTTGCGCAGCCGACCCCCCCAAGTGTGGCCAGCGCCGGGGAGAGCCGTCTGCACCCACCTCCCAATATTAAAAACAGGCACTTACCTTAACGTCCATTGCGTTCTGCTACATGCGCATTAACTTGGGGGCACCACATGAGAAAGGAGAGAAGCATGGGTCACCCCGAGCTTTAGAGCTCATGGACTGGCTCACATACAGCTCTCCAGAGGGGGGGGGGGGGGGAGGACAGGCGCAGACAACTCACTCCAGGGTTCACACCACCGGAGCAAGCCATCCACCACCTGCCTCCAAAGGATACAAACTGCACAAAATGCTTTCCATGAGAAAATTAATGCGCATGTAGCAGAACGCAATGGACGTGAAGGTAAGTGCCTGTTTTTAATATTGGGAGGTGGGTGCGAACAGCTCTCCCCGGCCCTGGCCACGCTTGGGGGGGGGGGAGGTCGGCTGAGCCACCCAGCCTCCCCCTTCCGGGGTGCCGCTGTGGTCCCCAGGCAGTGAGAGAGCCTGGGACCCCGTGATCCCCCAGGTTGTATAAAAAGGGGGCATTGGGAATCCTCCCCGTGGTGCTCCTGGAAAGTGCTAATGTAGCATGAACTAATTCCCGCAGGGCGATCGCTTTGCGATATTGGTTTTTGGACCCTGCATAGTTTGGCATGCGAAAGCAAATGCATATTTGCATGAGCATTGCCTCATGAATAGCCAATTAGGCCAGATTTGGAAAGCCAGACTTGCTAGGTTTAAACTTGGTGTTTGAGCACGCATAATTTTTCTCATGGAAAGCATTTTTTGCAGTTGTATCCTTTGGAGGCAGGTGGTGGATGGCTTGCTCTGGTGGTGTGAGCCCTGGAGTGAGTTGTCTGCGCCTGTCCTGGCCCCCCCCCCCTCTGGAGTGTTGTATGTGAGCCAGCCCTGAGCTCTAAAGCTTGGGGTGACCGATGCTTCACTCCTTTCTAATGTGGTGCCCCCAAGTTAATGTGCATGTAGCAGAACGCAATGGACGTTAAGGTAAGTGGCTGTTTTTAATATTGGGAGGTGGGTGCGGACGGCTCCCCCCGGCGCTGGCCACGCTTGGGGGGGGGGTCGCCTCCCCCTCTGGGGTGCCGCTGTGGTTCCCAGGCAGTGAGAGACTCTGGGACCCCGCGGTCCCCCGGTTGTATGGGGGAATTGGGAAGCCTCCCCGTGGTGCTCCTGGATAGTGCTAATGTAGCATGAACTAATTCCCGCAGAGCGATCGCTTTGCGGTATTGGTTTTTGGACCCTGCATAGTTTGGCATGTGAAAGCAAATGCATATTTGCATGAGCATTGCCTCGTGAATAGCCAATTAGGCCGGATTTGCAAAGCCAGACTTGCTAGGGTTAAACTTGGTGTTTGAGCACGCATACATTTTCTAATGGAAAGCCTACTTCTTCTTCTTGCTTCAAGGTTGAGGCACGTACTCTATTAGATAGATAGATGCGGCGTATGCTACGACGCGGGTTGGCTAGTATCTATATATTGCTATACATTGGTATGTAGCTCCGCCTTCCCAGTGATATCACAGCCTAGGCTGATTAGCTATGTGGAATTCTCTCCACTAGAGCATTCAGGGAGAACATGTATATTTACTACTGGCTTTAGAACTCTCAGGAAAAAAAAACATTCCGCAGAGATCACCTGACAGGAGTAAAGCTGTTGCCACCTGTGATAAATGTCAGAATGTAAATAGGGGTAAGGAAAGATTTTACAATGACCAAACACTGACTAGGCTGATTAAATATGCGTAGTTCTCCTCCTCCCTGCCTCCAGCATTCTGAGAGACAAGGTATTATTTCTACTGGCTTCAGAACTCTTCAGTAAATAAACATTCCGCAAAGCTGCACCTGCTAGCAGTAAAGTTACGATAATTTTTTAGGATGTAAATCAGGGAGAGGAAAGATTTTCCAATGGGCAAATTCTGACTAAATAATCTATAAATGAATATTGTAAAAAAATAAGCAATTTTATTTATTATGTAATTTTCACTACAGGTCCTCTTTATCTCTAGAGGTGACTTGAAGAGGATTTTTTTCCCTGCATTAGCGGTGTTTCTGGAAAGTTTGGCCTTGCAATGAATTGGAATGCACAGAAGTCACATTTTTCTTCATGAACTTTCCCATCTAATCCTCCTGAGCGGCTGCGCTGCAATAACTTCACGCACATCTCCACGGCGACATAACAAAGCACCTTGCGTGGGCTATTTCATTCGCGGAGTGCGTTTCCAGCCCGCCAGGGACCGCCAGAAGGGACGTCTCACCTCCAGCCACCACTGCTGCGCCATTTGTATCCATATCGCGCTGTCAGGTACCGATGGCGCGGTGTAGAAGACACATCGCCTTCATCGACCACGCGATCAATATCACGGTTATGGATGGAGCGTTCTGTGCCTTTACCTCACTGCTGAGGACAAATATCATTTGTTAGAGCGAGAAAAATAAATGTCAGCGCAAGCGTTGCCATCTGCCGCTGAGTGTCGCCTGAACGAGCGACTTGGTGCGCCGTCCCTATCTGCACGTACGTTGTGTAACGACAGCCCTGTACAAGCCAGCTGCTCCACTCATAGCCCGTATTAACGGCAGCATAAATTACGCAGCGATGAAACGCGGAATTCAGATCATCCTGGGGTTGTAAATGAGGCTTTAATAGTAAATCTGGGAGAAGGAGTCGCTGAACGCGTTGCCGTTCGTTAAAGGATAACGGTATTTCTGCACGGGAGCGCAGACATCTGTCTGTCCCCCAAAGAGCTTCAACAAAACTAAAAACTGAATTTTATGCCTAGTACATCTGGAATAAGGGCTTGTTTCCACTTCAGCGGCGCGATTCCGATGCGGAAAACGTGAGAACGAATCTGCATGCGGTTGCGGATTCGTTCGCATTTGTATGTAGATTTTAACGCGGAATCGCTCATGGTTTGCCCTATGCGATTTTAATCATGTTAAACCCGGTAAGTATTAACATGGTTTTTATGCGAAAACGCACAGAAAACCGCAACGACTAAAACACTTGCAGTTTTCCTATTAATTACAATACCGACCAATTGCTTGCGTGTGTGCGGCGAGCGAATTCTGATGGGTCTGCCGTGCAGATTTTTTCTGTACAACAAACCACACAGAATTCCACAAAAAGTGGAAACAGGCCCATCCACTTGTATTAGTTATTATGCGAATCTGCATGCAGAAAAACGCATATAGATTCGCTGTAGTGGAAACAGGCCCATCCACTTGTATTGGTTATGCGAATCTGCATGCAGAAAAACGCATATAGATTCGCTGTAGTGGAAACAGGCCCAAAGAGATCTGGCCGGGGAGGACAAGTATTCCTCCAATTCACAAGGACAGTATAACAATCATTACCTGTCTACTCAAAGAAGCAAGGGGGGAGGATGGGAGGTGGGACTTCTGGCAGCTGGGGGTGGAGACTCAGCTAGTCAGGGAGGAGCTTCCACCAGCCAGAAGCCACCTGAATTATCTGGCCCCGCCCGCAAAATTAAAGGGGCGGAGCTGGCCTCATCTTTATATGTACAGCTGTGCAATTACCTGTGGCCACAGCTTCAGAAGACTTTAGAAGAAAAAAAAAAAAAACCACCATAGAAGTTTTGCCGAGGAAGGGAGCAGTTTCTGACATTATTGAATTACGCATGAGTGATAAACCCTAGCCCCGGTCCATGCAGCAGTCAGGGCTGGTACCCACTAGAGCATTTTTGGTAGCATTTTGGGATCAGCGACAATCGCCGGTGATTCCCAAAAATGCTTTGCCAATATATTGAAATGGGGCTGAACCCACTAGTGCAATGGCGATTACGGTTAATCGCTATTCGCAAGGCATGCAGCATTTTGAGCGTGTTTGCGTTTAATGCTGTGTATAGTAGCGATTGTGCAGCGATTTGGGAGGGCAAGCATTTTTAAATTTAAATAAAGTTATTTATACTTACCGGTTGTCCCGATATCTGGCTTCTGTCCGTAGCCCCACCCCCGGGGTCACAGGTGCTTCGCTGATTGGTCCTAAAAAAAGCACCTACGATCTCTTCCTTTAGGGGGCGGGGCTACAGATGAATCTTAACCGCTATACAGTTTACTGTACAGCTCTTAAAATCACGGCAAAACATGAGCGCAATCACTGCACAAAGTGCGGCAGCGATTCCTATTGTGTTCCAGCCCTAATAGGGAGCCTTACATTGCAGAAAATTGGGATTAGCAAATCAAACCTTCTACCATCTGTCACTGTGTTAATTATTCAGTGATTTGCTAGTCCTAGCTTCCACTTCCTGGGTGACACTAAATAGAATGCTAGGAGAGGTTTTCAACTGGTCACTAGCGATTCCCATATGGGCAATGCTATAACTATTATTACCAGCCTTTCTCTATCTGTCAGGAATATATTTACGTTGCAGTTGCTGCTAATCTGCAGCGATCGCTGGCAATCCCGTTAAACGTTTGCTCTCCGAGGATGCGGTGTCTTTGTGTCTCTTGGGTGGGATAAGATGCCTTCGGAGATTGGATTACGCTGTAGCGCCCGACATGTCACTTTATCGTATCACCGCTTTGTCATCCTGCTCTCTGATTTGAAATACGGCGTATATATTTGTATTTTATCAGCATTCGTAAAGATACAGCTCTTAGTAATAAAGACGAGATCTGCCACGATTGCCGGGCGGTCTGTGATAAATGATTTCACGCGATCGGAAGGCAGGAGCGACAAACACATGACGAATTTACTTGATAAAGGTTGTCTGATACTCGGAGGGATGAGATGTGTCGGAAGCTGCGTCTGGCCTCGGGGCGTACAAGCATTATTAAACTGCGCAGAGCGTTCATACTTCATTCTAGCGCCTTCTCTAAATCCCCCAGTGCCGCCACAGATCCTTCAAAATATGCAAATAAAGATAACATTTTAATTTAATTATAATATTTTGGTAAGAAGCACTGACTTTTTCTTCTCTAAAATAATTACATGAACCACTTCATCATAGATCCTCATCTCTTCCTCAGTGACCTACAGATGCCTGCTCACTCCCAGTTAGTCTGAAACATTCCCCCTTTCAGTGGGACAGCCATGCAGAGGGGTGAGCAAAATGGATAATCAATGAGATACAAATAATTTCTCCTTGCATTAAAATTTTGTGTAAATGTTATGAACAATGGCGTAACTAAGGAGCTTGGGTCCCCAGTGCAAATTTTACAAGGGCCCCCAACCGTTCTATTGATATGGAGCCCCAAGACCTTTCACGGACAACTGCAGTGTCAGAGAGGTGTAAGCAGGGGAGGGGACAGCTGCAGTGTCAGAGAGGTGTAAGCAGGGGAAGAGACATCCGTAGTGTCAGAGAGGTGTAAGCAAGGGAGGGAACAGCTACATTGTCAGAGAGGTGTAAGCAGGGGAGGGGACAGCTGCAGTGTCAGAGAGGTGTAGGCTGAGGAGGAGACAGCTGCAGTGTCAGCGAGGTGTAAGCAGGGGAGGGGACAGTTAAAGTGTCAGGGAGGTGTAAGCAGGGGAGGGAACAGCTGCATTGTCAGAGAGGTGTAAGCAGGGGAGGGGACAGCTGCAGTGTCAGAGAAGTGTAAGCAGGGGAGGGGACAGCTGCAGTGTTAGAGAGGTGTAAGCAGGGGAGGGGACAGCTGCAGTGTCAGAGAGGTGTAAGTAGGGGAGGGGACAGATGCAGTGTCAGAGAGGTGTAAGCAGGGGAGGGGACAACTGCAGGGTCAGAGAGGTGTAAACAGGGGAGGGGACAGCTGCAGTGTCAGAAAGGTGTAAGCAGGGGAGGGGACAGCTGCAGTGTCAGAGAGGTGTAAGTAGGGGAGGGGACAGATGCAGTGTCAGAGAGTTGTAAGCAGGGGAGGGGACAGCTGCATTGTCAGAGAGGTGTAAGCAGAGGAGGGAACAGCTGCAGTATCAGAGAGATGTAAGCAGGGGAGGGGACAGCTGCAGTGTCAGAGGTGTAAGCAGGGGAGGGGACAGCTGCAGTGTCAGAGAGGTGTAAGCAGGGGAGGGGACAGCTGCAGTGTCAGAGAGGTGTAAGCAGGGGAGGGGACAGCTGCAGTGTCAGAGAGGTGTAAGCAGGGGAGGGGACAGCTGCAGTGTCAGAGAGGTGTAAGCAGGGGAGGGGACAGCTGCACTGTCAGAGAGGAGTAATCAGAGTAAGGAAACAGTTTGTTAAGGATTACCACTATACAATGCACATATAGAGGCGTTCATTACCAGCATAGCACCAATAAAAAGCTAATAAGATGGATGAAGAAGGGCCCCTCTGGTCCAGGGGCCCTGGTGCGGTCACAACCTCTGCATCCCCTATTGCTGCACCACTGGTTATGAAGCTTGTACTACACAGAGGCGATTGGCAGCTGTACTATCCAGTACTAGTTATTGCTTCCGTTATTGCCTGATGAAGTGGGTTTGATCCTGTGAAACGCGTTGCATTGTGGAGTGTATAACTAAATGTAATTGTTGACTGTTAAATCAACCAAATAGGTGTCTACTTACTGGGGAGGTAAGTCAACCAAAAATGGTTTTATCCTGTTATTGGCACCTCTGTTCCATCCTTGCTACATTCTCAAGTCCACCCTGGTGGAGAAGTGTTACCTCTTGTCTCCTATCTACAGAGAGCAACTTCTTAACCTGAGTTGGGTCAGGTGGTCCCAATGCTCCCCCACCAGCCTAAACAGTGCTTGTCTTTGTGGTAATACTTGTGAGTATAACAGCACATATTTTGTCTTTCTCCATAACCTGGTGATACTACATACTACACTACATTGGGCTCTCGGTTTCCCTTTCTGTTTTGTACCAAGCTTAAAAACTGTTCACTGCCCTCTTCCTGTAACCTAAAGCCTGGTACATATTTGCAATTATGATTGGCCAATCACTTGTACCACCTCCATGTAGTATGAGAGTCAACAGAAAGTGAATGCCATGAGCAAATTGTGTAGGTAATCCCTCATACTACATGGAGGTGATAAAATTGGTCAGTGATTGGCCAATCTTTATTGCTAGTGTGTACTAGGCTTAATAGTCCCACGTCCTTGAGTAGATCCATGGTTTCTGTTCTGTAATACTGTAACCCTGGGAAATGTAGTCTGGCATCTATTGCATTTACGACATTAGTCATACAGTCACCTGTGAGTAACCTGCCCAGCAGCTGAATCCACAGTGTAGAGGAAGAAAGCTGTACTGTAGTGACAAGAACATTTGGCCCATTAGACAGTTGAGTGTTCAGCACTATGCTCCTGTGATTTGCTTATAGTCACTTATCCATTGCTATGAGAGTTTGCCTTGCTCAGTTTCGTGCTCAGCCAAGCTCTGCAAAGCGATGATGTAATCATTATTTTTGGACGTTGTTCCCCTTTAAGTGTTTCAAAATAACATTAAAAAAAGCGAAAGTGTGAGATTTCCTGGCATGAGCTAAATATATAAATTGTTGCCTTTTATCTCTGGTGACAAACTGCGAGGAAAACAGCGCCAGCAGTTGTCTATATCATGGCCGTCAAGGTTCAGCTCTCATTTCTCCAGGCTCTTCTCTGAAAGTGACCTTCATATCGCCGCGCCTCGGCAAGTCACACTCTCATCATTCATAATTCATTCATTAGAAGAAAGCAG
Organism: Hyperolius riggenbachi; assembly: GCF_040937935.1. Classification (NCBI taxonomy): domain Eukaryota; kingdom Metazoa; phylum Chordata; class Amphibia; order Anura; family Hyperoliidae; genus Hyperolius; species Hyperolius riggenbachi. The sequence goes on from NC_090650.1 coordinate 10,943,304, forward strand.
AGCGGTTCCTTTCCCCCTGTCTGTCTCCAAACGTGACAACCGCTCCTACAAAATAACAAGTGCTGCCCATTACCAGGGCCTGGTGCTCATAATAATAATATTAGGAATAATAATAATAACCAGAGGTGGTAGTTAAACTCAGGAGCAATTTGTAGCAAAAAATCAATTTGGCTTAGCAATGGGCACAGCTGAATAGCTTTTATATACCTTGTACTAGACAAACCTTTTCTATTAATGCAGCAGACTGCATGTTGGCTTTCAAATTGCTGAAAACAAAAACACAAAATGTGCTTATCAGGAGATAGGACCAGTGCACACCAAAAACCTCCGCAAAACGCTAGAGGTTTCTGAAGCAGATTTTCAGAGCGATTCTAGGCATGTAAAGAGATTTTCTAAACATGCCTAGCGGTTTTTAGAGCGTTTTTGTGTAGCAGATTACAAATATTGTTACAGTACAGCTGTTACTGAACATCTTCTGTAAGAAAAACGCGTGGAAAATCGCTCAGATCTAGCGTTTTTCAGAGCGGTTTTCCACTTTCCTATCCTTTACATTGAGGCAGAAATGCCTCAGAAATCTAAAAAATGCTGCAGCCCCCGAGTTTGCGTTTGTGGAAAAAACGAACCGCTCTTGTATGCACCAGCCTATTTAAATCATTACCCGAGCGGTTTTCAAAACGCTAGCATTTTTAAAAACGCTCCAGAACCGCTCTGGTGTGCACCAGCCCATACAGACATTTTCTGTCCTCAATAGTTTGGTCTCTCTTAACCTATTTTGGTTCCTGGACGTAGAAACTACGTCCAGGAACCATGCGCGCTCCCGTGGCCGATCACGTGCGTGCACGCGCGCTCCCGGCCCGCGGTTCGTTAGCCAGGCAATCAGTGAATCGGGCTATGGTGCCCGATCACTGATTCCTCTCCCCCGCTGAAAAAGCGACAGCTTCTTCTAGGGAAGGTAACAGGCGGCACCATTGTCTATTGATCTTCGATTGACCATTACATGCGCGCTAATCTTCTGGGGTTCCCTGTTTATGGGCCCCGTATGTGAGTTATCGTTTTTATGTCTACTGCCTTTTAAAGAAATTTTATCTAAATAAACGGGTTACGCTTAGATATTGCCGTTTTTGTTTTCCTATATAAATTCCTGAAACTTTACCTCCACACGGATGTCCACTGGATCTTCACGACGTCTGATGTTCCCTGGACGTTATCTGTGACATGAGCCATTTCACAACCTTATAATGTGGGTTGTAGGGAGCTGGGAAGCCTTTTCTAGTTTTGATGTTTGGCGGATACCTACCTCTGAGCATTTGATATATTGTGGTGAAGAATTTACCATTCCCTACATACAATGACTTTCTAAACCTGCGCTGACCTTTGATGTATGACTGATTCCTCTCCCCCCGCTGAAAAAGCGACAGCTTCTCTCGGAAGCTGCGCCTTTTCTGGCTGTTACCTCCCCCATGCGTCGCTCTAAGCGTATGTTACGCTTAGAGTGACGTCATGTAAACAAACTCATGGCCGCCGTCTTGTGACCAAAAAGTAATACTACAACTAAAAGTAAAAAAAAATAAAAATCAACACACATTTACATTATAAATCTATAGTTTACATCCCACCCTCCCCAAACTACCCAAATAAAATGTTTAATATAAAAAAAAACCATTACAATTAAAAAAACATGTAAATATTTACCTAAGGGTCTAAACTTTTTAAATATCAATGTAAAGATGATATATTTCTATATTTTTTTTTATTTTAAACTTGTAAATAGTGATAGATGCAAAACGGAAAAAATGCACCTTTATTTCCAAATAAAATATTGTCGCCATACATTGTGATAGGGACATAATTTTAACGGTGTAATAACCGGGACATATGGGCAAATACAATACGTGAGTTTTAATTATGGAGGCAAGTATTATTTTAAAACTATAATGCCTGAAAACTGAGAAATAATGATTTTTTCTGTTTTTTCTTATTCTTCCTGTTAAAATGCATTTACAGTAAAGTGGCTCTTAGCAAAATGTACCCCCCAAAGAAAGCCTAATTGGTGGCGGAAAAAACAAGATATAGATCAGTTCATTGTGATAAGTAGTGATAAAGTTATAGGCTAATGAATGGGAGGTGAACATTTCTCAAGTGAAAACGACGGAACACGAATGGGTTAAAGAAGCAGGGTCAGCCATACTATCCCAGGGAAAAATAAGTAAAACCCATATGTAGGTAGATAAATATTTGTTCTACTTTCATAACCTATGTATTGTACTGTCCACGTTTTGATTTCAGTGAATCTGATAGTAAAAAAAGATAAACCGGTTACAGGTTTTTTCTAACTTTAATGCCTTTGAGGGAAGCCAATCCTGATGTCATTTCCTCTTTTTTTTCTCCTGTCTGAAATGGTGTACACATTGCCAGCCCACCTCCCCACTGAGCTCTGTACCAGAAACTGCACTGTCCTATCTAACTTGCTTTGTAAACATATGTGAGCACAGCATAGATCGTATTTCAACAGCTTCTGCAGAGAGGTGAGGTGTATTTCCCTTCTCAGCCTCGTGTCACACTGAACTGCCCTCAGCCAATCAGTGAGGAGCAGGATTGTGGGAGGGGTGATAACAAGCTTCCCTCTCACCGGCAATGTACCAGAAAAGAGCCAGGGTGACTGAGATAACATTTATTACAGCAGAAGTGTGCATGAAAAAAGGGCGCCGTGAAAAAAGGGTCTGGCTGGATAACGAAATGGCGCCGGTGGATAACGAAATCTGATAACGATAAACGTTGTTGTCAAACTTGGTTAACGATAAATACCATTGTAATTACAGACAAAAAATAATGAAAACGTATTAACGTTAAAAATCGTTACGTAATTCAACAATTTAGCTTCACCCAACCCTGCTCTCACACAGAGCCTTCCCCTGATGGTGCCTAAAACTAACCACTCCCCTGGTGGTGCCTAACCCTAACCACCCCCCCCCCCCCCCCAGGTGGTGCCTATCCCTAACCACCCCCCGGTGGAGCCTAACCCAAAACACTCCCCCTGGTGGTGCCTAACCCAAAACACTCCCCCTGGTGGAGCCTAACCCAAAACACTCCCCCTGGTGGTGCCTAACCCTAGCCACTCCCTCTGCAGAAACACCCTTTTACATAGAAACAATACTATCTTAGATAACATAAAATCTGTACATACTAACTAAATAACATGATAACAACTATAAAGTCGCAAGCTTCTAAAACGACAACATACTTCAAAAACTTTAATGTTGTAATGTTGTTAACGATATTTATTGCGGTGCCCTTTTTTTCTGCTTTTTTGCCATATACGATAATTGCATTAGAGTCTATAGTGGCGCCCTTTTTGTCCACCCTCAGTGGATTCCCTTTTTTTCCTGCTACCCAGCAGAAACATTTAAGATTATATTGGAATGCTTGCAATGCAGGGTCAAGATGTAGACTACATAATAAACAAAGAGCATTGGGTAAATGGAATTTGATTTTATGGCAGACAGTACTGCTTTAAGAGAATAGAATATAGTGGGGTGTATTCAGGAAAACTGGCTATATATATATATCCTTCATTTTTTTGTTCTCACTTTTTAAAAGCACGACAGTTTATGAAAATTAGAACATGCTTTGTTTCCACAATAAATTTTAAAATGAATAAACCACAGGCTGAAAGTCTGAAAGTGAAGAAAAAATAAAGAGAACCTAATTGAGAAGTATATGGAGGCTGCCATAGTACCAGTTGCCTAGCAGCCCTGCTGGTCTATTTGGCTGCAGTAGTGTCTGAGGATGAATAGTCGGTGGCAACATCTCCACCCACCAGGAGCTATATAAGGGAGGGCTAGCGACAGTATGTGCCTAAAGGCACTGTAGTTTGGCGAGTGGGTGGAAGTCCTGGCAATGTACCTGCCTAGAAGGTGTTGTAGAAGAAAGGGTGAGTGCAACATACTATACGTCAGAAAGCACTCTAGATTTGAGAGTAGGCCGCAGCACTGGTAATGTCTCCACCCAGGAGGAGCTATAGAAGGGAGGCTAAGTGGCAGCATTTGTCAGAAGGCACTCTAGGTTCAAGGGTAAGTGGCACACCTGACAACATCTCCTCCCAAGAGGAGCAGTAAAAGGGACGTTCAGTGACAGTATGAGTCAGAAACCCTACCCTAGATTGGATAGTAGGTGGCAGCCCTGCCATTAGCCCCGCCCAGGAGGAGCTGTAATAGGGAGGGTGCTGGGCAGCATTTTCAGGAGGAATTGCAGGAGGCAGCAGGCTACACTATGCAGCAATGAGAAAATATTGGATCATATGATCTCCATTCTTACCATAAAGTGTTTAATTTTTTTATTGACTTATTTTAAATTGCTGCTTTAGTTTATGGTTGTTGGAGGCGGGAGAACGCTTGTTAGAATTTCCGGAAATCTGCCTCAAGTCAGAAATCTACGACCGTTTCTTAAATTAGTAGGATTATTTTTATAACCCGCGATTTTGCTTATCTCTTGTCATTAAATATATGTAATGGAATAATTAAGTGAAGTAAGCCTGGAAAGCGGGACTTGCTGATGAGGCGCACGCTGGCTAATTAATCGCGTACGCCGCTCGCCATATATCCGTAAGCCCCGGTAATTCAGTTACTACAAGAACTCATTACTGGCTAAGCCGTGTTTGTTATGAAAACAGGTTATGAAGCTGAGGTGTGACTGAGCATAACGACTGTGTGAGATACGGCGGCGATCCCAAATCTAATGCGCAATCTGCTCTGTGCAGAGAGCAGCGTCTGCTGACATTGTCACGCCCGGTCCTCGTCCCCAAGTAGAGGGCAGAGAGGTGACTGAGCATAACGACAGTGTGAGATACGGCGGCGATCCCAAATCTGACGTGCAATCTGCTCTGTGCAGAGAGCAGCGTCTGCTGACATTGTCACGCCCGGGCCTCGTCCCCAAGTAGAGGGCAGAGAGGTGACTGAGCATAACGACAGTGTGACATACGGCGGCGATCCCGAATCTGACGTGCAATCTGCTCTGTGCAGAGAGCAGCGTCTGCTGACATTGTCACGCCCGGGCCTCGTCCCCAAGCAGAGGGCAGAGAGGTGACTGAGCATAACGACAGTGTGAGATACGGCGGCGATCCCGAATCTAATGTGCAATCTGCTCTGTGCAGAGAGTGGCGTCTGCTGATAGTGTAACGCCTGATCCTTGTCCCCAAGCAGAGGGCAGAGAGGTGACTGAGCATAATGACAGTCTGAGATATGCCGGGGATCCCGCATCTAACGTGCAATCTGCTCTGAATTTGGATATGGGCCCCTCCCTCCCGCCAAATTACTAGCAACCTACTCCTACCCACCTAACCTAGCAACCTACTCCTAGCAACCTAAACTAGCAACCTACTCCTAGCAACCTAACCTAGCAACCTACTCCTAGCAACCTAACCTAGCGACCTAACCTAGCTACCTACTCCTAGCAACCTAACCTAGCAACCTACTCCTTGCAACCTAACCTAGCAACCTACTCCTAGCAACCTAACCTAGCTACCTACTCCTAGTGACCTAACCTAGCTACCTACTCCTAGCAACCTAACCTAGCAACCTACTCCTAGCAACCTAACCTAGTGACCTAACCTAGCGACCTACTCCTAGCAACCTAACCTAGCGACCTAACCTAGCGACCTACTCCTAGCAACCTAACCTAGCGACCTAACCTAGCTACCTACTCCTAGCCACCTAACCTAGCTACCTACTCCTAGTGACCTAACCTAGCGACCTACTCCTAGCAACCTAACCTAGCAACCTACTCCTAGCAACCTAATCGAGCAACCTAACCAACGACCTACTCCTAGCGACCTAACCTAGCAACCTAACTTAGCTATCTACTCCTAGCAACCTAACCTAGTGACCTAATCCTAGTGATCTAACCTGGCAACCAACAACAGATCGTTGATTAAATTATCAATCTGTTTTTCAGATTAATTCAATTTGAAATGATAGTATTAGTTATAATGTTTATTCAATTTGTGGGCCTGATCAATGATTTCTGATCATGTTTTCCGATCTCAGTTATCAGATAGGAAGGTTGATCGTTTGGTAAAATTGGATGGTTAGTGGGCAGCTTTAGTTGCGCAGATCTGCAGAACATTGGCTTGATGATGAAATAAATAAGATTTACTATCAGACATTACGCTGTGTCCAGAAAGGAGATAGAAGTAGTGCAGAACTCAGACGAGAGGGTGCGTGTTCCATTTACAGGAAGAGGGAAGATATATCACTATGGCTATACTAAGCCCAGCATAATGCACTCACATATTAATAGCTTTCAATGGACTTGTGATCTACTGCTGCATTAAGTCCCCAGCTTGTTAAAAGCATGATCTGCTGATACACTGTCATTTCACATTCTGTGGCCCAGTGTGTGTGTGTGTGTGTGTGTGTGTGTGTGTGGTGTGTGTTTACAGTGTGTGTGTGTGTGTGTGTGTGTGTACAGTGTGTGTGTGTGTGTGTGTACAGTGTGTGTGTGTGTGTGTAGTGTGTGTGGGTGTGTGTGTGTGTGTGTACAGTGTGTGTGTGTGTGTGTGTACTGTGTGTGGGTGTGTGTGTGTGTGTGGTGTGTGTGTGTGTGTGTACAGTGTGTAGTGTGTGTGTGTGTGTGTGTGTGTGTGGTGTGTGTGTGTGTGTGTGTGTGTGTGTGTATACAGTGTGTGTGTGTGTGTGGTGTGTGTTTACAGTGTGTGAGTGTGGTGTGTGTGTGTGTGTGTGTGTGTGTGTGGTGTGTGTGTGTGTGTGTGTGTGTGTGTGTGTGTGTGTGTGTGTGTGTGTGTGTGTGTGTGTGTGTGTGTGTACAGTGTGTGTGTGTGTGTGGTGTGTGTGTGTGTGTGTGTGTGTGTGTGTGTAGTGTGTAGTGTGTAGTGTGTAATGTGTGTGTGTGTGTGTGTGTGTGTGAGTGTGTGTATACAGTGTGTGTGTGGTGTGTGTTTACAGTGTGTGTGTGTGTGTGTGTGTGTGTGTGTGTGTGGTGTGTGTGTGTGTGTGTGTGTGTAGTGTGTAGTGTGTAATGTGTGTGTGGTGTGTGTGTGTGTGTGTAGTGTGTGTGTGTGTGTGTGTAATGTGTGTGTGTGTGCTGTGTGTGTGTGTACAGTGTGTGTGTGTGTATGTGTATAGTGTATGCACTGTGTGTGTGTACATGTGTCAATAGTGTGTGTTTGTATACTGTATGCAGTGTGTGTGTGTACAGAGTGTTGTGTGCGTGTACAAAGGGCTTGATTCACAAAGCGGTGCAAAGTGTTTGCACGCCAGTGAAAAGCCCCTTATCACGCCTAAACTCACTTTAGGCATGATAAGAAGCAACTTGCGCGAATTTTCTGCGCGCAAAGTTTTGCGCGCGCAACCGCGCACGCACGCGCGCAGCGTCCCCGCTTCGCGCGAAGCTCCCATTAAGCCCTATGGGACTTTGCGCACGCGCGTACGCGCGGAAACTTCGCGCGAGTTAGAGTAAAAATCGGTGATAACTCAGTGGTGCAAAGGTTATCACGCCTAAAGTCTTTTAGGCGTGATAACTGAGTTATCACCGCTTTGTGAATCGAGCCCCAAGTGTGTATGTGTATAATGTATGCACCGTGTGTGTGTGCGTGTACAGAGTGTCGTGTGTGTACAGTGTGTGCACTGGATGTGTGTGTGTGTGTGTGTGTGTGTGTGTACAGAGATTGTATGTGTATAGTGTATGCACTGTATGGGCTCGATTCACAAAGCGGTGCAAAGTGTTAGCACCATGGTGAAAAGGCCCTTATCACGCCTAAAGTCACTTCAGGCATGATAAGAAGAAACTCGCGCGAAGTTGCCGCGCGTACGCGCGTAAGTGCGCGCGCAACACCCGACGCTTCGCGCGAAGCTCCCATTAAGCCCTATGGGACTTACGCGCGGTAACTTCGCGCGAAGAGCAGGAAAAATCGGTGATAACTCAGTGGTGAAAAGGTCATCACGCCTAAAGTCTTTTAGGCGTGATAACTGGGTTATCACCGCTTTGTGAATCGAGGCCATTGTATGTGTATAGTGTATGCACTGTATGGGCTCGATTCACAAAGCGGTGCTAACCCAGTTAGAGACTTTAGGCATGATAACCATTGCACCACTCTGGTGAAAAGCCAGTTTAGGTGTGATAAGTTTAGGCATGCTAAGTTTAGGGGCTCGATTCACAAAGCGGTGCTAACCCAGTTAGAGACTTTAGGCATGATAACCATTGCACCACGCTGGTGAAAAGCCAGTTTAGGTGTGATAAGTTTAGGCATGCTAAGTTTAGGTGTGATAAGTTTAGGCATGATAAGTTTAGAGAAGTTTAGATCGCTTGCAAAGTCCCGCACGCAAAGCATCGCCATTAAACGTTATACGAAGTACACCAGACTTTGCTAGCGTAAAACTTTTGATCAGCTGTGCACTGCGGTGCTAACGCAGTTGGCGCTTAAACTTATCATGCCTAAACTTATCACACCTAAACTTATCATGCCTAAACTTATCACACCTAAACTTATCACACCTAAACTTATCATGCCTAAACTGAGTTTAGGCGTGATAAAGGGCTTTTCACCAGCGTGCTAACTGTTAGCACCGCTTTGTGAATCAGGCCCTAGGTGTGATAAGTTTAGGCATGCTAAGTTTAGATAAGTTTGGATCGCTTGCAAAGTCCCGCACGCAAAGCAGCGCCATTAAACTTTATACGAAGTGCACCAGTCTTTGCTGGCGCAAAACTTTTGATCAGCTGTGCACTGCGGTGCTAACGCAGTTGGCACTTAACCTTATCATGCCTAAACTTATCACACCTAAACTTATCATGCCTAAACTTATCACACCTAAACTTATCACACCTAAACTTATCATGCCTAAACTGAGTTTAGGCATGATAAAGGGCTTTTCACCAGGGTGCTAACTGTTAGCACCGCTAGGGGCCTGATTCACAAAGCGGTGCTAACAGTTAGCACCCTGGTGAAAAGCCCTTTATCACGCCTAAACTCAGTTTAGGCATGATAAGTTTAGGTGTGATAAGTTTAGGTGTGATAAGTTTAGGCATGATAAGTTTAAGCACCAACTGCGTTAGCACCGCAGTGCACAGCTGATCAAAAGTTTTGCGCTAGCAAAGTCTGGTGCACTTCGCATAGAGTTTAATGGCGCTGCTTTGCGTGCGGGACTTTGCACGCTATCTACACTTATCTAAACTTAGCATGCCTAAACTTATCACACCTAAACTTATCACACCTAAACTTATCACGCCTAAACTTATCACGCCTAAACTTGCTTTTCACCAGTGTGGTGCAAAGGTTATCATGCCTAAAGTCTTTTAGGCGTGATAACTGAGTTATCACCGCTTTGTGAATCAGGCCCTTTAGGCGTGATAACCATTTTTATCATGCCTAAACTCAGTTTAGGCATGATAAGTTTAGGCATGCTAAGTTTAGATAAGTTTAGATCGCATGCAAAGTCCCGCATGCAAAGCAGCGCCATTAAACTCTATGCAAAGTGCACCAGACTTTGCTAGCGCAAAACTTTTGATCAGCTGTGCACTGCGGTGCTAACCCAGTTGGTGCTTAAACTTATCACGCCTAAAAACTTATCACACCTAAACTTATCATGCCTAAACAGAGTTTAGGCGTGATAAAGGGCTTTTCACCAGGGTGCTAACTGTTAGCACCGCTTTGTGAATCAGGCCCTATGGCCTCGATTCACAAAGCGGTGATAACCCAGTTATCACGCCTAAAAGACTTTAGGCGTGATAACCTTTTCACCACTGAGTTATCACCGCTTTTTCCTGCTCTTCGCGCGAAGTTACCGCGCGTACGCGCGTGAGAGCGCGCGCAAAGTCCCATAGGGCTTAATGGGAGCTTCGCGCGAAGCGTCGGGTGTTGCGCGCGCACTTACGCGCGTACGCGCGGTAACTTCGCGCGAGTTTCTTCTTATCATGCCTAAAGTGAGTTTAGGCGTGATAAGGGCCTTTTCACCAGCGTGCAAACACTTTGCACCGCTTGGTGAATCAAGCCCTATGTGTGTGTACAGAGTTTGTATGTGTATAGTGTATGCACTGTATGTGTGTGTGTACAGAGTTTGTATGTGTGTGTGTGTACATGTGTCTATAGTGTGTGTGTGTATAGTGAGTGTACAGTGTGTGTGTGTGTGTGTGCATAGTGTATGTACTGTATGTGTGTGTTTATGTGTATACAATATGTGTGTGCAATGGTTTAACACAATAAACTCTTATTACATTGTCAGTGATTGGCCAATCAAAATTGAAGCTGTGTACCAGGCTTTACACATTACCTGCTACCAGTGGTGTGACAGGTCCTCTTCACTCCTCTTCCGTGCAGCTCATCGCATGCCCTGCAGCCAATCACCATGCTGCTCCAGTCTCTGCGTGTCATGTGACAGGGACGGAAGTCGCACAGTGATTGGCTGCATGGCGCAGTAATGATGTGCACTGAAGAGGACCTGTCCTGCCAATGGAAACAGGCAATGTTTAACACTCTGCTGATGCTCTGATTTGCATACAGCACACATAACGATAGTTGGCTGAAGCGGTGTTATCTGCCGCTGGGAGACTGAAGGCGGAGCACAGCTCCACCTTCCAAGCAGGGATACGCACCAGTAGAATGCCGTTCACGCCAATTGGCGTGGAGCTGTCAGCAAAGGGTTATGTGGCAAGGTGTGTATTTTAATGTTTTGTTTTCTGTACACAGTGTAAATACAGCAAAGTCCCCGTTATCCACAACTCATGCCTGGCGGATAAAAGGGACAGTGCTTTTGACATTTTGCAGGGCAGTGTACGGCATAAAATACTTACCAATCCTCTGGGCGTCGTCTTCTACCAACCTGCAACTCCTATTGGCTTTCTGGCATCCTCACGTGACTCTTTGCAGATCAGGTGACCTGCCATTAGCCGTACACAGAGGATGCAGGAATGCCGCTAGGAGCTGCAGGGAGAGGCTCAGTTAGGCCTGAAACCCACTACAAGTCGCTATCGCAATCAATGGCGTTTTGTAAGCGGTTCATGTTTGTTTTCTGGCGATTTTAAAGTGTAAGCCTTTTGCCAGAGATTTTGATTCAGTGCTGGGCCGAAATTACGCATGAGCGTAATTACGCATCGTAATTCAATGTAAATTTACGTGTAAGCGCTAAACGTAACTTACGGTCTTATGCGTAATTATTTACGCGTAAGCAGTAAAGTGGTATCGTAATTACACTGTCTACCGTAATTGCTAGGTATGTGTAATTTTACGAACACTTACGCGTAATTTTACGCCTAATTACTAACGTAAAAACTCCCCTTTTCTAAGAGTAGCCAATCAGTCAACATCCTAAGCAACCAATAGTATCTTCTCCCGCCCTTCAGTAAATAAGCGTACGTTTTGACGCATACGAATGATATGTACGCAATAACTGTCACATTGAGGCTATTGCGTACACATACGCATTAATGGGTATTACGGCACTACGCGTAACATCGTAGTGTAAGCGCCTACATTACGGTATCCTTACGCGTAACTGCGTAAGTTTACACGTAATTACAGTGATGTACAGTAGATAATTTCCCGCGGCGTAACCGTAATTGCGTAATAGCGTAAAATTACGCATAATGATCTGTAAGCGTAGATTTTTCCATTACGACCAGCACTGTTTTGATTTGCGATTACCAATTTCAACTCTGATTGGTCATTTAAATTATTATAATTTTTTTTTTACAGTTTGCAGTAATCTCAAATCATACACAAATCACTATGTGTAGCGATTCATAAGTGATTTGCCAGCGCTTCAATACTGTACATTAAAGTGCAAATGCTCCCAAAATGCTGCATGTCCTGCGATTACTATTTGGCTAATCGCAATGACTACTGTGGAATTTGTCCCATCCATTTAGATTAGCTGAGCATTTAGGCAAATTGATAGTGATTTAAAACGAAGCCTGAACGCTCAAAAAATCTCTCTAGTGGGTTCCAGGCCTAAGTATTGTCTGCTGAATGGAGGGGGGAGGGGTTTGTGCTCGATATCTGCATATTATTCTGTTTGTTTGCAGTTGTTGTTTTATTCCGACAATTATTTATTTCTGTAATTTAAGCGTTAGGCAGTGACAGCAGCCAATAAACAGCCCATAAAGACAAGAGAGCGAGCGGCGTCCGCGTTCTGCGAGCCGGTGTCTTTTTCCTGGACTTTTGCCCATTGTTTCCCTTCTGTTTCCACACTACGCAGCTGATTGCCTTACGCTGAAGTATTTTACTGTCTTTGTGCTCAAGGACGTTCCTACCATGAAAAATATTTCATGATTCGCCGGAGACTCGCGGTGCGTTTTTTTCCAAGGCCGCCTTTTTTATTATAATGTTAATTTTTCGGGAAAAAAGAAAACAAATATGCAACAGACGCTAATTAGTGAAAAGGGCAGATCGGCTCACCCGATCCAATCATGCCGCCGTTTAATTAGCCCGGAGTTCTCAGGAGCGGCTTCCGCAGCCAGCGACGCCGGGATGAGTTTTTATTAATTAGGCGAGATTCGCCACGGCAGAAGAGGCTGGTCTGAGGTCGCCATCTTTCCCGAAGACCAGAGAGAATATTAAATGATCCGATTCGCCTGCCGTTCACGGAAGCCCGATTGTAGGAATCTCACCTTGTTTTTAGCGCTATTTAACATATCGTTCCTGCCAATCATCCATACAGATATGGATTTCCATAGTTAGGAGAGCGACAACATCTTTTAGTTTCATACTAAAGTACCGTACATCACATTCTTGGAAAAAAGCAGCAGACTGGATGTGCGCAAGTTCTGATTTACATTAACTACTTCAGGACTGAGGTAATTGAAATCTACGCCCTGTTTTGGTGGTTACCTGGCTGGCAGGGCACAGATTTCAACTCACCGTCGCTGTGCGCATCCGCTGTTTTCGTTGCTCCTGCCGATCTCGCCGCTGAATCCCCGCCGTGTCTCGTCGCAGCTCACTCACTCAGCCTTCTCTATGACGGCAGAGCCCCTGGCCCTGTCTATCAACGTAAGCAGCTCCCATTGGCTTATATTGATAGGCAGGGTTAGGAGCCAAAGAAAGGGGCTCCTGATCGGCTCACAGGAACTCTGTCATCATAGAGACCGCAAAATGGGTGGCCCAGGTTCCCAACGCGCGGCGGTGACGGCTGTTGCAGCGGGTATATGCAGCGATCATTGGGATTCCGCCGTTTCTGTACCAGCGGTCTCTGGTCCTTACGGGTGCAGAGACCGCTGGTACTTGAGTGTACAGAGGTGAATAACTTCCTTATTTTTTTAACTATAAAATGCACTTTTACTCCCCCAAAAGTGTGTGTGTGTGTGTGTGTGTGTGTGTGTGTGTGTGTGTGTGTGTGTGTATGTATGTATATACAGTATGTGTACAGTGTGTGTGTGTAATGTGTGTCAGTGCATCTTATGGTCTTAAGTTGTCCCCCCAAGTGCCCCCCTGTCCTCCTTTGCCCCCCCGCGTATTCCAGTCTCTTTTCCCCTGTGTCTCTGGTGTCTTTAACCTTCTGTGTCGTATTGAACCCCCTGGAAAATGATATCGTTGCTACTGATCAGGTAAATCATAGGTCATAAGGGGGGAACAGGGGGACATAGGAGGACACCACAGGGGACAGAGAAGGACATAAGGGGGCATGGGAGGAACAGTAAATGACACAAGATGTACAAATAAGGACAACAACAAAACAAGTAGTGGCCAAGAATATCTTCGTTACCTTATTTTTCAGACCATAAGATGCTCCGGACCATACGATTCTAGGTTTAGAGGACTAAAACCAGGGTAAAAAAAAACATACTATCTTGTGGATCTTCTCCCCTCAATCCCCCCAATTATTACGTCCCCCTTGTAGAACTAATTTGTAAACACTGCAAAGCAGGGAGTAGACACTTGGCAGATTTATTGCAGGAATTCTATCAGCTGTGACAAGTAATGTTTTTCTTTGAAGGTTATTATGCTGTTGCTTATCTTTTACAGCAGAGAGGTAGTTTTGAGTTCAGGTTCACTTTAAGAGTCATTAGCTGAACTCGCTGCAGAGCGTTGCATCCGTGTTTGCTTAATAAAGGTTTAACATTCATGCTATGGATGATCTGCGCTATGATGCATTAAGAATCAGCCCTTGGCACTTTTTTTTCGAATCCTCCATAAATTTAAATATGTTATCTTGGAAATACTCCCACAGGCTCTGGCAAAATGGGAGCACTTAAACATTCCAGCCATTTATATAACGTATAAATTATCTTTACAGTGAATACGTTATTTGCTTGCCGTCACTAGGACGATATGCCAGGCGGCGAGGGGAGGGGCCTGTGAGCGGCGGCCGTCTCCGAGAAATGATGGATGGCGGTTACCAGCTGGCGAATTTATCAGCTTGTACTGTCTTGTTTTCGAAAGTATTGTGGCCTTTTATATAATGACAGGCAACCATCTATGAGATCATATTTCTTCACACTACAGCCTGACTCACACAGGAGGAACCCCTCCCCCTTCTCTTCTTTCTCTTATGCCATGTAAGAGTACCTTTAGATATGCACTTCATAACAGTAACCAAAGCACCTAGTGATGGTCGTGTCTAGGAGAAGTCATGGAGAAGCATGTGATTTGTGTGATTAGCTGATAGATTTGCAGAGCTCTGATTTGTTGTGATCACATCCTGGTTTAGCACATGATCATGACTAGCCAATCAGAGACTTACATATGTATCAGCTGACCAAACTGATGACATGCTTCACCATGACTTCTCCTAAACATGACTATCACTAATCAGAGACTTACATATCTATCACCTGACCAGACTGATCACATGCTTCTCCGTGACTTCTCCTAGACATGACCATCACTAATCAGAGACTTACATATCTATCACCTGACCAGACTGATCACATGCTTCTCCATGACTTCTCCTAGACATGACCATCACTAATCAGAGACTTACATATCTATCACCTGACCAGACTGATCACATGCTTCTACATGACTTCTCCTAGACACGACCATCACTAATCAGAGACTTACATATTTATCACCTGACCAGACTGATCACATGCTTCTCCATGACTTCTCCTAGACATGACCATCACTAATCAGAGACTTACATATCTATCACCTGACCACACTGATCACATGCTTCACCATGACTTCTCCTAGACATGGCCATCACCAATTAGAGACTTACACATCTATCACCTGACCAAACTGATCACATGCTTCTCCATGACTTCTCCTAGACACGTCCATCACTAATCAGAGACTTACATATCTATCACCTGACCAGACTGATCACATGCTTCTTCATGACATCTCCTAGACATGACCATCACTAATCAGAGACTTACATATCTATCACCTGACCACTAGGGATGCTCATTCGGATTCCGCGGAAATGCAATTTCCGAAATTCCGATCGGAAATTGCATTTCCGCATCGGAATGCGGAAATCGGTAATGCAAGTGCGTTAGGCGGATTTCCGCAGGAAATCGCGGAAATTCCGCCCGACTTTAACATCGATTTTTTCAAAAACTATAAGGTCTTTTTGAAAACTTTTTTTTGCATCTTGTTCAAGAGATTCTGTTTAATAAACCCTGAAAATTTGGTGTTTCTAGGACTTAAAGGGGCTTTGCTATTAACTGCTAAATTCGGCGGATTTTTACTGTAATGTAAAATGCAGAAAATCTGCATCTGCCTATTTTCTGCATTTACAGTACAGTAAAAATCCGCCGAATTTAGCGGTTAATAGCAAAGCCCCCGTAAGTCCTAGAAACACCAAATTTTCAGGGTTTATTAAACAGAATCTCCTGAACAAGATGCAAAATAAAGTTTTCAAAAAGACCTTATAGTTTTTGAGAAAATCGATGTTAAAGTCGGGCGGAATTTCCGCGATTTCCGGCGGAAATTCCGTATTGGAATGCGAAAATTGGTATCGGAATGCGGAATCGGTATTTGGCAATGGCGGTATGCAGATTTACCGTGGAATCGGAAATTGGCATTTCCGACCATCCCTACTGACCACACTGATCACATGCTTCTCCATGACTTCTCCTAGACATGACCATCACTAATCAGAGACTTACATATCTATCACCTGACCAGACTGATCACATGCTTCTCCATGACTTCTCCTAGACACACCATTACTAATCAGAGACTTACATATATCACCTGACCAAACTGATCACATGCTTCTCCATGACTTCTCCTAGACACGACCATCCAGGACTAATCAGAGACTTACATATCTATCACCTGACCACACTGATCGCATGCTTCTCCATGACTTCTCCTAGACATGACCATCACTAATCAGAGACTTACATATCTATCACCTGACCAGACTGATCACATGCTTCTCCATGACTTCTCCTAGACATGACCATCACTAATCAGAGACTTACACATCTATCACCTGACCAGACTGATCACATGCTTCCCCATGACTTCTCCTAGACACGACCATCACTAATCAGAGACTTACATATCTATCACCTGACCAGACTGATCACATGCTTCTCCATGACTTCTCCTAGACATGACCATCACTAATCAGAGACTTACATATCTATCACCTGACCACACTGATCACATGCTTCTCCATGACTTCTCCTAGACATGACCATCACTAATCAGAGACTTACATATCTATCACCTGACCAGACTGATCACATGCTTCTCCATGACTTCTCCTAGACATGACCATCACTTCATACGTCACTAAGAAAGTGTCATGTGTATGCCCGGGATAATTATTATTCTTTTTTTTTTTTTTTGTAAAAATCAAGTTATAATGTTTTTTTTTTAAGTAAAAGAAAAGTAATGTTTCCCAAAAATAATAGATAAACAAGAAAACGTAGTCCATGGCTATTCTTTTTTTAAAACTACTTTTCATTTATCACTTTTGTTTCATTGTAAAAATAATAAAAACCAATAAATACATAGAAAAGGAAGGAAGACAGGAAAGGGCCTGGAGTTCCCCTGATTAGTATACATTCTCTACCATAATAACATTTTACATGACACCTCTTTACTCGCCGCCAACACTCAAGCAATTAAGTTTTATTTTCAGCCCTCCGGAGACTGATGGAAATTAAGTACATGAATAAATAACGAGAGGCCTCCCAGAATGCAGCTGGCCTCCGCCGTCTTTGTTACAGAGTCCCTTCCATCATAGATACGATGCTTGGAGCCATGTTAGGGTGTCAATGATATCATACCCCCCAACTTTTTTAAATCAGAAAGAGGGACACATAAGCCACATCCCTGCCACACCTCTAACCACGCCCCTGACACACACCTAGTACCACACAAGTACCATAAAAATTTCATTAAAAAATACGTTATTTTATAATTCAAACCACACTGGTTCTTTCTCTCCCGGTTCATTTCCCTTCATATTAACATTTGAAATTAAGAAATACATCAATTTAAAGGAAAGGAATAAAGTTAGCAGTGAATTAAACACATATTTCAGTAGATAAAATATATATATATTTACAGTGAGTTGCAAAAGTATTCGGCCCCCTTGAAGTTTTCCACATTTTGTCATATTACTGCCACAAACATGAATCAATTTTATTGGAATTCCACGTGAAAGACCAACACAAAGTGGTGTACACATGAGAAGTGGAACGGAAATCATACATGATTCCAAACATTTTTTACAAATAAATAACTGCAAAGAGGTGTGTGCGTAATTATTTGGCCCCCTTTGATCTGAGTGCAGTCAGTTGCCTATAGACATTGCCTGATGAGTGCTAATGACTAAATAGAGTGCACCTGTGTGTAATCTAATGTCAGTACAAATACAGGTGCTTTGTGACGACCTCAGAGGTTGTCTAAGAGAATATTGGGAGCAACAACACCATGAAGTCCAAAGAACACACAAGACAGGTCAGGGATAAAGTTATTGAGAAATTTAAAGCAGGCTTAGGCTACAAAAAGATTTCCAAAGCCTTGAACATCCCACGGAGCACTGTTCAAGCGATCATTCAGAAATGGAAGGAGTATGGCACAACTGTAAACCTACCAAGACAAGGCCGTCCACCTAAACTCACAGGGCGAACAAGGAGAGCGCTGATCAGAAATGCAGTCAAGAGGCCCATGGTGACTCTGGACGAGTTGCAGAGATCTACAGCTCAGGTGGGAGACTCTGTCCATAGGTCAACTATTAGTCATGCACTGTACAAAGTTGGCCTTTATGGAAGAGTGGCAAGAAGAAAGGCATTGTTAACAGAAATCATAAGAAGTCCCGTTTGCAGTTTGCCACAAGCCATGTGGGGAACACAGCAACCATGTGGAAGAAGGTGCTCTGGTCAGATGAGACCAAAATGGAACTTTTTGGCCAAAATGCAAAACGCTATGTGTGGCAGAAAACTAACACTGCACATCACTCTGAACACACCATCCCCACTGTCAAATATGGTGGTGGCAGCATCATGCTCTGGGGGTGCATCTCTTCAGCAGGGACACGGAAGCTGGTCAGAGTTGATGGGAAGATGGATGGAGCCAAATACAGGGCAAACTTGGAAGAAAACCTCTTGGAGACTGCAAAAGACTTGAGACTGGGGCAAAGGTTCACCTTCCAGCAGGACAATGACCCTAAACATAAAGCCAGTGCAACAATGGAATGGTTTAAAACAAAACATATCTATGTGTTAGAATGGCCCAGTCTAGGTCCAGATCTAAATCCAATTGAGAATCTGTGTCAAGATCTGAAAACTGCTGTTCACAAACGCTGTCCATCTAATCTGACTGAGCTGGAGCTGTTTTGCAAAGAAGAATGGGCAAGGATTTCTGTCTCTAGATGTGCAAAGCTGGTAGAGACATACCCTAAAACCTAGGTTCTCAACATGCGGTACGCGTACCCCAGGGGGTACTTCTGATGGTTCCAGGGGGTACTCAGGCTTGATATACTTAACCAAGTATAACAAATTTAGAGTTTTAGAAAACGATAAATCCTACATAAACAACACCAAATTTGTATTTTAGCTAATTAAAAGCGATAGTAAATGCTTGGAAATTGTTTAGAACCAATTATTATGTGCTACGATTAAATATTTATTTGTCAAGGGGTACTTGTGATAAGGTTTACTATGCTAGGGGTACATACCAATAAAATGTTGAGAAACACTGCCCTAAAAGACTGGCAGCTGTAATTGCAGCAAAAGGTGGTTCTACAAAGTACTGACTCAGGGGGCTGAATAATTACGCACACCCCACTTTGCAGTTATTGATTTGTAAAAAATGTTTGGAATCATGTATGATTTTCGTTCCACTTCTCACATGCACACCACTTTGTATTAGTCTTTCACGTGGAATTCCAATAAAATGGATTCATGTTTGTGGCAGTAATGTGACAAAATGTAGAAAACTTCAAGGGGGCCGAATACTTTTGAAACCCACTGTACATGAATCTGTACATCCAGGGGTGTAGCAATATTGGTTGCAGAGGTTGCGATCGCATCGGGGCCCTTGGGCTAGAGGGGCCCCGAGGGATCCTCCCTCAACTACAGTATTACCTCTCTATTGGTCCTGTGCGCATAATAATCACTTCTATAGATACTTTGAATAGTGGTAATCATTAACTAGCTGCTCCCCATCCCCTTCTTGCACCTCTGACACTGTAGTTGCCATTGGCAGGGATTGCTATGTATAGAGTGCTTGGGGGTAATCAGTAACAAGCTGCTCCCCATCCCCTTCTTGCACCTCTGACACTGTAGCTGCCATTGGCAGGGATTGCTATGTATAGAGTGCTTGGGGGTAATCAGTAACAGGCTGCTCCCCATCCCCCTCTTGCACCTCTGACACTGTAGTTGCCATTGGCAGGGATTGCTATGTATAGAGTGCTTGGGGGGTAATCAGTAACAAGCTGCTCCCCATCCCCTTCTTGCACCTCTGACACTGTAGCTGCCATTGGCAGGGAATGCTATGTATAGAGTGCTTGGGGGTAATCAGTAACAAGCTGTTCCCCATCCCCTTCTTGCACCTCTGACACTGTAGTTGCCATTGGCAGGGATTGCTATGTATAGAGTGCTTGGCGGTAATCAGTAACAAGCTGTTCCCCATCCCCTTCTTGTACCTCTGACACTGTAGTTGCCATTGGCAGGGATTGCTATGTATAGAGTGCTTGGGGGTAATCAGTAACAAGTTGCTCCCCATCCCCTTCTTGTACCTCTGACACTGTAGTTTCCATTGGCAGGGATTGCTATGTATAGAGTGCTTGGGGGTAATCAGTAACAAGCTGTTCCCCATCCCCTTCTTGCACCTCTGACACTGTAGTTGCCATTGGCAGGGATTGCTATGTATAGAGTGCTTGGGGGTAATCAGTAACAAGCTGCTCCCCATCCCCTTCTTGCACCTCTGACACTGTAGTTGCCATTGGCAGGGATTGCTATGTATAGAGTGCTTGAGGGTAATCAGTAACAAGCTGTTCCCCATCCCCTTCTTGCACCTCTGACACTGTAGTTGCCATTGGCAGGGATTGCTATGTATAGAGTGCTTGGGGGTAATCAGTAACAAGCTGTTCCCCATCCCCTTCTTGTACCTCTGACACTGTAGTTACCATTGGCAGGTTTTCGTGCGCCGTTTCAATTGTTATGTATAGAGTGCTTGGGGGGGGGGGGCAATGTAAAGCTTGCATCGGGGCCCACAGCTCCTTAGCTACGTCACTGTGTACATCAGCATTGAAATAGGGACAGCGGCATTTGGTTCCTAAACAGTGACTGTCCCTCCAAAAGAGGGACAGTTGGGAGCTATGGTAATATCAGTATAGGGTGGAGCCACAAACAGCTAATTAGATTTGTTTCATTCCAATGCAAATTATTGTTGCCAAACACCGCAAAGCTCACAAACTTGGTAATTGAGTAATTGATTAATTGTGTGTGAGGGTTAGGAAAAGTGGGCACAGCCAACACCAGCCAAATACATAAGCGGGCAACGCCAGGTCATAAGTGGGTGGAGACAAATACAAATTTTACTGGAAAAATGTAAACAGCAGCCATTCTTACACTGTTAATGGCAGGGTTCTCAAACTTTGCACAGTTGGTTACTTGGTGACTGGGGTTAATATTCAGAAAAGTGGGTGGAGCCTACAAAAGGCAATCAAAAATGACCTACTGATTTTTCATTGCTGCCATTCTTGCACTGTTAATGGCAAAAGCCTCAAACCTGCTACAGCTGATCATTGCGTGACTGGGGTTTACATTTATAAAACGGGGTGGAGCCACACACAGCCAATATGATTTGTTTCATTTTAATGCAGGTTATTGATGCCAAAGTCCGCAAAGCTCACAAACTTGGTCATTGAGTAATTGATTAATTGTGTGTTAGGGTTAGGAAAAGTGGGTGCAACCAACACCTGCAAAATACATAATCGGGCAATGCCGGGTCATCAGTAGGCGGAGACAATGCAAATTTCACTGAGAAAATGTAAACTGCACCAATTCTTACACTTTTAATGGTAGGGTTCTCAAACTTTGCACAGTTGGTCACTGGGTGACTGGGATTAATATTCAGAGAAGCGGGTGGAGCCTACAAAAGCCAATCAAAATTCACCTATTGATTTTCAAGGGGAATATGTAATTGCTACCATTCTTGCACTGAGGCACAAGCCTTAAACCTGATACAGTCAGTCATTGGGTGACTGGGGCTCAAATTCAGACAAAGGGGTGGAGCCACAAACAGCCAATCAGATTTGTTTAATCTCAATGCAAATTATTGATGACAAAGACCGCAAAGCTCACAAACTTGGTTATTGAGTAATTGTGTGTAAAGGTGCGTACACACATGCGACTATAGTCGTTTGTAACGATCGTTCCCCGATCTTTACCAACGACGATCGTTACAAAAAACGAACCACCGACTATTAAGGCAAACGACGAACGAGCCAAATCGCTACAAAAGAAAGTTCTGTCTCGGCGGATTTTAACCAACGACGATCGTTTGCAAAAGTAGCACATCGTTGGAAACGGTCGTTCGTACTAGGCTTGACATGCGCATTTCACTATTTCTCTGTGAAACTTCTCATTTTTATGCGCAGGCGCAATAGTTGCTTTACGTGATGTAACGTTCCTTCTAACGATCAGATCGTTACACACCTTTTAAAACTATCTTTACTCAGGTCGTTCTTTCATCAATTAAAAGTTCGTTCGTCGTTCTCAACGAACGATCGTTGTTGCATGTGTGTACGTAGCATTAGGCTTAGTAATAGTAGGCGGAGCCAACACCAGCCAAATACATACCTGAGCAATGTTAGGAAATAAGTGGGTGGAGAAAAATACAAATTTCATTGCGCAAATGTAAACTGCAGCCATTCTTACTCTGTTAATGGCAGGGTTCTCAAACTTTGCACAGTTGGTCACTGGGTGACTGGGATTAATATTCAGGGAAGTGGGTGGAGCCTATAAAAGCCAATCAAAATCCACCTATTGATTTTTAAGGGGAATATTTAATCGCTGTCATTCTTGCACTGTTAATCACTTGTACCTGGTACAGTTGGCCATTGGGTGATTGGGGTTCAAATTCAGAAAAGGGGTGGAGCCACATCCAATCAGATTAATTTTATTTCATTGCAAAATATTGATGCCAAAGACCGCAAAGCTCACATACTTGGTCATTAAGTAATTGTGTGTTAGGGTTAGGAAGAGCCAACACCAGCCAAATACATACCCGAGCAACGCCGGGCGTCCAGCTCGTAAGTCAATAAGACAATAAGTGTTCACTCTAAACGTTTAACTAAGGATGATTAGCATATTCAGCAGTGATACATTGTGGGAGACATCATATGCTCACTACAACCTGAATAATCACAAATACCTTCTGTGTTACGAAGGCAAACTTTTGTTTTGCATAGCATTTTAGTAAGGAGGCTTTTTGGACCATTTTAGCCCCTTAAACACTCCTAGGAGTTCTGGGTCACCATGAGCATACTGGGTACTTTGTAACTCTGGGTGCTTCAAGCCCTACCTCATAGAGCCACATTAATCCATGTCATGCACTGATGAGGATCAAACAATCCGAAACAGTCTGTATGCATGTTGGATTATTATGGCTCTGTACAAATTAACAAGCTGACATATCATTGCATTCCAGTGGTTCTGGGGGTGTGGCTAGCTTGCAGGGACCAAAAGGCATGTTTTTGCATATTCAGCAGTAATGCATTGTGGGAGACATCATGTTCTCACTCCAACCTGAATTATCGTGTTATCTGTTTTTAAAAGGCAATAACATAACATTTAACTGAAAATTGTGTTACGTTGTGGCAACATCATTAATTATTTAAAGTTTGAGTTAAATCCTTTTTAAAGGGAACCAGAGACGAAGCACCCTTGTGTATTTTACCATATATATCAGTAAGAACATTAGAGAAAACACTTACCATGCTCTCTGTTTCATCCTCACTGCTAAAAGTGACTGTTATCAGCTGTGATAAGAATCCCGGACTGAGCATTCAGTCTGGCTTTGCAGGGAATAATTATAGCTGAGTCATTATAGCAGAGCCACAAGGGGGCAGGCTTGGGCTTGAAAAGACACCAGAGAAGACAGACTCAGCTATAATCTTTCCGTAGCAAAGCCAGACTGAGTGCTCAGTCGGGGATTCTTATCAGAGGTGATAACAGTCAGATTAAACAGAGAACAATGAAACAAAGAGCAGATTAGGTGTTTACTGTCATGTTCCCACTGATTTATAAGGTAAAATACAAGAGGGTGCTTCATCTCTGGTTCTCTTTAATAATACTTTTTGTTACTTTACTTATCTGTATAAATATATTATTATTTATGGGCTCACTTAAAAAAAGGGCACAAAACAATTATTTTCATACTAGTTATCTTTTAAAGAAAGAATATTGTGGAAAAGTGTAAAATCAAATTACATTTCTGTAACAGAAACATAAATATTGGGAGTATTTATTACAATCACGTTTTCATAGCAATGTGGTTCAGACGATGAGATGACACGACAGGAGGGTTGGATAGGATAAGTAGACATTTTCTTATTTTTTGTTGTTTACAATTTCTGTTTAATTGGACTTGTTTAATAAATACCCATCTAAATATCACTACCAGTCTCCACCATGCTCAACATTATGAAGGCTGAAAGAAAGGAGCGTTTTATTTTATTTTTGTATATTTTCCTGAAGGCAATCTGAAATTCAGTAACCGAAACTGCCAACGACCTCACAGAGGAAATGTAGCCCCTGGGAGTTCATCTGCACATGAACAATCGGGGCTGGTAATTGCATTCATTGTGCTTTTCTCTGAAGAAATGCCTGGCAGCAAAATTCAATGCTTCAACTTATAAATTTATTTTATTTTTATTAGATATAACTATTAGAATATAATGACTTCCATAGACAAGCATTCTAGTTTACTTTTTTAAGGTGGAATAATTGTATATCTTGTCATCAGAAATTATATCCTTGAATATACTGTACATGTTCCAAAAGGTTTAAATGACCAAAAATAAATAGCAAAAAGAATCTATCTATCTATCTATCTATCTATCTATCTATCTATCTATCTATCTATCTATCTATCTATCTATCTATCCATCCATCCATCCATCCATCCATCCATCCATCTATCCATCCATCCATCCATCCATCCACCCGTTGATATGCATTTTAAAAGTGGTTGGGGCGAGAGGAAGAAGTATAGGCAGTCACTGGTTGGCAAACAAGATAGGGACTACAGGTTTGTTCTTAACCTGAATATGCACAAGGGAAAGCTCTCCTAATCTGTAGACCCTTCATTGTGACCTGTTCATGTGTTGTTTAATTTTTTTTCTTTAAAGAGACTCCGTAACAAAAATTGCATCCTGTTTTTTATCATCCTACAAGTTTCAAAAGCTATTCTAATGTGTTCTGGCTTACTGCAGCACTTTGTACTATCACAGTCTCTGTAATAAATCAATGTATCTTTCCCTTGTCAGACTTGTCAGCCTGTGTCTGGAAGGCTGCCAAGTTCTTCAGTGTTGTGGTTCTGCTATGAACTCCTCCCTCAGGGGGGAAAGAAACACACAAATGATCTCTTGAGATTCAAAAGGAATGCTGTATACAGCCTGCTTGTGTATGGATGTATTTTCTATGTGTGGACATACTGTACATCAACCTACTTCCTGTTTTGGTGGCCATTTTGTTTGTTTATAAACAAACTTTTTAAAACTGTTTTTAACCACTTTTAATGCGGCGAGGAGCGGCGAAATTGTGACAGAGGGGAATAGGAGATGTCCCCTAACGCACTGATATGTTTACTTTTGTGCGATTTTAACAATACAGATTCTCTTTAAACCACAGTT
Source organism: Hyperolius riggenbachi (assembly GCF_040937935.1). Classification (NCBI taxonomy): domain Eukaryota; kingdom Metazoa; phylum Chordata; class Amphibia; order Anura; family Hyperoliidae; genus Hyperolius; species Hyperolius riggenbachi. The sequence goes on from NC_090650.1 coordinate 10,968,581, forward strand.
TTTTTTATTTTATTCTGAGGATGAGTTCACTACCACCTTCGTAGTGTGTTATTACCCTTATCTTTGTCCAGGGACAACATCATTTGTTGTCCCTGAAAGCTAGCCACACCTCCAGAACCGCTGAAATGTAATGATGTGTCAGCTTGCTCTCTCTCTCTCCCATTTCTCTCCACTCTTTTCCTTTGTCCTCTATTTGTATCTGTTCTTAAAAATGGCTCTGCATTGCTTATTATTAACGTCCCTCACAATGTAATCTATATACTCGCACATGATCATGGTTATTGCTTATATGGACATTAGAGATGATCAATGAAATGCAAATATTTCTGGGTTTATGCAAATTATGTACATTTTATGCAAATATATGCCGCTTGAAATAGGACCAATTTAAACCTGGGTGGGGCTTGATTGGTCCATTTTCAAGCTGCCTATATTTGCATACAAATTTACATAAATGTGCTTAAACTCGGAAGTATTTGCATCTCATTAATAATGTGCATGCCCCTTTTTAGGGCAATGTCATGTTTTGGTGTCGGGGGTACGAAAGTCAGGGACTACCTGTACAAACACATCTGATATGTCTACTGTATATACAGTATATAATAATAATAATAATATTATTATGAGTTTTTCACACATTGTTGCAGACTATCCATTTAAAGGGAACCAGAGATGAACGTTTCACACAAAATAAACATATTAGTTGATAGCTTGTAAAGAATAAATGCTCTACCTGATAATTTCACCACTCTGGTGTGCCCTTTTTAGTGTTTTTTATCCATTATTGCTCCAGGAAAAATCCAATATGGCCACCGGCTCATATTCCTTCTGCTTCCGGGTTATGAGTTGTTCTGGATATGCTGTCTAGGCTATATGAGACTAGGCTGCTATCTAGGCTATACGAGAAAGGCTGCTGCATCCTTTCATCTGTGTGCTTTCATTTTGGTATGATGTGCAGCTGCCTGTAGGAAGTGTCTCTCATAGGAATGAAACTGCAGTCATCATCAGTATCTATGCAGAGTGCACACAGAGCACACAGATCACACATCAGCCACACTTGTCTGTTTCAGAGATTCTCTCTCAGCAGCAGCAGCCCCTCCCATGTCATCACAGCTCTCAGTATGCAAAGCAGGAAATCTGAGCCAGGAGGGGGCAGGCTTGGGCTTGAAAAGACTCCACAGAAGAGTGACTCAGCTATAATGATTCCAGGCCAAACCTAGACTGAGTAAGTCGGGGATTCTTATCACAGCTGCTAATAGACTAATTAAGCAGATAAGAATGAAACTAAAAGCAGGGTAGGTGTTTACTGTCATGTTCCCACTTATAGATGTGATAAAATACATGAGGGTGCTTCGTCTCTGGTTCTCTTTAAAGTGAACCAGAGATGAAGCACCCTTGTGTATTTTACCATATATATCAGTAAGAACATTAGAGAAAACACTTACAATGCTCTCTGTTTCATCCTCACTGCTAAAAGTGTCTGTTATCAGCTGTGATAAGAATCCCGGACTGAGCATTCAGTCTGGCTTTGCCGGGAATGATTATAGCTGAGTCATTATAGCAGAGCCACAAGGGGGCAGGCTTGGGCTTGAAAAGACACCAGAGAAGACAGACTCAGCTATAATCTTTCCGTAGCAAAGCTAGACTGAGTGCTCAGTCGGGGATTCTTATCAGAGGTGATAACAGTCAGATTAAACAGAGAACAATGAAACAAAGAGCAGATTAGGTGTTTACTGTCATGTTCCCACTGATTTATAAGGTAAAATACAAGACGGTGCACCATCTCTGGTTCTCTTTAAGTCAGAACCACTAGGACTTTTGTTAAATGGCCAAAAGAGGAAAAAAAATAACTTTACTAAAAATAAAGCATGCTTAATAAATATATGCCTTTTACTCATTTCAAATAGGTTCTAAAACAATGTCTGGCTATTATCAACCAATAACACTTTACTCAAAATACATATTTTTTTACCCATAAAAATGTTCGTTAATGTCTGTGAAATTTTTACAAAACCCTTTACTAGTCTTTCTTTTTTTTATTATTAAAACAGGCTTTTGTTGTATAGATGTGTGTCTATAAAATGTGACAGAATTTCCAGCCATTAAACCGCCATAAAACAATTCCGTGGTGCTTTCAGAGTTGTTAGCAGCGGCTGCCTCCCTTCCCTTGGTTGGTGCCACTCGGGTGGTGGTAGAAATAGATTTACTGTGACATTTACAGCACAAAGGAGAGAGCAGGAAGCCATAAAGTAACTTTTGCTAGGAGAGCTGCCCCCATCTGTCCAGCTGTCACTCAGTGTACTGCAAGAGGCCCATTGCTGCTGAATTTTGATTAAAAAGGCTCAGGCCATCTGCTATACATGGTGGCTGTCTCCCGCGATTACGCCTGTGTCCGAACGCACAATGCTGATTTTTATTGTCCTTGTCTTGTCCATCTTTTTTTCCCATTTTCCTTCTAATTTGCCTCTACAAAAATAAATAACTTTAGGCCTCATAAAAATAAATAAATTCCCAAAGTAAGAAAAGAGCCTTTAAAGTAACAATATAAAAGTAAAAATGCAGATGCAAATAAAGATCGCATATTTTTCTTTGCAGGAGAATCCTGGGCCCAACATTTGGGTAATACCAAGCGATTGAGTACAGAGGTACGCATGGATGATATATATGCTATTAGCAGGACAGATGGACGTGTTACCAAGATACCCCAGTACTTATCTTACTCTGACTTACAGTATTTCATGGCGCACAATGCCCATATAATCTCTCTGAGCTGTCAATAATTACGGCTCTGACAAATATTTATAACAGGAGGGGAAAGGGAACCATATGGTCACCGAAATGTTATAGTCAGGCTCCAATTTGGTCTAGAAAAATCTAAAGGCAATCCTATCAAAGCCAGCCCTGTACATCTTAAAGCAGGAGGGTCAGCCTATACCAGGAGAAAAACACATATATACAGTGGCTTGCAAAAGTATTCAGCCCCCTTGAAGTTTTCCACATTTTGTCACATTACTGCCACAAACATGAATCAATGTTATTTGAATTCCACATGAAAGACTAATACAAAGTGGTGTACACGTGAGAAGTGGAACGAAAATCATACATGTTTCCAAACATTTTTTACAAATCAATAACTGCAAAGTGGGGTGTGCGTAATTATTCAGCCCCCTGAGTCAATACTTTGTAGAACCACCTTTTGCTGCAATTACAGCTGCCAGTCTTTTAGGGTATGTCTCTACCAGCTTTGCACATCTAGAGACTGAAATCCTTGCCCATTCTTCTTTGCAAAACAGCTCCAGCTCAGTCAGATTAGATGGACAGTGTTTGTAAACAGCAGTTTTCAGATCTTGCCACAGATTCTCGATTGGATTTAGATCTGTACTTTGTCTGGGCCATTCTGACACATGGATATGTTTTGTTGTAAAACATTCCATTGTTGCCCTGGCTTTATGTTTAGGGTCGTTGTCCTGCTGGAAGGTGAACCTCCGCTCCAGTCTCAAGTCTTTTGCAGACTCCAAGAGGTTTTCTTCCACGTTTTCCCTGTATTTGGCTCCATCCATCTTCCCATCAACTCTGACCAGCTTCCCTGTCCCTGCTGAAGAGATGCACCCCCTGAGCATGATGCTGCCACCACCATATTTGACAGTGGGGATGGTGTGTTCAGAGTGATGTGCAGTGTTAGTTTCCAGCCACACATAGCGTTTTGCTAAAAAAAAATTCCATTGTGGTCACATCTGACCAGAGCACCTTCTTCCACATGTTTGCTGTGTCCCCCACATGGCTTGTGGCAAACTGCAAACGGGACTTCTTATGCTTTCTGTTAACAATGGCTTTCTTCTTGCCACTCTTCCATAAAGGCAAACTTTGTGCAGTGCATGACTAATAGTTGTCCTATGGACAGAGTCTCCCACCTGAGCTGAAGATCTCTGCAAATCGTCCAGAGTCACCATGGGCCTCTTGGCTGCATTTCTGATCAGCGCTCTCCTTGTTCGGCCTGTGAGTTTAGGTGGACGGCCTTGTCTTGGTAGGTTTACAGTTGTGCCATACTCCTTCCATTTCTGAATGATCGCATAAACAGTGCTCCGTGGGATGTTCAAGGCTTTGGAAATCTTTTTGTAGCCTAATCCTGCTTTAAATTTCTCAATAACTTTATCCCTGACCTGTCTGGTGTGTTCTTTGAACTTCATGGTGTTGTTGCTCCCGATATTCTCTTAGACAACCTCTGAGACACTCACAGAGCAGCTGTATTTGTACTGACATTAGATTACACACAGGGGCACTCTATTTAGTCATTAGCACTCATCAGGCAATGTCTATGGGCAACTGACTGCACTCAGACCTGAATAATTACGGGGGCTGAATAATTACGCACACCCCACTTTGCAGTTATTGATTTGTAAAAAATGTTTGGAATCATGTATGATTTTCGTTCCACTTCTCACATGTACACCACTTTGCATTGGTCTTTCATGTGGAATTCCAATACAATTGATTCATGTTTGTGGCAGTAATGTGACAAAATGTGGAAAACTTCAAGTGGGCCGAATACTTTTGCAAGCCACTGTAAGTATATAAATACCTGTTCTACTTACATAACAGATGTATTGTACTGTCCATGTTTTGATTTCAGTCAATTTTATAAAGTAAATAAAAAGAAAACTAGTCCTGGCATTTACCGTCTTGGTTTCCTCTGACTGAAGCCAATCCTGATGTCATTTCCTCCCTTACTTTTTTTCCTCCTAGAATCTGCTCTGTCATAACTAGCTTGCTTTGTAAACATGTGAGCACAGCAAGATCAGATTTCAGCCTCATGTCATAGTGAACTTCCCTCAGCCAATCAGTGAAGAGCAGAAATATGGGAGTGGTGATTGCAAGCTTCCTTCTCGCCGGGCAATGTACCGGGTAGAGCCAGGATGACAGATGAGATTTATTACAGCAGAAACATTTCTGAATAGATTGGAGTGCTTGCAATGCAGGGTCAGGTTTTTGACTACATAACAAACACAGAGCAGTGGGTAAATGGAAATTGATTTTGTGTCTAACAATCCCTCTTTTAAGGGGCCCATACACTCAGCCGATTTTTGGCCAATCGATTGATCAAAATCGATCGATTGGTCAATTGCAAATCAGTTTACCAATCGATCGATTTGCGGCCGATTTCGATCGATTTCAATCGATCTGACATGCTGGAAAATCTAGGTCGATCTGTTGAGATGGCTTATCATTTTGCATTGGACCTAATGGAAATCTGGTGGCAAAAAAATGCCATCAGATCGATTTTCAATAGATTTCAAACTGAAATCTATTGGAAATCTGTTCCTACCGGTAGTAAAAAAAAATTCCTAAACACATCAGATAGATCAGAAATCTATCTGATGATCTATCTGCTGCTAATCTAACAATTGTATGGCCACCTTAAAGAGAACCTGTACTGAGTAAAATTATTTAAAATAAACTCATGAGGTAACTTCAAATGAACATTGCATAGTTACCTTGCCATCAGTTCCTGTCAGAAGCTCACCATTTTCTTCTTACAGTGATCCCTTCCAGTTCTGACAACATTTTGTCAGAACTGAAATATATCAGTTGCTGTCAGTTATATATCAGTTGCTGTCAGTTACAGCTGAGAGGAGAACTGATGTGTCCATGTTTCCCTATGGCTCAAGTGGGCGATGTTACAGTTTAACAGTGTGCTGACCAGGAAGCTGTTATGGGGTAATGGCCATTTTCAAAATGGAGGACGGAGAATTCCATTGATCACAGTGAACAAACAGGACACAGGAGAGGAGAAAGAGATTGAGGAGTAGACTACACGGGAGGTAAGTATGACTTGTGTCTGTTTATTTTGTCTTTTAATTTTCAGTTCAGGTTTTCTTTAAGAATACAGCAACATTATTCCATAGGATTACTAAAGGTGCTCAGTGACGTGCTAATAACTCTGCTATGCATGTATATTAATGTAAATGGTCTGAAGCGCGCGAGGGGGGGGGGGGGGGGTCAGTCAAATACACATCCGGCTGCATCTGATTGGCAGAATTTGTAGTAGCATGCAGTCAGCAGTAAATTTGCAGGCTCTGTCTCCTGTTTTCTCACCTCTCCATGCCCCTGCACAAGATAAGCACACAGACTGCTATGTTTATCTGATGGGGATGGAATGTGCCCCTCGCAAATATTATTATGGCTCTGTACAAATTAACAAGCTGACACATCATTGCATTCCAGCGGTTCTGGAGTAGAGTTGGGCCGAACCTCCGATTTTCGGTTCGCGAACCGGGTTCGCGAACTTTCGCGAAAGGTTCGGTTCGCGTTAAAGTTCGCGAACCGCAATAGACTTCAATGGGGATGCGAACTTTGAAAAAAAAAAATAATTATGCTGGCCACAAAAGTGATGGAAAAGATGTTTCAAGGGGTCTAACACCTGGAGGGGGGGATGGCGGAGTGGGATACATGCCAAAAGTCCCCGGGAAAAATCTGGATTTGACGCAAAGCAGCGTTTTAAGGGCAGAAATCACATTGAATGCTAAATGACAGGCCTAAAGTGCTTTCAAACATCTTGCATGTGTATACATCAATCAGGTAGTGTAATTAAGGTACTGCTTCACACTGACACACCAAACTCATCGTGTAACGCACCGCAAACAGCTGTTTGTGTAGTGACGGCCGTGCTTTACTGGTGCGCACCATGGCGAGAGTGCAGGGACGGATCAAGACCAAGTTGCGCCTGGGGCAAGGTCAGGTTTTGGCGCCTAAAGGTCAGGTTTTGGCGCCTAAACTGCCTTTTATTTTGCTGCCTTTTTAAGAATTCAACAAACTGCGCCAGGGGCAAGATACCCGCTTGCCCCCCCCTAGATCCGTCCCTGCGAGAGCGCAGGTTTTGGTGGCTTTACAGCCCATATGGTCACCTGGCTGATGTAGCTGAATGACAGAACAGTGACTGTCCAGCTGATCAAATTTGGTCTGACCACAATGAGGCAACGACCTTATTATCGTGGGTGTGCCCCCCGAGACACTCATCTAGGCGCCGGTCATTGCTCCATTGTGATACGCAAGCCCCTTCACCACGGCAAGGTAATGATCACGAAGGGGAATGGGCGCATGTACATGCCTTTTCTTTTGTTGTTGCAGCTGCCCGCAGTGCAGCCAGAAATATTAGGCAGTCATGTACACGCACCCGAAAAATTATTACAGCGGCCGCTGCTAGCAGCGGCCTAAAAAATTCAGCAATCCGCCTGGAGTCCCGGACCCTGTTGGTGGTGGCGGAGAAGGTAGTCAAGCGGCCTGCAGGCAGACATGCTGTGTGGAGGGACTGGGAGCGACTTAGTCTTCTTGGGGCAGGCCAGGCAGCCAGTCACACGGCGTGCAGGCAGAGATGCTGTATGTGCGGGGACTGACTTAGTCTTGGGGCGGGCAGCAGCCCTCCGGGATCCATGCCTCATTCATTTTGATAAAGGTGAGGTACTTAACACTTTTGTGACTTAGGCGACTTCTCTTCTCTGTGACAATGCCTCCAGCTGCGCTGAAGGTCCTTTCTGAGAGGACGCTTGCGGCAGGGCAGGAGAGAAGTTGGATGGCAAATTGGGACAGCTCTGGCCACAGGTCAAGCCTGCGCACCCAGTAGTTCAAGGGTTCCTCATCGCTGTTCACAGCAGTGTCTACATCCACACTTAAGGCCAGGTAGTCGGCTACCTGCCGTTCCAGGCGTTGGTGGAGGGTGGATCCGGAAGGGCTACGGCGAGGCGTTGGACTAAAGAACGTCCGCATGTCCGACATCACCATGAGATCGCTGGAGCGTCCTGTCTTTGACTGCGTGGACACGGGAGGAGGATTAGTGGCAGTGGTACCTTGCTGGCGTTGTGCCGTCACATCACCCTTAAAGGCATTGTAAAGCATAGTTGACAGCTGGTTCTGCATGTGCTGCATCCTTTCCACCTTCCGGTGAGTTGGTAACAGGTCCGCCACTTTGTGCCTGTACCGAGGGTCTAGTAGTGTGGCCACCCAGTACAGCTCATTCCCCTTGAGGTTTTTTATACGGGGGTCCCTCAACAGGCAGGACAGCATAAAAGACGACATCTGCACAAAGTCGGATCCAGTACCCTCCATCTCCTCTTGCTCTTCCTCAGTGACGTCAGGTAAGTCAACCTCCTCCCCCCAGCCGCGAACAATACCACGGGAAGGTTGAGCAGCACAAGCCCCTTGCGATGCCTGCTGAGGTTGTTCTCCTGCCGCTGTCCCCTCCTCCTCCTCCTCCTCCTCCCCCAAAGAAACACCTTGCTCATCATCCTCTGAGTCTGATTCGTCTTCTGCACACGACTTCTCTTCTTCCTCCTCCTCCCCCCTCTGTGCTGCCGCAGGTGTTGAGGAAACAGCTGATGAAAATTGGTCCCATGCCTGTTCCTGCCGTAACGGTTCCTGGTCACGCTCATTCACCGCTTCATCCGCCACTCTACGCACAGCACGCTCCAAGAAGTAAGCGTAGGGAATTAAGTCGCTGATGGTGCCCTCACTGCGGCTCACCAGGTTGGTCACCTCCTCAAACGGCCGCATGAGCCTGCATGCATTCTCCATCAGTGTCCAGTTGTCGGGCCAGAACATCCCCATCTTCCCAGACTGTTTCATTCTACTGTAGTTGTAGAGGTAGTGGGTCACGGCTTTCTTCTGTTCTAGCAGGCGGGAGAACATGAGCAGGGTCGAGTTCCAGCGAGTCGGGCTATCGCAAATGAGGCGTCTCACCGGCATGTTGTTTTTGCGCTGAATTTCCGCAAAGCGTGCCATGGCTGTGTAAGACCGCCTCAAATGCCCACAGAACTTCCTGGCCTGCTTCAGGACATTCGCTAAGCCAGGGTACTTTGCCACAAATCTTTGAACCACTAGATTCATGACATGTGCCATGCAGGGTATGTGTGTCAGCTTCCCCATATGCAAAGCGGCAAGCAGATTGCTGCCGTTGTCGCACACCACGTTGCCTATCTCCAGGTGGTGCGGGGTCAGCCACTCATCCACCTGTTTCTTAAGAGCAGCCAGGAGAGCTGCTCCAGTGTGACTCTCCGCTTTGAGACAAGCCATGTCTAAGATGGCGTGACACCGTCGTACCTGGCATGCAGCATAGGCCCTGCGGAGCTGGGGCTGTGTAGCTGGAGAGGAGAACTGCCACTCAGCCAAGGAGGAGGAGGACAGCGAAGAGCATGTAGCAGGAGGAGAGGAGGTGGCAGGAGGCCTGCCTGCAAGCCGTGGAGGTGTCACAATTTGGTCCGCTGCGCCCTGCTTGCCATCGTTCACCACCAGGTTCACCCAATGGGCTGTGTAGGTAATGTAGCGGCCCTGCCCGTGCTTGGCAGACCAGGCATCCGTGGTCAGGTGTACCCTTGACCCAACGCTCTTCGCAAGAGATGACACCACTTGCCTCTCAACTTCACGGTGCAGTTGGGGTATGGCCTTTCTCGAAAAATAAGTGCGGCCTGGCATCTTCCACTGCGGTGTTCCGATGGCCACAAATTTACGGAAGGCCTCAGAGTCCACCAGCCGGTATGGTAACAGCTGCCGAGCTAACAGTTCCGCCACGCCAGCTGTCAGACGCCGGGCAAGGGGGTGACTGGCCGAAATTGGCTTCTTCCGCTCAAACATTTCCTTCACGGACACCTGACTGCTGCTGTGGGCAGAGGAGCAGGAACCGCTCAAGGGCAGAGGCGGAGTGGAGGAGGGCGCCTGTGAAGGTGGAAGGGAGAAAGCGGCAGAAGCAGATAATGCACCTGATGGAGGAGGAAGAGGAGAAGGAGGGTGGCTTTGCTTTTGTGTGCTGCTGCTGCTTTTGCTCAGGTGGCCATCCCATTGCTGTTTGTGCCTTTTCTCCAGGTGCCTTCGTAAGGCACTTGTCCCTACGTGAGTGTTGGCCTTTCCACGGCTCAATTTTTGTTGGCAGAGCGAACAGATGGCTTTGGTCCGATCTGAGGCACACACATTAAAAAATTTCCACACCGCTGAGCCACCCTGGGATGTGGGCACTATGGGGACCTCAGCAGCTGATGCTGAAGGGCAAGTTGGCTGGCTGTACATAGGTGGCAATACATGGTGCCGGACACTGCCACCAGCTGTTTCTGACGAAGAGCTGCCCCAGCTTCTTTCAGCAACTTCTCTCCTCCTCCTACTCTCTGACTCCCCCTCTGAACTGTCCCCCTCTTCATCTCCTCTATTGGGTACATACAGAGGATCCCTATCATCGTCATCATCGTAATCATCCTGCCCAGCTTCGCTTGCCTCAGACAAATCCAAACATGCACCAACATCAGTAGGTCCTTCATCCTCCTTACACGTTACATCCATAATGTTGCCGCGTAACTCAGACATATGAGCTGGTGAAAATTCATCTGGCTGTAACAACAATGGCTGTGCATCAGTGATTTCACCACTAAATAATTCTTGCGAAGTGTCAAATGCAGCGGAAGTGGTGCTAGTAGTAGCACTGGTGGCTGAGCAAGATGAGGTGTTCTGTGTCGCTAAATACTCAACCACGTCCTGACAATCTTGGGAGGTGATGGGACGTGCCTTCTTCCGAGCACTGTACTGTGGGCCAGGTCCACACGAAATTACATTTTCACGACCTCGCGCAGACCTGCCGGGTGGCCTTCCTCTGGCTCTGCCACTACCTCTTCCTCTACCTGTTTTGTCCATATCGGGTATGCACGGAGTGGTATATCACACTGCGTGCACTCACGTAGGTAAGTGGGTTCACTTAACTGCACAGGTATGCGCACTGATGCGGTGGGTTCACTGAACAGAACAGGTATGCAGTGGCGGGTTCACTAAACAGAACAGGTATACAGTGGCGGTTCACTAAACAGAACAGGTATGCAGTGGCGGGTCCACTGAACAGAACAGGTATGCAGTGGCGGGTTCACTAAACAGAACAGGTATGCAGTGGCGGGTCCACTGAACAGAACAGGTATGCAGTGGCGGGTCCACTGAACAGAACAGGTATGCAGTGGCGGGTTCACTAAACAGAACAGGTATGCAGTGGCGGGTCCACTGAACAGAACAGGTATGCAGTGGCGGGTTCACTAAACAGAACAGGTATACAGTGGCGGTTCACTAAACAGAACAGGTATGCAGTGGCGGGTCCACTTAACAGAACAGGTATGCAGTGGCGGGTTCACTAAACAGAACAGGTATACAGTGGCGGTTCACTAAACAGAACAGGTATGCAGTGGCGGGTCCACTGAACAGAACAGGTATGCAGTGGCGGGTTCACTTAACTGCACAGGTATGCGCACTGATGCGGTGGGTTCACTGAACAGAACAGGTATGCAGTGGCGGGTTCACTAAACAGAACAGGTATACAGTGGCAGTTCACTAAACAGAACAGGTATGCAGTGGCGGGTTCACTGAACAGAACAGGTATGCAGTGGCGGGTTCACTTAACTGCACAGGTATGCGCACTGATGCGGTGGGTTCACTGAACAGAACAGGTATACAGTGGCGGGTTCACAGAACAGGTATGCAGTGGCGGGTCCACTGAACAGAACAGGTATGCAGTGGCGGGTTCACTAAACAGAACAGGTATACAGTGGCGGTTCACTAAACAGAATAGGTATGCAGTGGCGGGTCCACTGAACAGAACAGGTATACAGTGGCGGTTCACTAAACAGAACAGGTATGCAGTGGCGGGTCCACTGAACAGAACAGGTATGCAGTGGCGGGTTCACTTAACTGCACAGGTATGCGCACTGATGCGGTGGGTTCACTGAACAGAACAGGTATACAGTGGCGGTTCACTAAACAGAACAGGTATGCAGTGGCGGGTCCACTGAACAGAACAGGTATGCAGTGGCGGGTTCACTTAACTGCACAGGTATGCGCACTGATGCGGTGGGTTCACTGAACAGAACAGGTATACAGTGGTGGGTTCACAGAACAGGTATGCAGTGGCGGGTCCACTGAACAGAACAGGTATGCAGTGGCGGGTTCACTAAACAGAACAGGTATACAGTGGCGGTTCACTAAACAGAACAGGTATGCAGTGGCGGGTCCACTGAACAGAACAGGTATGCAGTGGCGGGTTCACTAAACAGAACAGGTATGCAGTGGCGGGTCCACTGAACAGAACAGGTATGCAGTGGCGGGTTCACTAAACAGAACAGGTATACAGTGGCGGTTCACTAAACAGAACAAGTATGCAGTGGCGGGTCCACTGAACAGAACAGGTATGCAGTGGTGGGTTCACAGCACAGGTATGCAGTGGTGGGTTTACAGCACAGGTATGCAGTGGTGGGTTCACAGAACAGGTATGCAGCCAGACAGGAACAAGCTAAGCCTAACTAATCTTTCCCTGAGAGACAGTCTGCAGCAGCTCGCCCTACTCTGACTAATGCAGGCACACGAGTGGCCGTAATGGCCGCCGCTGCCTGCCTTATATAAGGGGGGGTGGGGCTCCAGGGGCTAGTGTAGCCTAATTGGCTACACTGGGCCTGCTGACTGTGATGTAGAGGGTCAAAGTTGACCCTCCATGTGCATTATGGGGCGAACCGAACTTCCGCAAAGGTTCGCCTGCGGGACGCGAACGCGAACCACTGAAGTTCGCATGGAACCGTTCGCAGGCGAACCGTTCGGCCCAACTCTATTCTGGAGGTGTGTTTAGCTGCTAAGGGCACAATGGTTAATTTGCATATATTCAGCAGTGATGCTCTGGGAGACATCTCGGGCTCACTCCAACCTGAATTATCGCAAATTCTTTCTGTTTTAGGAAAGCAAACTTTTGTTTTTCCCCTCGCAAATAGTCAGCTTGGTGCTAATCACTGACTTGATGGGAATCTCTGCCTCAGTGCTGTAGCTAAGCAGCTGCGGGCCCCGATGCAAGTCTTACAATGGGGCCCCCCAAGCACTCTATACATAACAATTGATACGGCGCAGTAGGTCATTTTTGATTGCCTTTTGTAGGCTCCACCCACTTTTCTGAATATTAACCCCAGTCACCCAGTAACCAACTGTGCAAAGTTTGAGAACCCTGCCATTAACAGTGTAAGAATGGCTGCTGTTTACATTTTTTCCAGTGAAATTTGTATTTGTCTCCGCCCACTTATGACCCAGCGTTGCCAGCTTATGTATTTGGCTGGTGTTGGCTGTGCCCACTTTTCTAACCCTAACGCACAATTAATCAATTACTGAGTTTGTAAGCTTTGCGGTGTTTGGCATCAATAATTTGCATTGGAATTAAACAAATCTAATTGGCTGTTTGTGGCTCCACCCCCTACTGATATTACCATAGCTCCCAACTGTCCCTCTTTTGGAGGGACAGTCACTATTTAGGAACCAAATGCCTAGGCATGTCCCTATTTCTCCCTAATTTGTCCCTCTTTCAATGCTGATGTACACAGTGACGTAGCTAAGGAGCTGTGGGCCCCGATGCAAGCTTTACATTGGGCCCCCCCAATGCAACTACAGTGTCAGAGGTGCAAGAAGGGGATGGGGAACAGCTTGTTACTGATTACCCCCAAGCACTCTATACATAGCAATCCCTGCCAATGGCAACTACAGTGTCAGAGGTGCAAGAAGGGGATGGGAGCAGCTTGTTACTGATTTCCCCCTAAGCACTCTATACATAGCAATCCCTGCCAATGGCAACTACAGTGTCAGAGGTGCAAGAAGGGGATGGGGAACAGCTTGTTACTGATTACCCCCAAGCACTCTATACATAGCAATCCCTGCCAATGGCAACTACAGTGTCAGAGGAGCAAGAAGGGGATGGGGAGCAGCTTGTTACTGATTACCCCCAAGCACTCTATACATAGCAATCCCTGCCAATGGCAACTACAGTGTCAGAGGAGCAAGAGGGGGATGGGGAGCAGCTTGTTACTGATTACCCCCAAGCACTCTATACATAGCAATCCCTGCCAATGGCAACTACAGTGTCAGAGGAGCAAGAAGGGGATGGGGAGCAGCTTGTTACTGATTACCCCCAAGCACTCTATACATAGCAATCCCTGCCAATGGCAACTACAGTGTCAGAGGAGCAAGAGGGGGATGGGGAGCAGCTTGTTACTGATTACCCCCAAGCACTCTATACATAGCAATCCCTGCCAATGGCAACTACAGTGTCAGAGGTGCAAGAAGGGGATGGGTAACAGCTTGTTACTGATTACCCCCAAGCACTCTATACATAGCAATCCCTGCCAATGGCAACTACAGTGTCAGAGGAGCAAGAAGGGGATGGGGAACAGTTAATGATTACCACTATTCAAAGTGATTATTATTATGAGCACAGGACTAATAGAGAGCTAATACTGTAGTTGAGGAAGGGCCCTTTGGGGCCCCTCTGGCCCAAGGGCCCCGATGCGGTCGCTACCGCTGCACCCCCTATTGCTACGCCCCTGCTCTGCCTCCTCCATGTCATTTACTACTTTCTCTGACATAATTACTTGCTTGGGACCTCTGCTTCCTGGGATCATCTTCTTATAAATGCTTATTCAGTGACATTTTCATCCCAAAACTTACATTAAAATAGATGCCCGTACACTTGTTGTTGCTTCCCCACAGCTCCCAACAGTCCCCCTTTCAGGACTGATGTACAGATCCATGTAAATATAGATCGTTTTATGCTGAAAAAAATGTGTTTAATTGACTGTAAACTTTCCCCCCATCCTTTAAATTGATATAATTCTTATTTTCAAATGTTAATAGGAAGGAAAATGAACCAGGGTAGAAAGGACCAGCGTGGTGTGACTTATAACACAAATCACTTTTCTAAAAAAATCATTACATTATGTGTGACTAGGGGCATATTGGGGGCATGATTAGGGTTTGGCCGGGGTGTGGCTTAAAGGAGTTATCAGGCAAACATTAAGAAAATAAGCGCTACTTACCGGGGGCTTCCACCAGCCCCAAGCTCCCAGGACCTCCCTCGGCGCAGCTCTCCCCGCAGCCGTTCGCCGGAGCTCCGACCCGGTCCCTGGTGATGACATCAGAGCGACCTGGAGGTCGCTCTGTACTGCGCCTGCGAGATCGGCGCTGTCAATCACCGCCACGTGGGCTGGAGCGGACTGCGCGGGTGGTAGTAGTTCTGCGCCTGCGCAGTCCACTTCGGCCCGCGTGGCGGTGATTGACAGCGCCGATCGCGCAGGCGCAGTACAGAGCGACCTCCAGGTGGCTCTTACGTCATCGCCGGGGACCGGGTCGGAGCTCCGGCAAACGGCTGCGGGCAGAGCTGTGGCGAGGGAGGTCCTGGGAGCTTGGGGCTGGAGGAAGCCCCCGGTAAGTAGCGCTTATTTTCTTAAAGTTTGCCTGACAACTCCTTTAAGCGTCCCTCTTTCTGATCTCAAAAAGTTGGGAGGTATGTAACACCCTCTCTCACCTATACACATCTCATAAAAGTGTAGGTATGTATGTGTGTGTATGTGTGTGTGTATGCAGGATGTGTACGTGCATGTACTGTATGTTTGTGTGTAGGTATGTTTACATCACATAGGTCTGTTTGCGTGGTATGTGTGTGTGTGTGTACGTGTTTGTGTAGCGCGTGTGTGTGTGTGTGTGTGGGGGGGGGGGGGTTGTCCATCTATCGTGCTTGTTTTCTGGAGAAGGGTTTCTTAGCATCCTTACAGCACATTCCCTCCATCCCAGGCAAGTGTTTGTGAAGTACCCCCTATCGTGAACAACATTATAATCAAGAGCCCGTGATGCATAAATATTAATTAGAAGTACTCTAGAAATATTAGGAGTGCAGAAACGTGATTTCGGCTATCTCCTTATGCTTTTAATTCACTTAAAAATGCATAATCAGCTTTGTTTATCTGCGATTTCTCATTTTTATCTTCATCTTAAAACTTTCTATAAAGAATTTACCCTGACAAGTTCAAGCACTCCCTCCTCGCCCAGATGCAATTCACTTTTTCCTGAGTTATCGCCTAGGAGAAAAAATGTTCATCTTTGATTTAAATCAGTTTTTCAGCATTTTGCAATTGAAAAAAATTCTAAAAAGTAATTGAAAAATTACTATCAAAATTATTCTGAGTATTGTCTTGCTTGCTGGTGGTTTGAAATGCATTTTATGACAAGCTGTGAAAATATCACTAAGTGGAAAACTCAGGAGATAAAGTGGATATATGGGCCACTGAGTCCAGCATAAATACCTTCTATGGACCAATATACAGCTTGCCGAGATCTCAGGTCTTGGACCGTTTGCTGTGGTTTTTTCTCAGACCACAATTATTTCTCCACAAAAAATCCTAACCTTGCCTTCTAAAGCATCCCTGAACCTTACATTTGACCTCTGTGTGGCGGACACTTTCAATCCCCTCTCTGTCATGAAATAACGCATATGGAAGCCAACACACTGTCATAAAGTGTGGACCTCCGCCAACTTTCCAGATCTCCAGTCATCCAATGGGTTTCCATTATAGGCCTGTCATCTTCGTGTTTACTATTTACCTGCATCAGTGTTTTACTTCAGCTAACATCTGGAAATATGCCTGAAGAAGGGGACTAGATCCCAGAAAGCTTGCATCATTTAACTCTATCAGCCATTAAAAGGTATTATTTTTTACAAAACGTTGTTTTTTTCTACCTATATAATATGTTTGGCTAACACAGTACAGAAACTTTTTTGCTACTATCATTATAGGCTTGGGAACCCCAGTTTGGTAGCCAAAACCCTGCCCTGCTACATCTGTCGCCATTTTCTTGAAGACTGCACTGCACCCAGTCTCCGCCCACACACTCACCCTCTAGTGACAGTAAAAAGTTGTGTCCAAATCCAATGAAATAAAGCAAAACCATGTTAACATTATTTATGTTCCTGTCTTATAACTATATCCATGTTTTGCTTTAATGCTATTAATCATTCTTTATTCGGAAATTGCCTTTGTTGATATGTTTATGGAGCAGGACTTTAGGTGGAGTTAACAGAACATCCCTGCCACCACTGGACTTCCTTCGTACCTCTAGACCAGACTTTCTCAACCAGGGTTCCTTGAGGACTCTGCAGGGGTTTCTTGGCACTTTCCCCCATCGTGGCGGAAGTATATAGAGCACACTATAATAGGTGGTACTGTAACAAGAAGCACTAATTTTGGGGGTCAGAAGACAGTATAATGAGTGGCAGTGTAATAGGGGGTAGTGAAATAAACAGCCACACATACTTTTAAAGACCACGCCTCCTGCAAAATAACTGCAGGGGTCAGGGCCGGATTTACACTTTTGACCACCCTAGGCCCAACTTCGACCAAGTGCCCCTTGCATGTCTAAATATGACTTGCACATACAATAGCAGAGCATATGATTAAATACATCACAGAACATGATGCGGGGGGCTGTGGTAAATATATTTTCAGAGAATCACAATCCAGATAAGTAAACTTATTCATTTTACTTTAAATGGTCCCAAATCAATAATACATTTCTTTTTACAAGTCACAATAACTTACTAATAGCTCTCCCAAAATGACCACACTTTTATTGAATTTACTATTTTGCCAGTAGCCCAACGTAAAACTGGACTTCAGGTAGGAAAGATGGGCAGTAAAATCAATGTCTGTGCCTAACAGAAAACTGCACCAGAAAGGATGTTGAGGAGTTATTAGTGAGTATTGGAGGATTCCAAAATCAGGTATCAGAAAAATTTTTCACTGCTGTTACACTGAGGAAGGTTTAATGAATACATTACCGGTAATTCAAATGTTC
The DNA here is from genome assembly GCF_040937935.1 of Hyperolius riggenbachi. Lineage (NCBI taxonomy): Eukaryota > Metazoa > Chordata > Amphibia > Anura > Hyperoliidae > Hyperolius > Hyperolius riggenbachi. The sequence goes on from NC_090650.1 coordinate 10,986,242, forward strand.
CCCAAAGTTTTTAAATTTAAAAAAGTGGGAGGCATTTAAAACACACTTCCGGCCATAACCCCTTGTCACACCATATGAAGATAGCATGGAGAAAATGCATAGGTTGTTAAGTCTAACCATGCTGGGCCTTTTTTACTCACTGTTTCATATTAGCATCTGGAAATAGGCAACTTCGGTTTAGAGGGAGGAATTAAAGTAAACCTGCAGTGAGAACACGAACGTCAGATTTGATACTTACCTTTGTTGTAGAGGGAAGGCTGTGGATTGCATAGAGCCTCCACCCGGCCTGTCATTCTAACGCTGTCCTCTGGTAAAGCTATTTGTGACGCTCGGTGAAACAGCTTTCCGGAACTACTTGTGCCCCTGATTAGGTCCAAAGATGAGCGCAACCCTCCTGCACATGTGCAAGTCCAGCCCCGCACATGGGCAGTAGTGATGCCCTCGTCCTCTGAACTAACCTGGGACATAACTAGTTCCGAAAATCTATTTGGTGGAATACCTCTAACGGAGAACGTTGCTGGAATGATGGGCTGGACGGAGGAATGGGAAGGCTCTATGTTATTCAGGGCCTTCCCTATACTTAAGTAAGTATAAAGCCTGAAGCACTTTTTCTCACTTCAGGTTTGCTTTAAATGTTGAGGCTCTAAAAAGGTTTTGAGTAGTTAGAGACATATATTTACAGTACCATAGATCTGCACATACATCCTGGAGGAGACACAAAGACAAAGGATTTGGTTCCAATAAAGGGACAGCTGGGACTTGTGTTCACTTACAAAACTTTTAAATGAACTGAGCACCTGAAATATCTACAATAATAATAATTCCAGTATTTTGTATAGCGCTTCTCTCCTGTCGGACTCAAAGTGCTTGTGGGGCAGCCACTAGAGCACACTCAGTAGGCAGTAGCAGTGTTAGCCTTACCCAAGGACTTCTTACTGCATAGGTGCTGACTTACTAAATAGGAAAAGCCGAGTTTTAAACCCAGGTCTCCTATGTCAGAGGCAGAGCTCTTAAAGGACAACTATTGCGAGCGGTATGCGGAGGCTGCCATATTTATTTCCTTTTAAACAATGCCAGTTGCCTGGCTGTCCCGCTGATTCTCTGCCTCTAATACTTTTAGCCATAGACCCTGAACAAGCATGCAGATCAGGTGTTTCAGACTGAAGTCTGGATGGATTAGCTGCATGCTTGTTTAAGTTGGGTGATTCAGGCACTACTGCAGTCAAAGAGAACAGGACAGCCAGGCAACTGGTATTGTTTAAAAGGAAATAAACATGGCAGCCTCCACATACCTCTCGCTACATTGTCCTTTGACCATTACACTATGCAGACTAAACACTAACCAACTCTTGTACCTATGAGATCCACCATCTTCTCCACAGACTGACCGCACAGTGCTGCATTTTCTTTTTCCCAGCGAAGTCAATTGTGTGTGCCTGCTGCATAGCATGCTGGGAGATGTAGTCCTTGGATGCAAGAACATCTCTGGACTCACAACCATGGACTACATCTCCCGGCATGCATTGCGGTGCGTGAACACCATTGCTGGGAAAATAAAAATGCATCACTGTGAGGTCAGTCTGTGGAGAAGAATGAAGATCTCATAGGAACAGGCCAGGGGAGCAGCACCCCCCTACAAAAGTTATGATGCTTATCCCAACACAACACTCTTCCGAACTTCCCTTATGGGAAAGTTCATTGTAAATAAAATCATTCTTGGTGCTTTAAACAGATTCTATAACAGCAACAGTTGCCTGCAATAATATACTCAGCAATGAACAAACCTCAAATAAGCCACAGATAGCAAACACTAGTTTTCAATACAGCACACACAAAATTGTTATATAACATAGTTTCAGGAAAAAACATAATTTTGCAGACTCTCCAGCATGGAATATAACACTGGCAGCAAGTGGTGGACTGAACACTGCATATCAGGCAGACACAGCCAGCTACTTCCCTTCCCCCGTGGCAGCAGCGTGTACTGGATGGTCAGGAATGTGTGCTATGAGGATGCAGAGACACAGGGCAGCTTTCCTCTTAGATGCTATGCGAGAAGAGAAGAGGAGACGGCTCCGGACTTACAAGGAATGTTTGGTGGTAAAAGAAGAAGACTGAGTGACACTTTGTAATACAGGCAGCGCTGCACTCCAGCAATAAAGCCAGAGAACAGCACAGAACTTTCGTCATGTTAAACAGAGCAGCTGTTCTGCAACTACCTACTTTGCCTGTGGTCTTCATCCTCTCCTCGGGTCTCCCGCCCTATCGGCCCCTCCCCTCAGTGTCAGAGTGGAGGAAAGGGGCGGAAGGGACACACTGACTGAATACATGAGAGACCCGAGGAGGAAGAGGACAGCGCTGCACAGATATGCAATAATTGAACAGCTGATTTGCCGACAGCTGTAACATCGCCCCAGCTGAAGCTCCGCCCTAGTCCTGAGCCTCTGTGGCCTGCCCACAAATCCGGCCATGGCAGGGGTTCCTCGAGACCAAAAAATTGTTTGCAGGGGTTCCTTGAGATCAAAAAGTTATTTGCAGGGTTCCTCCAGGGTAAAAAGGTTGAGAAAGGCTGCTCTAGACTGAGGACCAGGGCCATCAGGATAACAAATGACCCCTCCCACCCTGGCAGGCACTACATCAACCTTCACTTTAACAGTCACCTTGGTACTCACTCAGTGTTGCTAACCTGGATAAGGTAGCTGGCGGTGCTCTTTTTCTGCAGGTTCACCACTCCTGCTACAATAAAATCCAAGAAAGATAAGAAAAAGGCACTCCACTGGCTTCAAATTTCCATTTGATTTATTGAGAGCTGTGTCCAAGCTCTCAATAAATCAAACGGAAGTTTGAAGCCAGTGGAGTGCCTTTTTCATATCGTTCTTGGACTACTTCAACCTTCTCCCATCTGGCTGCCACTACATATTCATCTCCATCGAAAATTCTGGCCACAAGAACACCTTCTTTCCCCTAGCTGTCCTTCTCCTGAACTCAAGACCACCTCCCGACCAAACCTCCTAGCTTCCCATATCTGTATTACTTGTATCCCTTGCATTATTGAATTTTCTATAAATCTATGTTTCTTTGAATTCCAACATAAATGTTAATTGTACTACTACCATGCCTGTGTGTAGCAACAACTCTCAACAATATCATATAGCCATAACTATCAAGATTTAAAGAGAAACTCTGACCAAGAATTGAACTTTATCCCAATCAGTAGCTGATCCCCCCTTTTACATGAGAAATCTTTTCCTTTTCACAAACAGACCATTAGGGGGCGCTGTATGACTGATATTGTGGTGAAACCCCTCCCACGAGTACGTACTATTGGCAGTTTCCTGTCTGTGAATCCTGCTGCATTGTGGGAAATAGCAGTTTACAGCTGTTTCCAACTGCCAAAACAGCATACAGCAGCTACATCACCTGCCAGTAGTAAAAATGTCACCATGTAATAAATGTCAGAATATAAATCAGGGATTTAAAAGATTTTACAATGGGCAAACACTGACTAAATAATTTATACATAATTATTGTAAAAATGAAGCACTTTTTTTAATTACATTATTTTCACTGGAGTTCCTCTTTAAGCTATAGGGGCATTGGAGTGGAGGTATAATAACTCAGGTCAAGGGCTGAAAGGACAACTGAAGTGAGAAGAATATGGAGGCTGCCGTATTTATTTCCTTTTAAACATTACCAGTTGCCTGGCAGTCCTGCTGGTCTATTGGGCTGCAGTAGTGTCTGAATAACACCAGAAATAAGCATGCAGCTAATCTCGTCAGATCTGACAATAATGTCAGAAACACCTGATCTGCTGCATGCTTGTTCAGGGGTTATGGCTAAAAGGATTAGAGGCAGTGGAGCAGGACAGCCAGGTAACTGGTATTGCATAAAAATAAATAAATATGGCAGCCTCCATATCCCTCTGATTACAGTTGTCCTTTAATTCTGAGGAGGTAAGGTCAATTTCATGGAAAGTTCAGGAGACAAAGTTGGCGTTGGATTATTCTGGAGGTCAAGGTCATTGGAGGGGGTGGCTGAAATTTTAAGTGGGTCAAAGTTAACTCAAGACACATCACCTTCCAAATTGCAACCTTTAACTGGTTCTTTCTAATGACCCAAAGGACCTCATTACACATTTATGGACCTGCTCTGAATAATATTATTTTGCAGGACGGTAATCATCGTACGTCTGAACCCTCCGTATCTTTGTGAAGGCCACTTGCTTTGCATTTCATATTCCGGGCCAGAACTCGGTACAGACGGAAATTAAATTGAACGCCATTGAGTGACACCTTTGCACCCGGCTGCCGAGCCTCACCCTAACGGCAGCTTGTGCCGCGATCATCATAAAAGCTTTTCAGCACGAGGCGCACATCAAACGCGCCACAAAAAGACTTTCTTCTGAGAGGTTGGCAGCTTTTATAGGCCTTGAAGAGCCGAGATGTGCAAAAGGCTAAAATTCAGCTGGGAAGACTTTGAGCAGCTGATAATCCAGAATGCAAAGAAAATGTATAGAAAATAGAACAGCTTCATCCTTCCTCTGAAGGTTCGTTTGAAAGCCCACATGGAGCATGCCGGTTATTCAGATGTGAGAAGGTGAGTGCTTCCGCTCCACAGCAGAAATCATATCACACATCATTATACAGGAAACGCACGCTGGGCTGCCCTTCACCGCGGAGCGAGAACTGCCAGCAAGCGCTAAACTCCTGCCAGGCCCAAGATCAGAGTGACCCACATATCACATCGCTTATCTAGGCTGAGAGAGAAGTCTAAAAATATATAAAACACTTAAAAGTGGTACAAAACTCAAAATTACATTTTGGCTCGAAAACATTAAACACAGTAAAAAAGAAAAAACATTATATAAGACAATAGACAACATTTTAAAGTTGTTTGAAAGCATAATTACACTTACATTGATGCTAAATGTTAAAGGAGAACTGTAGTGAGGTATATAGAGGCTGCCATATTGATTTCCTTTTAAGCAATACCAGTTGCCTGGCTATCCTGCTGATCCTCTGCCTCCAATACTTTTAGCCATAGCCCCTGAACAAGCATGCAGCATATCAGGTGTTTCTGACATTTTTGTCAAATCTGACAAGATTAGCTGCATGCTTGTTTCTGGTGTGATTCTGCAGGCAGATAGCTCAGCAGGGCTGCCAGGTAACCGGTATTGCTTAACAGGAAATAAATATGGCAGCCTCCATATACCTTTGACTACAGTTCTCCTTTAAAGGACAACTACTGAATAAAAAGTGTAAAATACATGTAAACACACACAAATAAGTAGTTTTCTTCCAGAGTAAACTGAGCCATACATTACATTTCTCCTATGTTGCTGTCACTAACAATAGCTAGGAGAAATCTGACAGAACCGACAGGTTTGGAACCAGCTCAACTCCTCATACGGGATTCTCAGCATGGCCTTTATTCTTTATAAAGACACTCCCTCAAAAGGATTTATACAAAGATGCTGGCCAGCCTCCCTGCTCACCGTACACATATTTGGCAGTTAGATGGGGCAACTGCCATTCACTAAGTGCTTTTGAAAATAAAGAAAATCCTGAGAATCTCCCATGAGGAGATGAGCTGGTCTAAACCTGTCGGTTCTGTCAGATTCCTACTACCTACTGCAAGTGACAGCAACATAGGAGAAAAGTCATTTATAGCACATTTTACTCTTGGAGAAATGTACTTCTTATTTGTGTCTGTTTACGTATAATATACATTTTAAGATTTTCGCGATAGTGGTCTTTTAACATTGGCAAATTGAAGAACACATCAGATTGTCTTGTAATGAACTATTTACTGTGCAAACAATGCAGAAACCCCCCCCCCCCCCCCCCCCTAGATACAGTAGAAGATATCCTGTATTGTTTACACAGCTTAGCATAGCTGAAGTCTATTTGATAATTCTGAAGGCATAGATGGTCTTGTCAATTAAGCCCCATCTACCCAATACGATTCTTTGTGCGATTCGATTACGATTCTATTTACGATCCAATTAAATCCGACATGTCAGATCGGGATTCGATTCAATTCGATTTACCATTGTTTTTCAAATTGTTTTAGCGAAGTAGTGAAGTAAAAAGTTTGAGAATGAGTCCCACCAGTATTTATCCAACAAGCTGTAGAGGACCTCAGCTACTTACCTCCAACACTGGGGTCCTTCCACCAGATCAGGCATTGCTGTGGCCACACTTGCTTGTTATAGGGCCTCTGGCAGTGGGAGGCGGGAATAGAGGTGTGAATGTTGGGAGGGCAGGAGTTTTGCTGGGAGGTCCCCATGATTCATAGTTACTCTTCTGAAGCGAAATACACTTTTCTTGTAGGGAATTCCTGTCATCACGTGCAGGAGGTCACAGGATGGTCGCTTAATGCCTGAAGGAGCCGCTATAATTAGCATATCCATGACCTCGCAGGTGATATTGATGTTCTCATTAAGCTCGCACTGCTTTGTAGATTTGCTGTTTATTGATTGCAGTGATGCGTCTGCACACCGAGGCTGAGATTCCGGGGACAAGGACCTGCACGGCGCTGAATGTACCTTTATCATCACAGAATGGGCTGCTTATACGCGTTAGGGCCCGTTTCCACTAGAGCGAATCCGCATGCGTTGTCTGCATGCGGATTCGCATAAACAATACAAGTGGATGAGACTGTTTCCACTTGTCAGTTTTTTGGTGCGTTTTTCTGTGCAGGATTTTTCTGCACGGTAGGGCCTGCAGAATTCGCCTGCGTGAGGAATGCAGGCGATTCGCAGGCTATGTATTTAATAGGGAAAACGCACATGCGTTTTTTGCCGCGATTTCGCGTGCGAATTCGCACGAAAACTAATGCAAATTGAACCAGGCAGTGACATGGTTAAAATCGCTCATAGCCTTCCTATGCGAAATCGCATGCGAAATCGCGGCAAAAATCGCATGCGGAATCGCATCCGCATGAGATTTTGTCAGCGGTGGAATCCCAGCGATTCGCACCGCACTAGTGGAAACGGGCCCTTATAGCAGGTCTGTAAAGTGCACCCACACAGTTGTTATTTGTTGTGGTGCTTATTTCATAAGTTAGACAGTTCACACTTCTCTGTGCAGCCCTAGCAGACAGCCTCTGGGGATGGCTGGGGACGTCAATCTATGCTATGCTAATAATGCAGAGTTGTTAACCACCCTAGCGTTCTGATTAAATCGCCAGGGTGGCTGCGGGAGGGTTTTTTTAAATAAAAAAAAAACTATTTCATGCAGCCAACTGAAAGTTGGCTGCATGAATGCCCACTAGAGGGCGCTCCGGAGGCGTTCTTCCGATCGCCTCCGGCGCCCAGAATAAACAAGGAAGGCCGCAATGAGCGGCCTTCCTTGTTTTGTTTACATCGTCGCCATAGCGACGAGCGGAGTGACGTCATGGACGTCAGCCGACGTCCTGACGTCAGCCGCCTCCGATCCAGCCCTTAGCGCTGTCCGGAACTTTTTGTTCCGGCTACGCTGGGCTCAGGCGGCTGGGGGGACCCTCTTTCGCTGCTGCTCGCGGCGGATCGCTGCAGAGCGGCGGCGATCAGGCAGCACACGCGGCTGGCAAAGTGCCGGCTGCGTGTGCTGCTTTTTATTTGACGAAAATCGGCCCAGCAGGGCCTGAGCGGCAGCCTCTGGCGGTGTTGGACGAGCTGAGCTCGTCCATACCGCTCAGGAGGTTAAACCCTTTATGTTAATTGTACGAAAATTTGAACAGCTTAAGAATTAACCAATTGGTCTATTTTTAAGTGGCATAAAATTTGCTCCATCTTAAGGGGGCCACACACCATACAATTTTTTAAATATCTGTTCAATTTAAGAATTGCAATACATTTTTCTGACTGATTGTAACATTTCAAAAATATGACCGATGTGCCCCACACCTATGTTCAATTTTCCCCAATTATGATAAAAATGATTGGAAACTCTGACAAAATTGCTAGGGTGTGTATATTAATAAACTGACAATCCAACACACACCATACAATCTTTAGAAAGATTGAAGAAAAATATCTGGCATTCCGGATCAATTAAAAGCGAAGAAAATGGGAAATCCGAATTTTTCAGTCGAATGAAAAAAAAAAGCTTTCGATTTTTTTGGGAGATCCGACCGTTTTTATCGAATTGCCGTAAAATCGGATCATTTTATTGTATCGTGTATGGCCACCTTTATGGTGGCCATACACGGTACAATAAAAACTTTCGATTTTCCTGTTTTTTCGATCTAAATGATCGAATTGAATGAAAGTTGAAAATATTTTTTTTTTCGATCAAGAAATTCGAACGATTATCCCGTTTTTTCGAGAAAAATGATCGGACATGCTGGAAAAATCTTTATATTCGATCTAATGGAATAATCGAACTTAATTATCTAATTGAAAAATTGTACCATGTATGGCCACCCTTAGATCTATTAGCAACTCACTGACCATCACTGAGGGATGTGGATTTTTCCCTGTAAACAATACCAGTTGCCTGGCAGCCCTGCTGATCTCTTTAGCTGCAGTAGTGGCTGAATCACACACCTGAAACAAGCATGCAGCTAATCCAGTCTGACTTCAGTCAGAGCACCTGGTCTGCATGCTTGTTCAGGGGCTGTGGCTGAAAGTATTAGAGTCACAGGATCAGCAGGAGTGCCGGGCAACTGGTATTATTTTAAAAGGAAAAATACATGTCCTTCTCAGTTTAGGTTCCCTTTAAGATGGGCTATACACTAATCAATGGCCACCAGATCGACCATCAGACAGACCCCATATCAAATCTGATCAGAACCTGACTGTCAGCGCCAGCCTGACTCTGTCCTTCAGAGCCAGGACAAGGTCCTTCAGCACCCAAGGCTGAGACACCAAAGTGCGCCCCTCCATCCCTCCCACCCCAGCTGTCACACACTGATTGCTATTAGACTAAGAGGCGCCACAGGGCCCACAACCTCCCCAACACCTTAATATCTAGTTATCTGGCTTGCAGTCACTGCCAGGTATCCCCTTTTCTTATTTCTCTCTGCTTCCGGGAGCGTTCTGCGCATGCACAGTTTTTGCGCAGTCAGCAATCTTTTGGTGAAGGAAAGCAGCACACTGGAGCAGATTGGAAGCACTCCAAAGGTCCCGATAGACTGCTGGGGGACGGAAAGTCACTAGGAGTGGCTATTTGCAGATAGTGGTTGAGCCTCGGTTATTCGGCACTGACGGGATTGGCTAATGCCATACCAGTGTGTTTTCTGGTTGCTTGAGACTAATTGTTAAAAACAGGCCCAGCTAATGCAGTATATACCCCAATCTATATACATACCATGAACTCTGTATTTAATAACTTGAGGACCGTAGGCTTACACCCCCTAGTGACCAGGCTATTTTTTACAAATTAAGGCCACTGCAGCTTTAAGAGCTTCCTGCAGGGCCGTATGTATAAGCACACAAATTAATCCCCCTCCTTTTCTGCCCACAAACAGAGCTTTCTGTTGGTGGGCTCTTCATCACTGCTTCAGTGTTTATTTATTTTCTTATTTGTTGATTTTTTTAATAAAATTTGCTTTTTAAATTTTCACTACCCCCCTCCCTCCCCCCGCCAGCCAATCACAGCGACCGGCTCTCATAGACATCAGCCTATGAGAGCCAATTGCTCTCTGAGTCTCCGAGGGGGACAGCCGAGGGACACGGCTGTCCCCAGTACAGCGTTGCACTATGTAAATAGACGGTGGTTTCGCCACACATACACACGATCTCCTGCAAGACTCCACCCCAGGACTTCATGCCAATTGTTCCTGTTTTGGATGTCCTGCTCCTGTGTTTTCTGGCCAGGTCTGCCACATGATTGAAGTGTTTTCTGGCCAGGTCTGCCACATGATTGAAGTGTTTTCTGGCCAGGTCTGCCACATGATTGACGTGTTTTCTGGCCAGGTCTGCCACATGATTGAAGTGTTTTCTGGCCAGGTCTGCCACATGATTGAAGTATTTTCTGGCCAGGTCTGCCACATGATTGAAGTGCTTTTTGGCCAGGTCTGCCATATGATTGAAGTGTTTTCTGGCCAGGTCTGCCACATGGTTGAAGTATTTTCTGACCAAGTCTGCCACATGATTGAAGTATTTTCTGGCCAGGTCTGCCACATGATTGAAGTGTTTTCTGGCCAGGTCTGCCACATGATTGACGTGTTTTCTGGCCAGGTCTGCCACATGATTGAAGTATTTTCTGGCCAGGTCTGCCACATGATTGAACGTGTTTTCTGGTCAAATCTGCCACATGATTGAAGTGTTTTCTGGCCAGGTCTGCCACATGATTGAAGTATTTTCTGGCCAGGTCTGCCACATGATTGAACGTGTTTTCTGGCCAGGTATGCCACATGATTGAAGTATTTTCTGGCCAGGTCTGCCACATGGTTGAAGTATTTTCTGACCAAGTCTGCCACATGATTGAAGTATTTTCTGGCCAGGTCTGCCACATGATTGAAGTGTTTTATGGCCAGGTCTGCCACATGATTGAAGTGTTTTCTGGCCAGGTCTGCCACATGATTGAAGTGTTTTCTGGCCAGGTCTGCCACATGATTGACGTGTTTTCTGGCCAGGTCTGCCACATGATTGAAGTGCTTTTTGGCCAGGTCTGCCATATGATTGAAGTGTTTTCTGGCTAGGTCTGCCACATGATTGAAGTGTTTTCTGGCCAGGTCTGCCACATGATTGAAGTATTTTCTGGCCAGGTCTGCCACATGATTGAACGTGTTTTCTGGTCAAATCTGCCACATGATTGAAGTGTTTTCTGGCCAGGTCTGCCACATGATTGAAGTATTTTCTGGCCAGGTCTGCCACATGATTGAAGTGTTTTCTGGCCAGGTCTGCCACATGATTGAACGTGTTTTCTGGCCAGGTATGCCACATGATTGAAGTATTTTCTGGCCAGGTCTGCCACATGGTTGAAGTATTTTCTGACCAAGTCTGCCACATGATTGAAGTATTTTCTGGCCAGGTCTGCCACATGATTGAAGTGTTTTCTGGCCAGGTCTGCCACATGATTGAAGTATTTTCTGGCCAGGTCTGCCACATGATTGAACGTGTTTTCTGGTCAAATCTGCCACATGATTGAAGTGTTTTCTGGCCAGGTCTGCCACATGATTGAAGTATTTTCTGGCCAGGTCTGCCACATGATTGAAGTGTTTTCTGACCAGGTCTGCCACATGATTGAACGTGTTTTCTGGCCAGGTATGCCACATGATTGAAGTATTTTCTGGCCAGGTCTGCCACATGGTTGAAGTATTTTCTGACCAAGTCTGCCACATGATTGAAGTATTTTCTGGCCAGGTCTGCCACATGATTGAAGTATTTTCTGGCCAGGTCTGCCACATGATTGAAGTGTTTTCTGGCCAGGTCTGCCACATGATTGAACGTGTTTTCTGGCCAGGTATGCCACATGATTGAAGTATTTTCTGGCCAGGTCTGCCACATGGTTGAAGTATTTTCAGACCAAGTCTGCCACATGATTGAAGTATTTTCTGGCCAGGTCTGCCACATGATTGAAGTATTTTCTGGCCAGGTCTGCCACATGATTGAACGTGTTTTCTGGCCAGGTCTGCCACATGATTGAAGTATTTTCTGGCCAGGTCTGCCACATGGTTGAAGTATTTTCTGACCAGGTCTGCCACATGATTGAACGTGTTTTCTGGTCAAATCTGCCACATGGTTGAAAGTGTTGTTTGATCAAATCTGCCGACATGATTGAACGTGTTTTCTGGTCAAATCTGCCAACATGATTGAACGTATTTTCTGGGCAAATCTACTCACATTACGTGTATTTTCTTGAGAAAACCTGCACAATTATGTGAATTTTCTAGGGAAAGGGTCACCAACACTTGAGCCCAATGTCTTTGCGTTTTCAGTTTTAAAGGGAACCCGAGGTGAGAATAATATTGAGGCTGCCATATTTATCTCCTTTTAAGCAATACCAGCTGCCTGGCTGCCGTGTTGGTCCTCTGCCTCTAATTCTTTCAACCCTAGACCCTGAACAAGCATGCAGCAGGTCAGGGATTTCTGACAATATTGTCAGAACTGACAAGATTAGCTGCATGCTTGTTTCTGGTGTAATTCAGTTTACTACTGCAGCCAAATAGATCAGCAGGGCTGCCAGGCAACTAGTATTGTTTAAAAGGAAATAAATATGGCAGGCAGCCTCCATATCACTCTCACCTCGGGTTCACTTTAAATTACAGTTAGCTCCGCCTTCATCTGGTCATGGTCACACCCATTTTTTTGCCATCAGCTACCCCGGAAATTGGTCCAGCACCTGCACAGCAAACCCCCCCCCCCCCCCCCCCCAAATAAAAAAATCCTGGAGCCGCCACTGCCTCTAGTGAATGGATAGGCTGCATTCTCAGTGATGTCACTGGTATCTAGTGAATTGATAGGCTGGATTCTTAGTGATGTCACTGGTTTCTAGTGAATGGATAGGCTGCATTCTCAGTGATGTCACTGGTCTCTAGTGAATGGATAGGCTGCACCCTCAGTGATGTCACTGGTATCTAGTGAATTGATAGGCTGGATTCTTAGTGATGTCACTGGTTTCTAGTGAATGGATAGGCTGCATTCTCAAATATCAAATAAATGGCTCTTTTAACCTCCTGAGCGATAATCCCGAGCTGAGCTCGGGGTATGTCGCGCAGGAGGATTTCTCAGGCCCCGCTGGGCCGATTTGCATAATTTTTTTTTTGTTACACGCAGCTAGCACTTTGCTAGCTGTGTGTAACTTCCGATCGCCGCCGCTCGCCGCCGATCCGCCGCTACCCGCCGTTCCGCGCAGCCCCCCCCCCTCCCCAACCCCTTGCGCAGCCTGGCCAATCAGTGCCAGGCAGCGCTGAGGGGTGGATCGGAACTCCCTATGACGTCACGACGTCCATGACGTCGGTGACGTCATCCCGCCCCGTCGCCATGGCGACCAGGGAAGCCCAGCAGGAAATCCCGTTCTGAACGGGATTTCCTGCTTACTCTGATCGCCGAAGGCGATCGGAGTGGGTGGGGGGATGCCGCTGCGCTGCGGCTATCATGTAGCGAGCCCTGGGCTCGCTACATGATTTAAAAAATAAAAAAAATTAAAAAATAGTGCTGCGCCACCTCTTGGGCGATATAATTGTATCGCCCAGAGGGTTAAGCATGGCTTCTTTATATTTTGGGCACACTAAAGGAAAGTGTTATTTTTCCCTCTCTTGCAGGCACTGCAGGCAGTCTACAGACAGGTGGTAAGAAGGTTATTTTGCCTGCAGACTCGTATGGCTCTGCTGTTGGTGTTTTGAGAACAAAGACCGCCCATGGCTCGACCTGATGCCCGGCGTATACATCTGTATTCCCACCGTACATATGACATGCTTGTTTTATATTTTACCTGCCAAGTACCCGCCCAGATGGCTCCACAAAATATTTATTGAAAGTAAATCGAGAAGACACAATGGCCATATTATGTCATTTGCTATTCTTTCTAGCATCAATGTTTCCCAGACGATGGTAATCTCCGGGAGGAGCAGACAGAGGACGAGACAAAAATATCAGGCTGGGTCCTCGTCCTGAATGCCTCTCAGATCATTATCGCATGTCCTGCTGAGACCACAGATATTTGTTTAGAGCGCCCGCGCTACAGACGATATCATCTCCCTAATGGAAATTTTATGTCGCAGTGACTCTATCCGGCGTTCATCTCATCATCCAAATGAAATGCACGCGGCTTCCGAGTCAAGGCCGGATCATTTACCGCCCTATCGGACAGGAGGCGTGCTGCGCCTAATTCAATTAACGCAGAAAATTCCCATTACCCGCAATAAAACGGATACGATAAAAGAGCGGCCTGGGACGACAGCGTTGTATCGCTCAGTAAGTGCGACGCCGGCTCTGAGCTCTGCCGATACGCTCACCTCTTCCAGAGACAACTAAAAGAAGAGCGTAAAATTACCGACACAGTATCTATAAATGTGCCCAATGATGGTAAAATCTACCCAACGATCGACCGATTGATCGGATCGGGTGCTGTTGAGACTCTGTAACAAAATGTTCAGCCTTAGTTCTTGTATCCTATACGTTCCTATACCTGTTCTAATGTGGTCTCGCTTACTGCAGCCTTTTCTAGTTGCATTGTCTCTGTAATATATCTAATCATCTTTTCTTTGTCAAGCTTTGTCGAGCCAGGGAGGAATGTGCTGCCTCTGCTGTGATAGGAAGAAGTTATACCCGCCCCCTCCAGACTCTGTGTGCTTTGTTAACTACTCACAGACAGAGCTCTCTGAGGGGGAAGGGAGCTGCCTGTCTCATGCTGAGAACTGTGAGAATCCCAGACTGGAGTGCAGATAATTCTCTATGTAATAAAAACTTGTAGTATACTGTAACATGAGATATATACAAACATTACAGCCTGCTTAGCGGCCATGTTTTTTGTTTGTAAACACTGCCTAAAACTGGCGATTAAAAGCCAGGATCGCGTGGCGGGGAGCAGCGGAAACAGCACAGAGGGGCCCAGGAGAACATAATGAATAGAATGGTATGCTTTTTATTGCAAGAATTTGAGAGTACAGATTTTGTAGCTTTCTGCGGATATTTGGCCGCATAATGCTGATATCCGCGCATATTAGGCGGATATCCGGGTCCAAATACTGTAACTAAGGAGATGACGTCCTGGAGCCAATCAGAGGGCTCCCAGCAGAAGCCCTAGCAACCAATCACAGAGGGGATCCCTGGCCAGCCCCACCTGATCTCATTGAGCCAATCAGAGGCCTCCCAGCCTAAGCCCTGGCACCCAATCACAGAAAGGAACACTGGCTAGCCCCCCTTGTATAATAAGGAGGGCTGCCATGATGAGAAATATCAGCCTAGCTTGGGAATGCTCACTGAGAGACATGCTGGTGGCCTAGCAAGGGCTGTACACAGTTATAAACTTAAAGCTGTTCAGTGATTAACCCCTTCACTATCACTACATTATTATTATTGTTAAATCATTAACCCCTTCACTATCACAACATTATTATTATTATTGTTAAATCATTAACCCCTTCATTATCACAACATTATTATTATTGTTAAATCATTAATTAGCTTGATGTCATTGTGTGACAGTCAGAGTGTGAGCTCCAGTGCTGCTGCAGCTGCTATGTGTCTGTGTGTGTGCTGTGCACAGACCAGGCCAGCTATTAGCCTTAGGTATAGGTTAGGTTAGGGATTAGGGGATAGGATTACTGTGTTATTGTGTAGTTAGTACTGTAGTACTGCAGTCAGTGCTAGTAGTTATTAGAGTAGAAGTACTACTGTGTTAGCTTTCTACAGAACTGCTGTGCTGTGAGCAGTGCCAGTGTGACAGTTAGTGTGCACTAGTGTCTTCTCCTCTGCTGTCTGTCTGTCTCTCGGCACGTAGCAGGTGTCACGTGGCACTTGGCAGGTGTCACGTGGCACTTGGCACGTGCCACATGACACGTGCCATGTGACATCTGCCAAGTGCCATGTGCGAAATGCCACGTGCCAACTGCCACGTGACATGTACCAACTGCCAAGTGCCACGTGACAACTGCCAAGTGCCACGTGACACATGCCAAGTGACACGTGCCAAGTGCCACGTGACACGTGTCAATTGCCACGTGCCATGTCCGGCATGCTCCTGGAACACATTACACCTGCTGCATTGCCCTGCTCCTGCTGCCTGTGCAGCTCCCACCGCCAGTCCCCACATCATCAGGTAGTGTTTCCCTTTAAAAAATAATGATGATACATGCCTCATTTACCCTAAAAAAGTTTTTAAAGCAATTTAAAGGCCACTTCCGTTTTTTCAATCCAGATATCCGAATCCGCCCGGATACCCTAGACACTGAGGTCGGATATCCGATCCGGATTGGAAAATTTTGAAATCGGATATCCGACCCAGATCGGATATCTGGGTATTCGGATCCGGATTTTGAAAAGGGGTATCCGAACTGGCTTCCCTCTAAATTGACTTTGATTGACTATGGTGGGGATTAGATTGTGAGCCCCTCTGAGGGAAAGTTAGTGACAAGACAATATACTCTGTACAGAGCTGCGGAGAGTTCCGCATAGCTAGACAGCCTAGGCTGTGACATCACTGGGAAGGCGGAGTTACACACCAATACAGATCAATATACAGGTATAGGAAGTATTTCTGAAACCAGAATAATTACCATAAAAGTGGGTATTCTGAACAATTAACTGCATTCTACTATATGTCACCACTCACTACATGGACTCCACTTAAGGACCAGGGGTGTTTTGCAGGATCTGTGCTGCGTGGGCTCTCCAGCCCGCAGCACAGATCGGGATAGAGCCAGGGCGATCAGATTTACCCCCTTTTTTCCCCACTAGGGGGATGTCCTGCTGGGGGGGTCTGATCGCCGCCGGCTTGCTGCGCTTTGCGGGGGGGGGGCTCTTCAAAGCCGCCCTCCGCAGCAGTTTCGGCGCTCCCTGCCTTCCCGTCCCTCCCTCTCCCTCCATGTGCTGCGCAGGACGGATATCCGAACTGCGCCTGATAGGATAGGCTTCAGCCTATCATATGCCGGCGATCCCCGGCCAATCAGAGGCCGGGGCCAATCAGAGGCCGGGGATCGCCGATCTACGTCACGGCGCTGCTGCGCAGCAGCGCCGTATGATGTAAACAGCGGGGATTTCTTCCCCGCCTGTTTACATTTTGCCGGCGAGCCGCGATCGGCGGCTCTCCGGCTGTTCACGGAGACACCCTCCGTGAACTGACATGGAAAGGCCGCTCGATCGAGCGGCCGTTTCCATGGGGAACCACTTAAGACCTGCCGACGCCTATGGGCGTTAGCTGGTCCTTAAGTGGGTTATAACACAAGTTACATTATATAGTGATTTGCCGAGGACGGTCGGGACCGCCCCTGCCAAGAATCCAGTACATATGCACCGAAAGGCATGGTCAGAAATGCAACAAAATTCAGAAATGTTTTATGGAATTCCAAAAGAGTTTTCAAATTTTTCAGATTACGAGATTGCCTTGGAAATCTCTAAACTTATTGTGAATATATTCTTGCACTAACCCCTAGCCACTAGGGGGCATCTTAGGGTTAGGCACCACCAGAAGGGGAAGTCTTAGGGTTAGGCACCACCAGGGAGGTCTTAGGGTGAGGCACCACCGAGGGGAAGTCGTAGGGTTAGGGACCACCAGGGATGTTTTAAGGTTAGGTACCACCGGGGGGAAGGGGGCTTAGGGTTAGGCACCACCAGGAGAGGGGTCTGTGTGAGAGTAGGGTTAGGTTAAGGTGTTTCTATACAGTATATATAAAATCGGATTTGTGTGTGTATGTATGTGCCTCAATCACTCGAAAGTCGCCTAGACCAATTTCAACAAAACTTGGTTTTCACCCATTTATGTCAATGGAAAAAATGTAAAAGGCTGCCATTCTCACAGCAATAAAGCCAGAGTCCCCACACTGGGCACAGTTGATCACTTGGTGACCGAGGTGAAAAATTGATGAAAAGTGGGCGGAGCATAAAACAGTCAATCAAATTTTAGCCATTCATTTTTAATGGGAAAATGTAAACTGCAGCCATTCTTACACTGTTAATTGCAGGGTTCTTAAACTTGCCACACTTGGTCACTGGGTGACTAAGATTAAGACAAGACAAGACAAATAACATTTATATCGCGCTTTTCTCCTAGCGGACTCAAAGCGCCAGAGCTGCAGCCACTAGGGTGCACTCTATAGGCAGTAGCAGTGTTAGGGAGACTTGCCTAAGGGCTCCTACTGAATAGGTGCTGGCTTACTGAACAGGCAGAGCCGAGATTCGAACCCTGGTCTCCTGTGTCAGAGGCAGCGCCCTTAACCATTACACCATCCAGCCACATTAAGGGCTTTTACACAGTAAGACGTTGCGTTTGATGCGACGTTAAGGTCACATAACATGCCCCTAATGCAACGCATTGAGAGACTATAACTTGGATGTTATGTAGCCCTGTGTTTGGAGTGCCGTTTTCATCGCACAGTGATAGAACGAAAATGGCGCATGCGTAAAAAAAGAAAACATTACTGAGCATGTGCAAACAGTCTAACGCAGCTAAAAACGTGTATAACGCAAAGCATGCAGCACTTTCATTTAACGTGCAGCGTTAGACACCAACGCAATGTGTGCACTGTGAACAGCCCATTGATTTTTCATTGCTGTCAGTTATTGTGTGTTACATATTGTTGTAACAAAGAGCCCTAAGGTTCAGGAAAGTGGGTGGAGCCTACAACAGCCAATCAAAATGTACCTATTGACTTTAAAGGAGAATATTTAAACTGCTGCCATTCTTACACTGTTAATGGCAGAGGCTTCAAACTTGCTACAGTCAGTCATTGGGTGATTGGGGTCCACATTCACTAAAGGGGCGGGGCCACAAACAGCCAATCAGATTTTCTTAATTTTCTTAATTTCAATGGGAAATACAAATTATTGATACCAAGGACCCCAAAGCTCATAAACTTGGCCACTGAGTGACTGTATGTTAAGGTTAGAAACAGTGAGTGGAGCCAAAAACAACCAACTTTTTACATCAGAAAATATAAACTGCAGCCATTCTAAGGCCCCTTTTACACTTAATCAGTTGGTGTGCGTTAGTGCGCGTTGGTACACGTTTTTTCCATAGCAGTGCATTGGGAAGAAGATTTCAGTTAAAACGTGTTAAGTGTAAAAGAGGCCATAGGAAAACATGGGCATTACTTTGAAAATCAGTTTTCTTTCAGTTACCGTATATTCCGGCGTATAAGACGACCCCCAACTTTTCCAGTTAAAATATAGAGTTTGGGATATACTCGCCGTATAAGACTACCCCTCTTCGAACGAACACCAAATTAAAATAAAAATTAAAAAATCATGTCCTGGTGCTGTGTACAAACAGATACTGGTGCTGTACTGTATGTGTCACCCAGTATATAACAGTATATAGTCCAATGACTTGTTGCATTGGTCAACTCTCCTTAAGTAGACTGGTCAGCTCTCCTTGTCTACCTGTTTATCAGAGCGGTATGGAAGAATAGATTGCGCTCCCTCAGCAGGGAGATCTGAGAGGTGGTAACAGGATAGGGCGTATCACCCGGCATCAATGACACCCGGCGTATAAGACGACCCCCGACTTTTCAGAAGATTTTCAAGGGTTAAAAAGTAGTCTTATACGCAGGAATATACAGTATATCTGAGAGCAACTGATTAAGTGTAAAAGGGCCCTTACACTGTTATTGGCAGGGTTCTCAAACTTGACCAGTTGGTCACTGGGTGACTGGGATTAATATTCAGAAAAGTGGGTGGAGCCTACAACAGCCAATCAAAATTCACCTATTGATTTTTAAGGGGAATATTTAAATTGCTGCCATTCTTACGCTGTTAACGACAGAGGCCTCATACCTGGTACAATCAGTCACTGGGAGACTGGGGTTCACATTCAGAAAAGGGGGTGGAGCCACAAACAGCCAATCCGATTTGTTTAATTTCAATGAGAACATTTAAATTATTTATGCCAAGGACCACAAAGCTCACAAACTTGGTTATTGAGTGTCTGTGTGTCAAGTTTAGAAACATTGGGCCAACAACAACCAAATGCATACACAGGCAACGCTGGGTCATCAGCTAGTTATTGAATAATCAAACGGTGTTTTAAGTAGATATATTTTTGTTTTCATTTACCGTCTGTTTTAAGACAATATTTATCATTTACATGTTTGCGGCTTCACTTCAGGTCAGGTTGAAAACAATCTTTATGGTTTATGACGATTTCGTTATCCACCCGCGCCCTTTTTTTCCTTGCGCCTTTATTTCACGCACGCATATACCCTGTCGGGGCTGTAATGAAGCGTCAGCAGCGGGAATACAACCGACACTCTTTAGCGATTGTTCCAGCGAATGACGCTTCCATCAAAGTTTCCCTCTCAGAGCATAAATGGCTTCTGTGGGATCATCAGCGCGGCATAAATCTCGCACTCCCCCTCTAATTGACACTAATAGGCAGATGTACAGAGACGCTCTCGCCAAGGGTGAAAAGAAAGCAAAACAGGAAACAAAAGGATCACTTTCTCCAACAGTAATCGTATCTGGCATCCAAATAAAGCATTGTACGCGCCATTGTATGGATGTAATGGAGCGCTAAATATGGAGTGTGCCGCATCCTGACAGCAACTGGTTAATGGTTGGAGGAGGAACCCGAAGTCATTCGCTGGAATTATGATGTGGGAAAACAGGCAGAACTATGCGGAACACCTCGGCAGCACTACATACAGACATATATCAATATACTGTATATATACTATTTACATAATATGTTTATAGTCATTTTGTCACTGTGGACAATGCTGTCTCAGGCCTTGTTCACATTGCGTTCGGCTCATATGTCCGTCCGCGTTGGGCTGTTTTTTAAGGCGTCTTTTTTTTCCGATTCCCGACACTTGGGTGGGCGATTAGTTTTTGTGCTTAACGGTTTAATCAGTGTTTTCTCCGAGCGTTTTTTTGTAACTCTCCCCCTGACGCAAGCCAGGAAAGTGAACTCTTTGACCCGGAAAAGGATAAATACAATATATTTATTCTTAAAAAACGCGAACGCAATCGCCACACAAAGCGATTTTGTGAGCGTTTTGCGTTTTTCCTATACCTTCCATTGAGGAAGAATCGCCCCGAAAATGGTCCACGCACCGCTCTGCCAGCCGCAAACCGCACGACCCGCGCTGATATGACATTAATAGCCATTCGTTGTCCACGCGGTCGGGGGGGGGGGGGCGTTTAAAAAAAAAAAAGCCGAAAACGCCCGCAGTGTGAACAAGCCTTTAAAAGTAATCAGAGATGATAAAAAAATAAATAAATGAAGGATTTGGGGGGTGGGGGGACGATTTTTTTTAAATATTTTACTTTCATTAAAACAAAATTGGATCCGTTTTTAAATGCTTGCCTTCTTAAAATTATCCAGTGTTTAGCTGTGGTTACCCACAATGCAATGCACCGCTATTGAATATACATATTATCTCTTTATGCCCTTGAAGTCAGGCTTACATTCAGAATATAAAGCTATGGGCTTGCTATACACCAGCAGTTCCGGATGCTAGCCTGGCTACAGGGGCATCTAGAGATCATTTGCATATTCAGTAGCGGTGCATTGTGGGTAACCACAGATGTACACTTAAAGTGACTCTGTAACAAAAATTACAACATTTTTTCTACCATCCTACAAGTTCCTAAACCTATTCTAATCTGTTCTGGCTCACTGCACCACTTTGTACTATCACGGTCTCTGTAATAAATCAATGTATCTTTCCCCTGTCAGACTTGTCGGCCTGTGTCTGGAAGGCTGCCAACTCTTCCGTGCTGGTCTGTTCCTCTATGCACACTCCAGTGTGTGTTTTATTTACATAAGCCAGCAGCTTCTCTGCTATCTTATCAGTGATAAGGTCCGTACACACGCCGGACTTTAGGCAACGACGGGTCCGTCGTTGCCTCCCGCTGGGTGGGCGTGCCAGCGACAGTCCGGCGTGTGTACGCTCTGTCGTCAGACTGATACGGCTGTCCGCCGGGCGGATCGCTCAGAAACAGCCGTATCAGTCTGACGACAGAGCGTACACACGCCGGACTGTCGCTGGCACGCCCACCCAGCGGGAGGCAACGACGGACCCGTCGTTGCCTAAAGTCCGGCGTGTGTACGGACCTATAGAAGAGAGCTGGATAAAAATCCTCCTCTGTTAGGCTGTGAAAGTAGCTGGCTGACACATACTGAGGAATTACAAACACAGGTACAGGCAGAGCTGTCTGCAGGAAGCCTGTAATGTTCAGTGCATGAGAGAAGAAGGGGACACATACTGAGGAATTACAAACACAGGCACAGGCAGAGCTGTCTGCAGGAAGCCTGTAATGTTCAGTGCATGAGAGAAGAAGGGGACACATACTGAGGAATTACAAACACAGGCACAGGCAGAGCTGTCTGCAGGAAGCCTGTAATGTTCAGAGCATGAGAGAAGAAGGGGACAGAAGGTAAACACACAAATGATCTCTTGAGATTCAAAAGGAAAGCTGTATACAGCCTGCTTGTGTATGGATGTATTTTCTATGTGTGGACATACTGTACATCAATCTACTTCCTGTTTTGGTGGCCATTTTGTTTGTTTATAAACAAACTTTTTAAAACTGTTTTTGACTACTTTTAATGCGGCGGGGAGCGGCAAAATTGTGACAGAGGGTAATAGGAGATGTCCCCTAACACACTGGTATGTTTACTTTTGTGCGATTTTAACAATACAGATTCTCTTTAAATAGAGTGACCATACGTCCCAGATTACCTGGGACGGGTCCCAGATTCGGGGTCCCCTGTCCCAGGCTGGCTTGGGTCCCAGGAAAAGTCCCACTTTTAGATGCAGGACGTCCCAGCTGCGGGAGTATGTGACATCAGTGTTCCGTCCTCGGCCCACCGCCGCCCTGCTCTGCCCTGCTGCTACTGCTCCCCTCCCTCCCTGTCTTCTGCCTGCATTGAATTGGCTAACAACTGGATTCCTGTCGCAGTCTGCCCCGCCCCCCGCTGTTTAAAGGGAACCTAAACTGAGAGGGGTATGGATTTTTCTTTTAAACAATACCAGTTGCCTGGCAGCCTTGTTGCTCTCTATGGCTGCAGAAGTGGCTGAATGACACACCTGAAACAAGCATGCAGCTAATCCAGTCTGACTTCAGTCAGAGCTAGAGTGACCAGACGTCCCGGATTGCCCGGGACACGTCCCGGATTCGGGGTCCGCTGTCCCAGGCTTAATGAGGTCCCGGGAAACGTCCCGCTTTCAGCAGCGGGACGTCCCGGCCTCGGGACTCTGGCCACTCTCTCCTCAATGAACTGGCAGCGGCGTCTATAGACGCCGTGCCAGTTCATTGCCCGCAGCCCCGCTCCAGCCTCGTCTTCCGGTGTCTGTTTCCGACACCGGCAGGCGAGCAGGGCTACGGCAAGATGGCTGCCGAAGCCCTGTACTGGAGACCTATTTGTGTCACTAGTACAGGGCTTCGGGCGCCATCTTGCCGTAGCCCTGTCAGCGCGGGAGAGAAGAGCAGGAGGAGGAAGACGGTCCCGGGACGGAGCAGCGCGCCAGAGGCCGGACACTTCTGCCAGGTGAGTAAATGCTTTCTTTTCCAGGTGAAATGTTTGCCCGCATTGTTTCTTTTCCAGGTGAAATGTTTGCCCGCATTGTTTCTTTTCCAGGTGAAATGTTTGCCCGCATTGTTTCTTTTCCAGGTGAAATGTTTGCCCGCATTGTTTCTTTTCCAGGTGAAATGTTTGCCCGCATTGTTTCTTTTCTGGTGAAATGTTTGCCCGCATTGTTTCTTTTCCAGGTGAAATGTTTGCCCGCATTGTTTCTTTTCCAGGTGAAATGTTTGCCCGCATTGTTTCTTTTCTGGTGAAATGTTTGCCCGCAGTGCGTTTCTTTTCTGGCGAAATGTTTGCCCGCATTGCGTTTCTTTTCTGGTGAAATGTTTGGCCGCAGTGCGTTTCTTTTCTGGTGAAATGTTTGCCCGCAGTGCGTTTCTTTTCTGGTGAAATGTTTGGCCGCAGTGCGTTTCTTTTCTGGTGAAATGTTTGCCCGCAGTGCGTTTCTTTTCTGGTGAAATGTTTGGCCGCAGTGCGTTTATTTTGTACTGACATGTTGCCTGCATTGCGTTTATTTTGTACTGACATGTTTGCCCGCATTGCATTTATTTTATACTGACATGTTGCCTATTGCGTTTATTTTCTGGTGTCCGGGGTAACTGTTACTGCATTTATTATTTAATGGTCATAGATGGCTATGTTTGCTGCTTTGTGGTTACGGTATACTATTAGCATCACACAGTTTCTGCACACCCATGATACAAAGTCTCGTTTGTCCACATCATGGCGTAAACACTGCTTTCTTATGCCTCGCTGTTACATCATTACGTTAGCTCCGCCCATACAATGTCATGGCCACGCCCATTTTTTCGGCGCGGCGCGCTGCGCGCGCCGCAGCCCCCCTCCCCCAGTCTTCGCCGCTGCGTGCTCCTCACTCCTTCCCACTTTTCGCCGCGGCGCGCTGCGCGCGCCGCCCCCCCCCACGCCCCCCCCCCCCCCCCCCCCCCGTCCCAGGTTGGACCCACAAAAATATGGTCACTCTACTTTAAATCTGAAATATCACAAATACCTTCTGTTTTAAGAAGGCAAACCACACTTAGCATACATTTTAGTAGGAGGGTTTTTCTGTCTCTTTTAGTCCCCCGTACCTTCCTAGTGGTTTTGGGTCACCCCGAGCTGCTTGGATATTCTATTTTTTAAATGTCTGAATGTTTTAAACTCTACCTAAAAAGTTTTATTGCATTCCATTCAGTTGTTTCATTGCGTTGCATAAAAAAGGGCTTCACAGCCAAGGATATTGCTGCTACTAAGATTGCACCTAAATCAACCATTCATCGAGAACTTCAAGGAGAGAGGTTTCATTGTTGTGAAGAAGGCTTCAGGGCACCCAAGAAAGTCCAGCAGGTGCCAGGACCGTCTCCTAAAGAGGGTTCAGCTGCGGGATCGGGGTGACACCAGTGCAGAGGTTGCTCAGGAATGGCAGCAGGCTGATGTGAGGGCTTCTGCATGCACAGTGAGGGGGAAACTTTTGGAGGACAACCTGGAGTCAACAAGGGCAGTAAAAAAGCCACTTCTGTAAGAAAAACATCAGGGACAGGCTGATATTCTGCAAAAGTACAAAGATTGGACTGCTGAGGACTGTGGAAAAGTCATTTTCTCTGATGAAGCGCCCCTTTTTGAATGTTTTTGGCATCTGGCAAAATGTTTGTCCGGAGAAGAAAAAAGTGAGCGTTACCATCAGTCCTGTCTAGTGTTGGGCGAACAGTGTTCGCCACTGTTCGGGTTCTGCAGAACATCACCCTGTTCGGGTGATGTTCGAGTTCGGCCGAACACCTGACGGTGCTCGGCCAAACCGTTCGGCCATATGGCCGAACTAAGAGCGCATGGCCGAACGTTCCCCGAACGTTCGGCTAGCGCTGTGATTGGCCGAACGGGTCACGTGGTTCGGACCCGAACGCGCTCTGATTGGCCGAACTGTCACGTGGTTCGGGTAAATAAATACCCGAACCACGTCATATCTCCGCCATTTGTCTGTGGGTTTAGCTTTGGGTAGGCAGGCAGGGTAGTTCGCGCTCCAGCCACGCTAGCCAGGGTCCCCCCCAGTCATTGTGTGTCACTGCTGGGAACAGTAGTACACCGCTCGTTCAGCCACACTATATAGCATTCTGTGTACTGTTCTGTGTCTGCTGGGAACAGTAGTACACCGCTCGTTCAGCCACACTATATAGCATTCTGTGTACTGTTCTGTGTCTGCTGGGAACAGTAGTACACCGCTCGTTCAGCCACACTATATAGCATTCTGTGTACTGTTCTGTGTCTGCTGGGAACAGTAGTACACCGCTCGTTCAGCCACACTATATAGCATTCTGTGTACTGTTCTGTGTCTGCTGGGAACAGTAGTACACCGCTCGTTCAGCCACACTATATAGCATTCTGTGTACTGTTCTGTGTCTGCTGGGAACAGTGGTACACCGCTCGTTCAGCCACACTATATAGCATTCTGTGTACTGTTCTGTGTCTGCTGGGAACAGTAGTACACCGCTCGTTCAGCCACACTATATAGCATTCTGTGTACTGTTCTGTGTCTGCTGGGAACAGTAGTACACCGCTCGTTCAGCCACACTATATAGCATTGTTTACTGACACTATATAGCAGACTATATAGCATTGTGTGTACACCGCTCAGCCAGACTATATACCATTGTTTACTGACACTCTGTGTACACCGCTCAGCCAGACTATATACCATTGTTTACTGCCACTCTGATTCTGCTGGGAACAGTAGTACACCGCTCGCTCAGCCAGACTATATACCATTGTTTACTGACACTCTGTGTACACCGCTCAGCCAGACTATATACCATTGTTTACTGCCACTCTGATTCTGCTGGGAACAGTAGTACACCGCTCGCTCAGCCAGACTATATACCATTGTTTACTGACACTATATAGCAGACTATATAGCATTGTGTGTACACCGCTCAGCCAGACTATATACCATTGTTTACTGACACTCTGTGTACACCGCTCAGCCAGACTATATACCATTGTTTACTGCCACTCTGATTCTGCTGGGAACAGTAGTACACCGCTCGCTCAGCCAGACTATATACCATTGTTTACTGACACTATATAGCAGACTATATAGCATTGTGTGTACACCGCTCAGCCAGACTATATACCATTGTTTACTGACACTCTGATTCTGCTGGGAACAGTAGTACACCGCTCGCTCAGCCAGACTATATACCATTGTTTACTGACACTATATAGCAGACTATATAGCATTGTGTGTACACCGCTCAGCCAGACTATATACCATTGTTTACTGACACTCTGTGTACACCGCTCAGCCAGACTATATACCATTGTTTACTGCCACTCTGATTCTGCTGGGAACAGTAGTACACCGCTCGCTCAGCCAGACTATATACCATTGTTTACTGACACTATATAGCAGACTATATAGCATTGTGTGTACACCGCTCAGCCAGACTATATACCATTGTTTACTGACACTCTGTGTACACCGCTCAGCCAGACTATATACCATTGTTTACTGCCACTCTGATTCTGCTGGGAACAGTAGTACACCGCTCACCCGCCACTGTATAGCATTGTGCTCTGTGTCACTGCTGACAATAGTGGTACACCGCTCACCCACCACTGTATAGCATTTCTGTACTGCCACTGTACTGCTGCCAGTCAGCGTGTACTTTAAGGATAAGTGAAATGAGGAAGAAATCCGGTGAAAGAGGGAGGGGCAAGGGAAGAGGTGTTTCCCCTGACGGTTCACGTACAGGCCACAGGGGAGCACCCAAGAAAACCCACTCAATACTGCCCATGTTGTCCAGGACAACAACCCTCACAGATCCAAAAGAACAGGACCAGATAATTACTTGGATGACCTCTCAAGCGTCCAGCAGTGGGTTAAGCAGCACCAGCACATCACGCACGAGGTCCGAGTCCTCAGCCAGTTAAAGTCTGGGCTTTCTTTGAAGACTGCACTGAGGATGTTACCATGGCGATTTGCAAGGTGTGCAAGACCCGCCTGAGCAGGGGGAAAAGTATTAACAACCTCTCCACCACCAGCATGAGCCGCCACATTCTATCCAAACATCCCACTCTGTGGGCAAACGCGGCAGGACAGGGTACCACCAGCAACACTGCCTCCCTTGGGTTCACCAGACTCACCACCAGACCCGCCTCAGCAGCAGCAGTAGCCCAGCCATTGCGTGGTTCACAACATTCACAAACATCAGACGATGCTGACACTGTCACTTTCCGGACTAGTGCTCTTGAGGTCTCCCAGTGTTCATCAAACACAACAACCAACAGCCCTTCGGTGTGCAGCGCTACGGTTGAGTTGTCTGTCTCTGAGATGTTTGAGCACAAGAGGAAATTGCCAGCAAATGACCCCCGGGCCGTGGCAGTAACAGCCAGCCAGCATAGCCAAGCTTCTGGCCTGCGAAATGCTGCCATATCGAGTGGTGGAGACAAACAGCTTCAAGGGCATGATGTCAGTGGCCATCCCACGTTACGTGGTTCCCAGCCGCTACCACTTTGCGCGCTCTGCAGTGCCTGAGTTGCATGAGCACGTGGTCAGCTAAATAACCCGAAGCTTGAAGAATGCCGTTGCCTGCAAGGTTCACCTCACCACTGACACCTGGACGAGTGCGTTCGGCCAGGGTCGATACATCTCCCTTACCGCGCACTGGGTGAACCTTGTGGAGCCTGGCAGCGATTCCTCACCTGCTACGGCGCGGGTGTTGCCCACGCCGCAAACAGCTGCACCGCCGTCCCTCCCACTGGATAACAACAGCAGCACCTACCTCTCTGACTCCTTCTCCTCCAACGCATCTCAAAGCTGTACCTCATCCGGAAACGCTAACCCAGCACCAGCAGCAGTAGGATCGTGGAAGCAGTGCAGCACAGCTGTTGGCATGCGTCAGCAAGCGTTGCTGAAGCTGATCTGCCTTGGGGATAAGCAGCACACAGGGGAGGAAATTTGGAGGGGAATAAAGGAACAGACGGATTTGTGGCTGGCACCGCTGGACCTGAAACCGGGCATGAAGCTAGACACCTGGCACGAACTGGCAATGTACGCAATAGAGGTGCTGGCTTGCCCGGCAGCCAGCGTTATGTCGGAACGCTGTTTCAGTGCTGCCGGAGGCATCATCACAGATCGGCGTATCCGCCTCTCCACAGAAAATGCAGACCGTCTGACTCAAATTAAAATGAATCAATCCTGGATTGGAAACGACTACGCAACACTCCTGGACCCCAACCAAGTAACATGACCGATGAACATCTGGGATGGTTTAGCGTTTCCGGTCCCTGTTTATTGAACCTCTCATCTGTATTACATTTATGACTGCATGGCGGCAAAAAGCATTGCTGCTATATCCGCACGCTTTTTGTCCTCATGCAAGGCCTGGGTTGTTGTGTCTCACAAAGCGTGGCCTTCTCCTCCTGCGCCTCCTCCTGTTCCATCACGTGTGCTGCTGCTGCTGCTGCTGCTGCTGGGTTACCGTTGCCGGTCCCTGTTTATGGAACCTCTTATCTTTATTACATTTATGACTACATGGCGGTACAAAGCATGCTATCCGCACGCTTTTTGTCCTCATGCAAGGCCTGGGTTGTTGTGTCTCACAAAGCGTGGCCTTCTCCTCCTGCGCCTCCTCCTGTTCCATCACGTGTGCTGCTGCTGCTGCTGCTGCTGGGTTAGCGTTGCCGCGTGGTCCCTGTTTATTGAACCTCTTATCTTTATTACATTTATGACTACATGGCGGTACAAAGCATGCTATCCGCACGCTTTTTTTCCTCATGCAAGGCCTGGGTTGTTGTGTCTCACAAAGCGTGGCCTTCTCCTCCTGCGCCTCCTCCTGTTCCATCACGTGTGCTGCTGCTGGGTTAGCGTTGCCGCGTGGTCCCTGTTTATTGAACCACTTATCTTTATTACATTTATGACTGCATGGTGGTACAAAGCATGCTATCCGCACGCTTCTTGTCCTCATGCAAGGCCTGGGTTGTTGTGTCTCAAAGCGTGGCCTTCTCCTCCTGCGCCACCCTCCTCCTGTTCCATCACGTGTGCTGCTGCTGGGTTAGCATTACCGGTCCCTTTTCCTGGAACCTCTTATATGTATTACATTTATGACTGCATGCCAACAAAAAGCATGTTACCTGTGCAAAGAAAACAGACATTTCCCGCATTTAAAAGACAGTTTTCCCTTTGAAACTTTAAAATCGATTTTCTCAAAAACTATAAGCTCTTTTTGCTAAAAAAATTTTTCCTCTTGTACCCACTCCCAAGGTGCACATACCCTGTAAATTTGGGGTATGTAGCATGTAAGGAGGCTTTACAAACCACAAAAGTTCGGGTCCCCATTGACTTCCATTATGTTCGGAGTTCGGGTCGAACACCCGAACATCGCGGCCATGTTCGGCCTGTTCGGCCCGAACCCGAACATCTAGATGTTCGCCCAACACTAGTCCTGTCTCATGCCAATTGTAAAACATCCTGAGGCCATTCATATGTGGGGCTGCTTTTCATCCAAGGGAGTGGGCTCACTCAAAACTCATGTGTGGGGCTAGTTCTCATCCAAGTTAGCGGGCTCACTCCTCACAATTCATGCGTGGGGTTGGTTCTCATCCAAGGGAGCGGGCTCACTCACAATTCATATGTGGGGCTGCTTTTCATCCAAGGGATCAGGCTCACTCAAAACTCATGTGTGGGGCTAGTTCTCATCCAAGTTAGCGGGCTCACTCCTCACAATTCATGCGTGGGGTTGGTTCTCATCCAAGGGAGTGGACTCACTTACAATTCATGTGTGGGGCTGCTTCTCATCCAAGGGAGCGGGCTCACTTACAATTCATGTGTGATGCTGGTTTTTATCCAAGGGAGCGGGCTCACTTACAATTCATGTGTGATGCTGGTTTTTATCCAAGGGAGCGGGCTCACTTACAATTCATGTGTGGGTCTGCTTCTCATTCAAGGGAGCGGGCTCTCGCACAATTCATGCGTGGGGCTGTTTCTGATCCAAGGGAGCGGGCTCACCCACAATTCATGTGTGGGGCTGCTTCTTTTTCAAAGAGAGCGGGCTCACCCACAATTAATGTGTGGGGCTGCTTTTCATCTGCACGAGTGGGCTCACTCACAATTTTGCCTATGAACACAGCCATAAATAAAGAGTAGTACCAAAACTTCCTCCAACAACAATGTCTTCCAAACATCGAAGAACAGTTTGGTGAAGGACAATGCCTTTACCACCATGATGGAGCACCGTGTAATAAGGAATAACTAAGAGGCTTGGGGAACAAAACATTGACATTCTGGGTCCATGGCCAGGAAACTCCCTAGACCTTAATCCAATAGAGAAGTTGTGGTCAATCCTTAAGAGGCGATTTGCCAAACAAAGCCCCACAAATTCTGACAAACTCCAAGCATTGGTTATGAAAGAATGGGCTGCCATCAGTAAAGATTCGTCCCAGTAGTTGATTGACAGCATGTCAGTGTGAATTGCAGATTTTTAAATTTGCATAAAATTGTATTTGTCAAAAAAAATCCTTTGAAACTTCTGAAATGCTTGTAATTGTACTTCAATGCACCACAGAAATAACTGACAAAAACACCCTACTAAAGCAGCAGATTTGGTGAGAGCCGGTATTTTAGCCATTCTCAAAACTTTTGGCCAGGACTGTATAAACACACCATATACAATAGAGTCTCGGTTAACCGGCACCCACGGGGATGGACTTATGCTGGATAAGTAAGTTCTAAATAGGCCTAGTAGTTAAAACAGTACTATACCCCACTCTATATGCATACCATGATCTCTGTATTATAGGCCCAGCTAATACAGCACTATACCCCACTCTATATGCATACCATGATCTCTGTATTATAGGCCCAGCTAATACAGCGCTATACCCCACTCTATATACATACCATGATCCCTGTATTATAGGCCCAGCTAATACAGCGCTATACCCCACTCTATATACACACCATGATCTCTGTATTATAGGCCCAGCTAATACAGCACTATACCCCACTCTATATGCATACCATGATCTCTGTATTATAGGCCCAGCTAATACAGCGCTATACCCCACTCTATATACATACCATGATCCCTGTATTATAGGCCCAGCTAATACAGCGCTATACCCCACTCTATATACACACCATGATCTCTGTATTATAGGCCCAGCTAATACAGCGCTATACCCCACTCTATATGCATACCATGATATCTGTATTATAGGCCCAGCTAATACAGCACTATACCCCACTCTATATACACACCATGATCTCTGTATTATAGGCCCAGCTAATACAGCGCTATACCCCACTCTATATACACACCATGATCTCTGTATTATAGGCCCAGCTAATACAGCACTATACCCCACTCTATATACACACCATGATCTCTGTATTATAGGCCCAGCTAATACAGCGCTATACCCCACTCTATATACACACCATGATCTCTGTATTATAGGCCCAGCTAATACAGCACTATACCCCACTCTATATACACACACCATGATCTCTGTATTATAGGCCCAGCTAATACAGCGCTATACCCCACTCTATATACACACCATGATCTCTGTATTATAGGCCCAGCTAATACAGCGCTATACCCCACTCTATATACACACCATGATCTCTGTATTATAGGCCCAGCTAATACAGCACTATACCCCACTCTATATACACACACCATGATCTCTGTATTATAGGCCCAGCTAATACAGCGCTATACCCCACTCTATATGCATACCATGATCTCTGTATTATAGGCCCAGCTAATACAGCGCTATACCCCACTCTATATGCATACCATGATCTCTGTATTATAGGCCCAGCTAATACAGCGCTATACCCCACTCTATATGCATACCATGATCTCTGTATTATAGGCCCAGCTAATACAGCGCTATACCCCACTCTATATACATACCATGATCTCTGTATTAAATGGTTAAAGTATAGAAACCTTGGGGGAGAAGGGGAACCCAGTCTATAAGTACAGCAGAGCAGAGCCCACAAACAGCCTAAGAAGTTGGTCTTCACCACTGAGTACCACCAGTGATTTGTGCTGGTTGGTTGAAACTGCTCGTTAGTTGAGTTCTGGATAACCGGGACTCTTCTGTATTTACGGTTCAAGCTGCACTTCTGCTAAAATGTTGATATTGTTGTTGTTGTTATAGAACAGTACATTTTCCGCAATGGCTGAGCCACAGAGTAATATCTGCAGGCTGCTTCTTATATCATTTCATTGTGGAATGGAATATATTCCGCTGTCCGGCATTAAAAATTAATAGCAGCCGGACAGACGCAGCTCTGAGAGCCGAGAGATACAACAAAACATATTTCCTTCCATCTTCGTCGTCTTATCACTTCTCAGAGGAGACACTAATGGGGACGTCTGGTGACTGAATGACTGAGTTACGCCAATCACATCTACGCCTCCCCCCCCCCCCCCCCCCCCCCGGCGGTAACCGCTCCAGGGAACTGACTGGCTTAAAGCTTCGGTGGCCACGCCCACTTCCTAGCTGGACAAATCAGACAAAGTCTAAAAATGAAAAAAGGGGTTAAAAGAGAACCAAAGTTACCTAAAATATAAAAATCCCAGCATGTAACAGAATTTTGTTAACTGTTGAAATGGCTTAAAGAGGAACAGCAGTGAAAATAATGTAATGATTGTAAATTGTTTATTTTTTTACAATATTAAATTTATAAATTATATGAGTCAGCATTTGTAAAAGCTTTCCTCTACCTGATTTACATTCAGAAATGTATCACTGGTGGCGACATCTGTAGTTCTGC
Organism: Hyperolius riggenbachi; assembly: GCF_040937935.1. Lineage (NCBI taxonomy): Eukaryota > Metazoa > Chordata > Amphibia > Anura > Hyperoliidae > Hyperolius > Hyperolius riggenbachi. Next base: position 11,019,140 of record NC_090650.1, read on the forward strand.
CAGATCTGTACGGAACGTCCATTATTGAGAGTTCTATGTACAGAGGGAGATGCTGCTCGCTTGGCAGTTGGAAACAGACGTTATTTCCCACAATGCAATGAGGTTCACAGACAGGAAACTGTCAGAACCATAGACATGACATCATCACATTGTGGTTTCTCTACAATATCCATACAGAACCCCACCCCACCCCCTCTGCCACCAAGCCCCCTCCCCCCAATGATCTAATTGAGAAAAGAAAAAGATTTCTCCTGGGAAAGGGGGTATCAGCTACTGATTGGGAGGAAGTTCAATCCTTTGTCACAGTTCCTCTTTAAAGTGTAACTGTCGGGCATAAAATCAAAAATCAATTCTTTATTTTTATCTGGTAAACAAGTGATAAGGATGCTAATCAGGCAATCCAAAAGTGAAACATCACTATTACTTTTCTTGTTTATAAATGATCATTCCCCAGTTTACCTGACTCTAATTTGGTACATCTGCCGCACAAAGGAAGTTGCAGGGCATGCTGGGTTGTCTTTTTTTGGTTCTTTATTTCCCCTCAGACTAATCTACAGAAGCAAAAAAAGACAACCCAGCATGCCCTGCAACTTCCTTTTTGTGTACCAAATTTTCTATGTACCGAGTCAGGTAAACTGGGGAATGATAATTTATCAACAAGAAAAGTAATAGTGATGTGTAACTTTTGGATTGCCTGGTTAGCATCCTTATTACTTGTTCACAAGATAAAAATAAAGAATTGATTTTTGATTTTATGCCCGACAGTTACACTTTAAGGAGAGATAAATTGTGAGTTAATAAGTAAGGAGAGGTAATTCAGCAGAAAAGTTTTGTGAATCATCCCCATTGTTCCCCCACCGCCACCGCCCCCCTTTCCCCCCATAGTGACAGAATGCATTACTAGCCTGCAGGCTAGCCACGTGTCTCTACAAACTCGGCCACAAAGTGTCCCCTGCATGTCCCAATACATTCATAAATTCATGCCCCCCCCCAGCAAAGCTTTGATGGGTCTCTCCAATGGTCACACCCCTTCCCTTGCCCCCCCTTCAAGGCCTGGGGGCCCATCTTACAAGGATCATAACAAGTGTGCCCATCATGATCTACGCATCACAAAAACACCTGATCTGCAGTATAGTGACCTGTATTGGAGGAAGGAATGGTTAGTAGAAGGGGCCCCCCACAGCTCTGGGGCCCCCGATCACAGAGGCTGCCCCCTCTAGTTACACCCCTGTGTGACAGTTGACAACGGTATCGGGATTGTACGCAGTTCTCTGGGAAAGAGCTGGCTTGCCTTGTGTTCAGGCTTCGGATACCCGGAGAATGCATCACTTGTTCTTTTCTAGAATAAAGTTGTGGGAAAAACGAAGAGACAATTTCGCCGTCCATCCGTTTATCACCACTTTAGAAATACGGCTAGATGGCAAAATCTTTTAACGCGGCAATAAAACACTAAAAAGGGCTCCTCGACATTTTATCTCTGTAGTATAAACGGACCCCAATGTGTCTCCGACATAAAAGTGTGAAGTTATTTATGAACTGCTCCAAGCCGAAGTCAGCAAAACACAAAACAACAAGGCAGACAACTAACAAAGGGGAGAAAAAGTGGAACGACAACGGAACCAAAACATAAAAACACTCCAAAGAAATACCAGTAATTCCTACCGTTCCCCTCCGTTCTCAAACCTCTACCGTTCTAATGATAGAACTCTTGTAAAATATTCATCGTTTTGCCTGAATTTCAATTAGCCTGCCTGTGCTGTGGTCAGCAAATTGCTCATAAATTAACAATAGAGGACAGGGAGAAAGTCTCTAACCGAATCATTAGAATGACCTTCCACACTTAAGCAGCAAAAAAACGTTTCCGGGCAAATAGCATTTTCTTCGCGTACGACTTCAAAACGGGGGAGGAAAAATAGAAATTTGCGTTTCATGCAAAGTAATTGAATTTCCAATTTCCATGCCGACAGCCATTAGCGAGGTGCAGCGAGCAGACACCATCTTAAAATTGGGGGTGGAGTGGGGACGGCTGGCCCTGCAGCAAGCAGCAAAGATGTTCTGTAGAACCCCAAGCTAGTTCTGTAACCACGGCAACTGCATCCAGACAAGTCCAGGGACCAACTTGTCATCATGGATGGGTAGGACTTTTATTAGTTGTGACAAGAGATGACAGATTGGCAGCTCCTCATGAGGATGACTGCCTGAGCAAGTCACAAATTACAACTTTTTTTCTTGACGTGCACATTTCCTTTCCTGGAGGAAAATGGAAATTAACTAAACCTTCAAAGTGTTAGGCTGGGTTCACACTGGTAGATAAAAAACATTCTGTTTATCGGACCTGAATGGAACGGATGTTAAAGAGACACTGAAGGGGAAAAAAATGATGATATAATGTTTTGTATGTGTAGTACAGCTAAGAAATAAAACATTAGGAGCAGAGACATAAGTCTAATATTGTTTCCAGTACAGGAAGAGTTAAGAAACTCCAGTTGTTACCTATGCAAAAGAGCTTCAGAAGACAGAGCTCTCTGCAACTTTGAAAGTCGTGGAGACTTTCAAAGTTGCAGAGAGCTCTGTCTTCTGAAGCTTGTTATCCCAACTGTCAGTCACTGTATTTTCTTTTTCTCTCCAGAGGACAGGTCAATAGTTTACTGGCCTGCTCTCTAAAATCATTTAGAATATTGAGTAGTGTGTAAACTGCAAATATTAGAGAATGATGCAATGTTATAAAAAAAAAACTGAAAATAAAAATATGAGAATATTTCCTTTGCTACTAATCTAGTAATTATCTGTTCTATACAACCAATTAATTATATCATTTTTCCCCTTCAGTGTCTCTTTAATGTATTTTATGCAAAGCAATAAGATCCGTTCACATCGGTTAGTTAGTAACGGTCGGACCCGCTCAGTCCGTTCTGACGAGTGGAACGCAAATCCTGCAAAAAAATGTTTTCGTATTGGCCGGAATAAGCAGATGCTGACGGAGACTGACGGAACCAATGGTAGCCTATGAGAATGGACGATGTCCTTTTTCACGAGGCTGGTCGCCGCATGCGCTTCGCCAATTCTTGCTCACCTGCTGTGGCCACATTCGCACATCCTCCACCACTGCGGCCACCGCCCCCTGGGGTCCACTGTGCAGGAAAAGCACCAGAATACAGATCCCAGCTGCATCAGAAGCATCAGGCTCCCATTGGATTGCAACAGACCAATGAGAATCTTCCCTGGTTTGAGGGAGGATTCTTATTAGTCTGTTGCAATCCAATGGGAGCCTCATTGGTTCTGCTGGGGTTTGGATCTGTATAGCAGCACTTCTCCAGTGCAGAGGACCTGAGGGGCGGCAAAGGAATGAAAATGTGACATCGACAGGTATACCAAGAGGGCGGGGATGGAAACGGAGAAACCAGATGAAAAACGTATACCCACCGTAACAATGTAATCCGTTTAAATGGAAACCGGATCATTTTTTCTCACGAGTTAGTGTGAATTTAGTCTTGGTGTACTTATTCTTATGGTAGGACATTAGACTGTTACTATGGTAGGATTAGATTGTGGGCTCCTCTGAGGGCAGTCAGTGACATGATGACTATGTACTCTGTAATGTGCTGCAGAAGATGTCAGTGCTATATAAATACATAATAATAATGGTAGGACATTAGGCTATGACTATGGTGGGATTAGAGTGTGAGCTCTTCTGATGACAGTCAGTGACATGACTATGTACTCTGTACAGTGCTGCAGGAGATGTCAGTGCTATATAAATACATAATAATAATATGGTAGAGACATTAGACTGTTACTATGGTAGGATTAGATTGTGGGCTCCTCTGAGGGCAGTCAGTGACATGATGACTATGTACTCTGTAAAGTGCTGCAGAAGATGTCAGTGCTATATAAATACATAATAATAATATGGTAGGACATTAGACTATGGCTATGGTAGGATTAGAGTGAGCTCCTCTGAGGACAGTCAGTGACATGACTATGTACTCTGTAATGTGCTGCAGAAGATGTCAGTGCTATATAAATACATAATAATAATATGGTAGGACATTACACTATGACTATGGTAGGATTAGAGTGTGAGCTCCTCTGAGGACAGTCAGTGACATGACTATGTACTCTGTAATGTGCTGCAGGAGATGTCAGTGCTATATAAATACATAATAATAATACGGTATGACATTAGACTATGACTATGGTAAGGGTTAGATTGTGAGCTCCTTTGAGGACAGTCAGTGAAATTAATTGTTCAATGTACAGTAATTCGTGAAGGGATGCAGCAAATGCAAACGCTGAACAAATACATAATAATATTTCACTTTCTGTTATCTCATAACATTCTGTACTAACAGGCAAAACTCCTTGGAAATGTAACTCAGAAGTCTGGGTTATGTTAGATGTTTATCCTCCTATTTCTCTCCGGGAAGATCGATATCATTTTAACCAAGACGCTTCCTCCGATCCATCAGTTCATGAACTTTTATACCGCAGTGGCCCACGACCGTAAGTATGGAACACAACCTCGCCAATCGCGTCGGCCCCCTGTGTCACGCCATGTTCCAGCGTGTAATAAAGGCAAGTCAGAGGTTTGAGGGAGGGAGTGCAGGGGGCAATATCTCTAAATTATGGCCCACAAGCCATTAAGATGATGATTACAAAAGCTTACATTTCCTGTCTGTAGAGAGTGCAGTGAGGGCACAGAAGAGCCAAGTACCATCAAAGCCGAGAGGGGACAATGGCGGCAATGTTGTTTAGCCATTTTATAGCTCCAATTCTGAAGAATTACACAGTACAAAGAACAAAAAGAACAATTCACCTAAATCTCTGCGGCACAAAAGCTTACAATTCATTGCGTTCTCTACAGTTAACAACACACGTGGGAGAACGTCTGAGGAGCACTAGAGAAGTTGCCTAGAGCACAATCATATACAGAGCTGAATTCTGCCCAGGTTATGGTCTAGAGCAGTGGTCCTCAAACTACGGCCCGCGGGCTGAATGTGGCCCTCTGAGGCTTTTTCACTGGTCCCCAAACACAAAATGTATAACTTACAGATGTGGCCAACTGCCCTTTTAAATATCATAGGCCCGCATATAGAATAGCAGTGCTGGCACCACCCATACACATACTGTAGAAGCCAGCGAGCAGTAATTTGCTGGCTTCCAATCCAGTTCTGCATCAGGTGACGTCACTGTCCAACTGAGCGGCAGGCTGTCACCTGAGTATGCTTCACTTTCTGGTGCACAAAGACGTTCTTCGAGCGCCGCATGACTGAATAGCTGTTGCTGGGAGTTCTCCTCCGGACATGATTTAGGGGGATCAATACCTAGATTCAACGTAATGTTTTCAACATCGTTTTATGTATGTTCCGGCCCCCCAGCAGTCTAAAGTAGGTTGATCTGGCCCTTGACCGAAAAAGTTTGGAGACCTCTGGTCTAGAGAGTGTCAAGACAAGACAAGACAAATAACATTTATATCGCGCTTTTCTCCTGGAGGACTCAAAGCGCCAGAGCTGCAGCCACTAGGACGCGCTCTATATAGGCAGTAGCAGTGTTAGGGAGACTTGCCTAAGGTCTCCTACTGAATAGGTGCTGGCTGACTGAACAGGCAGAGCCAAGATTCGAACCCTGGTCTCCTGCATCAGAGACAGAGCCCTTAACCATTACACCATCTAGCCACTGCCACGTCCCTGAAGTTGTAGACCTGAGTCAGTAATCGTGCCAAGTGTAGACACACAAGCCACAAATTATACAGTGGCTACAATAGTGAAACATCAAAAAAGACAATAACCAAATATAAAGTGTACATTACTAAATGCTACTAAAAAAAAAGTTCAAATAACTTGAGAGAGTAACTACAGACAGAGACTCGGGATAATGGGCAAGTCATGGTGGCCCCAAAGCCAATGACATAACTACAAATCACTGGACCTAGCATAGTCCCCCATGGCCAGAAGATTAAACTGCCAAAACAAGTGTGACAAGAAACATGACTTCCCCATAACAGTGCTGCTACCATCACTCCCCCCCCCCCCCAACCATAGCAAGTGTAGCTACCATGACTCCCCCCACCCATAGTAAGTGTGCCCACCATAACTTCAGCCAACCATAAGTGTTCCACCATCACTTTACCCAACCATGACAAGTGTAGACAGCATTACTACTGCCACTCATAACATGTGTGGCCTTCATGACTCCCTCCCCCATAACAAACGTGGCCACCATAACTTCAACCAAGCATAGCAAGTGTTCCACCATCACTTTACCAAACCATGATAAGTGTGGATGGCATAACTGCTGCCACCCATAACATGTTTGGCCTCCATGACTCCCTCCCCCATAACAAATGTGGCTACCATGAGTCCCTTACTCATAACAAACGTGGCCACCATAACTTCACCCAACCATAAAAAGTGTGGAACGCATACCGTAACTACCGCCCCGCACCCAAGTGTGGCTTACATGACTTCCCCACTCATAAGAAGTGTAGTTACCATCACTCCAACCATAACAAGAGGGCCACCATAACTTCACCCAACCATGGCAAGTGTTTCATCATAACTTTACTCAACCATGACAAGTATGGCTACAAGTGTGGCTGGATAGTGTAATGGTTAAGGGCTCGGCCTCTGACATGGGAGACGAGGGTTTGAATCTCGGCTCTGCCTGTTCAGTAAGCCAGCACCTATTCAGTAGGAGACCTTAGGCAAGTCTTCCTAACACTGCTACTGCCTATAGAGAGCGTCCTAGTGGCTGCAGCTCTGGCGCTTTAAGTCCGCCAGGAGAAAAGCGCAATATAAATGTTATTTGTCTTGGAGAAAGCAGTGGGCCCTATACAATAGGCAAGGAGTAAGAAGTTAGGACTTGAGGTCCCTAATGGTCCTGGGGGCCCCCGTTGCTGCTCCATCCGCAATTTCATCTCTGCCCAAAAGGCTATCTACACACCCTAGACATACAGCACCTTAAATCATCATCCTCGATTGTCTCAGACAAAAGTTTAAAGTATGTAGAGAGGATCTCTGACTTCACTAACGGGGTCATTAGTAATCAGTCATGCTGGATTGCTAATGATCATTTGGGGCGACAGAAATATACAGTATTTAGAGCAGTGCTGGGCCGAAATTACGCATGAGCGTAATTACGCATCGTAATTCAATGTAAATTTACGCGTAAGCGTTACGCGTAACTTACGGTCTTACGCGTAATTATTTACGCGTAAGACTGCAAGTGGTATCGTAATTACACTGTCTACCGTAATTGCTAGGCATGCGTAATTTTACGAACACTTACGCGTAATTTTACACGTAATTTCTAACGTAAAATCTCCCATTTTCTAAGAGTAGCCAATCAGTCAACATCCTAAGCAACCACTAGTATCTTCTCCCGCCCTTCAGTATAAGCGTACGTTTTGACGCATACGAATGATATGTACGCAATAACTGTCACATTGACGGCTATTGCGTACATATCGTCCGCATGCGTCAAAAAATACACATTAATGGGTATTACGGCACTACGCGTAACATCGTAGTGTAAGCGCCTTCATTACGATATCCTTACGCGTAATTGCGTAAGTTTACGCGTAATTACAGTGATGTACCGTAGATAATTTCCTACGCTGTAACCGTAATTGCGTAATGCGTAATAGCGTAAAATTACGCGTAATGATCCGTAAGCGTAGATTTTTCCATTACGACCAGCACTGATTTAGAGTTGAAGCTAAACATATTGTTTGGACTATTGTCACATACTGCTTTGTGGATTACCGGCTAACAGACTGGCCCCGCTCCAATCTGTACTGAACTCGGCTGTTCGTCTCATTCATCTCTCTTCGCGCTCTTCCTCTGCTGCTCCTCTCTGTCAGGCTCTTTATTGACTGCCAATTAACCAGAGGATCTGTTTAAAATTCTAGACCCTTAAAGAAAACCTGAACTGAAAATTAAAAGTCAAAATAAGCATACACAAGTCATACTTACCTTCCATGTAGTCTACTCCTCAGTGTCTTTCTCCTGTCCCGCGTCCTGTTTGTTCATTGTGATCAAGGGAATTTTCCGTCCTCCATTTTGAAAATGGTCATTACCCATAACAGCTTTCTGGTCAGCACACTGTTAAACTGTAACATCGCCCACTTGAGCCATAGGGAAACATGGACATTACCTGGTACATCAGTTCTCCTCTCAGCTGTAACTGACAGCAACTGATATTTTACTGACAGCAACTGATATATTTCAGTTCTGACAAAATATTGTCAGAACTGGAAGGGATTATTGTCAGAAGAAAATGGTGAGCTTCTGAGAGGAACTGATAGTGAGGTAACTATGTAATGTTCATTTGAAGTTACCTCATGTGTTTATTTTAAATATTTTTACTCAGTACAGGTTCTCTTTAAGCCCCATCTACACCATACAATGTTTTGTCCGATTCGATTCATTGATTCAATTCGATTCAATCCGACATGTCCGATCGTGATTCGATTCAATTTGCCATTGCAAAACAATGGCAAAATGAATCAAATCGAATTCTGATTGGACATGTCGGATTGAATCGAATCAAATCAATGAATCAAATCGAACAAAAAATTGTATGGTGTAGATAAGGCTTAACCTACAAAGCTCTCCACAATCTCTATCCTGTACATTTCCCCACTAATTTCCAGATACCAACCTGATTGCAATCTCAGATCTGCACACAACCTTCTTTTGTCCTCCTCTATAATCACCTCCTCACGTATACAAGATTTCTCACATGCTTCACCCCTCCTCTGGAATCTCCTTCCACAACACATCAGTAACTCTCCAACCTTTAATATCTTTAAACACTCCATCAAAACTCACTTCTTCCAAAAAGCATACGTTCGAACTTAGGCCATTCCCCCTTAAACCTCCAGCCAAGTTGTACATCTTGGTAGATAACCTAAATACACACTGCTTTCAGGTATCCATACTGTATTCTACCCCACTGCTTGTTACATGAACAAGAGGACAATAATTTAATATTAAACACTGTAGTTTTCCAGCAGTCCGGCCGCTCTGCCACACTTCTGATGTTTGCGTTACGTATTAGATTGAAGCTTTGTTTAATGATCTTGAGTTTGGTGCTTTTTTACTCATTCTTTCTGCTATCTTGCACAAAGAATAATAAGCTAATGATTTAAATTAGTCCCGACCTCGGGCAGCACAAAAGCGTTTCTCTTGGGACGGAAGACAAAGAGTTTCACAATGACCCTTGAAGATGCAGAAGGACAAAGAACGATGTCTGTAGTGACACCCAGCTGGAGAGGGTCGTGTCACCCTCAAGGGTACTGATGAGACAGTGACAAATGGCCGGACAGCCCGGGCCCCCTGCGCCTCATTATAGGACAATACGACAGAGTGGCAGGCAGAGGGCGGACACGCCAACACGGGGGCAATAAACAACACATATGAAAAGGGAGACTCCGCGTCGCATAGAGTAAAGCATACAATCTATGAAAAAAATTGCTTCACCGCTACTGTTAAACCTGAAGCGAAAATAAACTTGTGAGAATTATATGTGTAGTACAGCTAAGAAATAGAACATTAGTAGCAAAGGAAAGAGTTATTGTTTTCCAGTACAGGAAGAGTTAAAAAAAAAAACCTCAGCTGTTATCTATACAAAAGAGCTTCTCTGAGCTCTCTGACCCACTGCGTAAGCTAGAGTACGTTTTCTGGAGCACTTAAACCACCAAGAAACAGTGAGAGACAGCTTGGATAAAATTTTACTGCAGAAAAGTTCAAAGGGTCATTATTTCTGCTTTGCTTTATAGTTTAAAAGACAGGGGGCTTGATTCAGTAAACGGTGCTAAGTGTTAGCACGCCTACTTAGCACGCCTCTTCACGCCTAAACCAGCTGTTCGCACATTAAAACGCGTGTGAAACGCATCGCGTGCAAAGTCCCGCACACAAAACTTTACACGTGCAAAGTCCGGTGTGCGCGAAACGTTGCATCGCGGCGCGACGAAAATGTCGCACCTAATGGCCCTATAACGTTGCATTGGATGCGACCTTAACGTCGCACCCATGCAACGTTAAAGTCGAATGCATGCAGCGTTAAAGTCGCTTCCAATGCGACGTTATAGGGCCATCGCTATGCGACATTTCGCGCGCACCGGACTTTGCATGCGCAAAGTTTTTGCAAGCGGGACTTTGTGCGCGGACTGATTTGGAAAACGGTGCTAACCTAGTTAGCACCCTAGTTATCACGCCCAAAGTGTTTAGGCGTGCTAACTGGGTTTTAAACTGCAAATATAACAGAATGATGCAATGTTATAAAAAAATTTAAAAAAAACTATATAACGGGAAAATAAAAATAAGAGACACTTTTCTTGGCTACTAATGATCTATCCATTATCCGTACTGCACATACAATTTATTATTTATTATATCATAAGTGCTATGTAGTAATGCATTGTATGTAGTGGATACATCAGTCCATTGGAATGAATCACACCGGATGTACTCTGAAGGTCGCATAGACTTAAGCTCAACATACACCATACAATCTTGGTTGTACAGATTTACCAAATCTATGTAGTATAAGGGCCAACAGATTGAAAATACCTTGAATGATTGATTGGATAAGCTCTTATACTACATGAAAGTGGTAAGATTGAACAACCAAGCAGGGCCGGGCCGAGGCATAGGCTGGAGAGGCTCCAGCCTCTGGGCGCCGTGTAGGAGGGGGCGCACAATTCATTCAGCTGTCATTCCTAATTGTGCATTAAGCAGAAAGAAATAAGAAAAGGGGATACATGGCAGTGACTGCAAGCCAGATAACTAGATGTTAAGGTGTTGGGGAGGTTGTGGGCCCTGTGGCCCTCTTAGTCTAATAGCAATCAGTGTGTGACAGCTGGGGTGGGAGGGATGGAGGGGCGCAATTTGGTGTCTCAGCCTTGGGTGCTGGAGGACCTTGTCCCTGCTCTGCAACCAAGATTGTATGGTGTGTGTTGAGCTTAGGGTGGCAACTAATGATTCAATCTGTTTCATCCAATCTTACCAAATCTATGTAGTAGAAGAGTAAACTGAGTGATTATACTTGAACAGATACTATAGGCAGGCCCTTATATTACATCGAAATGGTAAGATTGGATGAAAAAGATTGGATGGTTAGTGGCCACCGTTACTATTGCAGTGCGAGTTTCTGCAATAAGACGACTCCATAAAGTTGCAACACAATGCGCCACTGTGAATGGGATCTTTTACTTTCCTGGCTTGTGCAGCAGCAGGATAAGCCATACTGGCTGTATCCTGCGCCCATGTCTCCCGGCGACCAATTCATATGTATGCCGCATGCTGGTCCTATAGCACCCCTAAGCCACTCCTTAGTACTGGCAAAGCACCCCCACATATGTGACTGACGGCACACTGGCCGCCCAATGTACCCCTCTCCCTCCCACCCACTGCAGAGTGCAAGCAGAAGCTTTACTAACAGCAGAACACCCACCGGCTCCAGCGTTCCAGCGATGACATCATCTCTCCTTTGGCTATCTAAAGAGGGGTAAGGAAGGCACACACCAATTTTTTCACTTCCACAGGAACCTATCTGTCTAGCTACCTCACCAGTGGACTTAACACCTGCCTAGTCCCCTCAGTAAAACAATTCTGGAGTCACCCTTGCCTGCCCTTGTGCGCTTTAGCAAGAAGAGAAGGAGAGTTTTGGCAAGGGCAGGAGCAAGGGGGACCGCAGGAAGCCTCTATGTTAGGTTAGTATCTTTTTAGGTAATTATGTCCTTTTTCACCCGAGCTTTAACTTCAGTTGACTTTAAAGGGCACAAATGGAATCACTCAGAAATCTCACGGCTCCGACGATGGGAAGCGATGTTCCTGAAAGTCAATCCTTCTAGAAATAACTGTTATTACAAGTAAAAAGAGAACCGTGCGCCATAGCCAGCCGCCTTCGTCTTATTACCGCCATTCAGTATCTCTGCGTTCGTGGAATTCAATAGAAGCTGCGCAGTTCTCAGGAGCAATTTGCTGCCTTGACAAACTCACAATTCATCTCTCCTCTCTACAAAGTTATAAGAAATAAAATAATAAAAGTACGCCAACGCACGTCGCGCGAGCTGACACGCATGACGGATGAGAACTTTCCCCATTAGTTAGGCCCACGTGTCCCCAGGCGTTCAGCGGCAGGATTCTGGCAGCTGACATACGAGGGAGAAAAACGCTGATATCAAAGAATTCTACACAATCCGGCATTTTGGGGTTTGTATTATTATCATAATCTTTATTATTATTTATTGGATTTATATAGTGCCAACAATTAGGCAGTGCTGCACAATAAATAAGGTTACAGACAATAATAACAGGGCTGACACAGACAACACAATACAGGTAATAAGCAGTAAGACACACAATGCCAGATCATACACTGCAGTGGTAGTCTCATTAATACAAGCTCACATTATTCTGGGTAGAGTGCACAATCAAGTATGATACACAAGGAGAGAGGGCCCTCCCAAAATCTTACAATCTAGAGCATACATGTCAAACTGCGGGCCGTGGGCCAAATCTGGCCCTTTGAACCATCAGATTTGGCCCTCAGATGGTTTCCCCACTTTGCATTATGTTTGGCCCACTCTAGACCACCTGAGTAGCTATATTGGAGGGTAAGCCCTAGGTCACCAGGGAAGCCATATGGGGAGGGGGAAAGCACTAAACACCAGAGAACTGTACAGGAGAGGGAAGGGGACCACTAGACAGCAGGGAACTGTACTGGGGAAGGAGGGGGCCACTAGACCATACCTACCAACTTTTTTAGATGAGAAAGAGGGACACTTAAGCCGCGCCCCTGCCACACCTCTGATCACGCCCCCAACACACCTATAGTCATACATACTATAAAGATTTCATAAGAAAAATATGTTGTTTTATAATTCAAACCACACTGGTCCTTTCTATTCTGGTTCATTTTCCCTCACATAAAATTTTAAAATGAGTAATATATCAATTTAAAGGATGGGAATAAAGTTTAGAGTCAATCAAACACATTTTTAGTAGATAAATATATATATTTACATAGAAAGAGGGACAAAGTCCTGAAAGAGGGACAAATGAGGAGGAAAGAGGAACAGAGGGACAGGGCTCCCAAAGAGGGTCTGTCCCTCCAAAAGAGGGACATTTGGGAACTATGCACTAGACACCAGGAAACTGTATAGCGGAGGGAGGGCCACTAAACATCAGGGAATTGTATAGAGGAAGGAGGGAGGACCAGTAAACATCAGAAAACTGTATAGGGGATGGAGGGGGCTATTAGACACCAGGGAACTTTATAAGGGAAGAGGTAGCCACTAGACATTGAGGTTGGCCCAAGACTTGGTCCCAGAGCTAAATTTCGGCCCAGTTTGTATTTGAGTTTGACACCCAGGGCCGGATTTCTGGAAAGGCCACAAAGGCCACGGCCTAGGGCGATAAAATCAGATAAGATAAGAAGGGCGGCATGACTTGGAGAGAGAAGAGGTCATATGTCAAAATTAATCACCTCTTCTGGTCCCGCAGCGCAGCCAGCCAGCGCCCTGCTCTGCACTAATAGCTGAATTCCAGAGTTCCCCAATTCCAGCAAGTCTCTCTCTCAATCAACATCTGCTGTCACCTCATCTGATGATCAATGCCTCTTATCATGATCATACAAGTTGATGTGAGAAATACCAGGGATTTACATTACAAAGCAGATAGAACTAAGTTTCTTCGTTATACTTGTTTTTATTTTGGAAAATAATGATTTCTCACAAGTCGTATAACAATAATGTCAGATAAAACAGTCAAACGTTTAGTTTTAGAAAGAAAACAGGTAGATACATAACCGTAGCATATAGTATATAAGAGGTAGAGTGTAGTCCAAATCAGAGCAATATCCGGTAACTTTTTGGGAAACCCCATTGTAGTTTAGAGTTCAGGTTGAGCTCAGTCTTAACGGTGCAGTTTCAAACAAGTTTAAAATAATGACTGGGATTTTGGGGGGGCGAGTGTCCTCTATCTCCAGTGATGCGTTCTGGGGTTACCTGTTGGGAGGAAGGGAGGGGGGGAGCCCCTTATAGACCGGAGAGGCGAGAGAGAAAAGAGGAGTGTTGGACATACACAAGGAGGAAGCTAGGAAAGAGTGGGGAAATAGGTTAGGAAGGAGAGTAGAGGGAGGTAAGGATATCTCCTAAGTAGAGGAGTATAGGTATAGGGCCACATCGATATAGCTCTGAACCCTGTTGAGTGTTAGAAGGGTAAAGTGATATTAAGGGCCTGGAGTGGTTTGAGACCTGAGAGAGGAGTGGTGATATTAAATCACTGAGAATAGGGGGAACACTTGTGTGGTGAGGATAAGAGGGTATAGGAGGGGTGGTGTGTAATCTATTCAGGGGGGGGTAATATGTAGGCGAAGCATAGGGCCAAGCGTCCCATATTTTATGAAAATTTAACTCTGTGTCTCTAAGGGAAGCTGTAAGTTGTTCCATATTTTTAGTCCAATCTGTTTTGTGTATGACCTCTGAAATATCTGGGGGGGCTAGTTTTTTCCAGTTAGAGGCTATGGCTAGTCTAGCAGCAGTTAGAATGTGGGTAATGAGGCGGTTGGTGTATTTGTTGGTTTTTTTCATAGGTCTACCCAAGATCATAAAGAGGGGATCAAGAGGAACCGTAAGATCTGTTGTTGATTTGATAAGGTCCTGTACTTTGGACCAGAAAGGTACTATTAGGGGGCAAGACCAAAAGATGTGGTCAATAGTCCCTTTATTGTTACATCCTCTCCAACAAAGGTCTGATGAACCTGGGTAGATCTTTGCTAATTTATCAGGTGTAAGATACCAGTGAAAAATGATCTTATATATATTTTCTCGGATTTGGATACATTGTGAAGAGTGCTTAGCGTTGTCCCATATTTCGGACCAGTCTTCCATTGTGATAGGGGATAGTATTATATTTGCCCATTTGTGCATATAGGGGTGGTCTGGGGTCCGTGTACCAGACCTTGTATGTAAGATGGTATAAATTTGGGATATCAGACCCTTTTGATGTCCAGTTTGACTGCAGATCCTCTCAAATGTGGATTTTGTGGGGCTTGAATTTCTTATGAGAGATTGTAGAAAATGAGAGGTTTGATTATATTGCAAAATCGTTTGAGGTGTGAAGGGAATTTTTTCTTCTAAGTGAGATTTATGATATAGTTTCCCTGTAAGGGGGTTAAGCCAGTCATTGAGATTGAAGTAACCCATACCATACCATTTAGTCATAAAAGGCTTAGAGAGCCCTGGTGGGAAATGAGGGTTTCCCAAGATTGGGCAAAGAGGGGAGGGTGTTGACCTCAGCTTGGCAATGTGGACAGAGGACCTCCAAATTTGTAGAGTAAATTTGATGGAGGGGAGTAAGTTTTGATCATTTATTTTTGGAAAGGGGTGTGTCCACAAAAGTGATGCAAGTGATATAGGGAGGATGCTAGTCGCCTCTATGAGACCCCATTTAGTAAATACTTTTAAATTGGACCATTCTGGTAATTGCCTTAGGTGTGCTGCCTGATAGTATAGTCGGAGGTTAGGGACTCCTAGATCGCCCTGGTCTCTAGGTGAGAGTAGGATGGATTTTAGGACTCTTGGGGATCTATGATTCCAGATAAACTTAAAGAAGGCTGATTGCAGGGCAGACAGTTGTGGGGCGGGTACTAGAACAGGGAGGGTCTCGAACAGATATAGGAGACGGGGGAGAATATTCATCTTGAGGGCGTAGATACGGCCTAACCAGGAGATCTTATAGGCTGTCCATTTGTGTAAGTCTTGTAGTATCTTTTGAATTAGGGAAGGAAGTTGGACATATATAGTGATTTGTATGTAGGGGTAAGGTAAATTCCTAAGTATTTTAAAGAACGGGTTTGCCACCTGTAGGGAAAGAAGGATTGCAGGGATGCCAGGAGTTGAGAGGGGATTTTAATGGGGAGAGCTTCGGTCTTATCTTGGTTGAGTTTGAATCCTGAGAGGGTTTCAAAGATTTTTAAAGTGTCATGTAGTACTGGGAGAGTTGTGAGAGGGCTAGAAAGTGTTAGGAGTATGTCGTCAGCGAATAGTGAGATCTTGTATTCGTGTTTTCCAAGGGAGATTCCTTTAATGTTTGTATTTTTTCTGATGGCTGTGGCCAATGGCTCTATACTTAAAGTAAATAGGAGAGGGGAAAGTGGGCAGCCCTGTCTAGTACCGTTGCGGATCTGGAATGAGGAAGAAGGGGCAAAGGGGAGTTTTATTGAGGCTGAGGGGGATGAGTAAATAAATTTTATCATGGAGAGGAAAGGACCTGAGAAACCCTGATGGTTCAGGACATGAAATAGAAAGGGCCAATAAAGCCTGTCAAAAGCCTTTTCTGCATCTAGACTAAGGAGCAGAGAAGGGAGATTTGATTTGTTCATTATAGATATGAGGTTTATAGCTCGACGGGTGTTGTCTCCTGCTTGCCTCCCCATGATAAAGCCAACTTGGTCGTTGTCAATAATTCTAGTTAGGATAGGGTTAAGCCGGTTGGCTAGAGTTTTCGTGATTATCTTAAGGTCGGAGTTGAGGAGAGAGATGGGGCGGTAGCTTTGGGGTAAATGGGGATCTTTCCCTTCCTTTGCGATGACTGTAAGTAGTGAGGTAAGTATAGATTTAGGGGGTAAGTCCTCGATCATGATTTTATTAGCTAGGGATACAAGGTGTGGGACAAGGATGGAGCTAAAATTTTTATAATATGAGTAAGGGAGGCCATCAGGGCCTGGGGACTTAGAGGAGGGAAGAGTTTTGAGTACTTCTGTGATCTCATCTATAGTTATTGGGGAGTTGAGGGCAGAACGTTCCTGGTCTGTGAGTTTCGGGAGATCAAGTGGAGTTAGGAATGATAGTACTTTTGAGTCATAATCAGGAGAGGAAGAGGGATCTGGTAGATTATATAGTTGTTCATAAAAAGATGTAAAGATTTGAGCGATCTTTGAAGGGTCATGATGTAAGATGCCTTGGGGGTCTTTTAAGGAATGGACAGATTGATAAGAGCTCCTAGGGTTTAATTTACGGGCAAGAATGGTGTGAGGCTTATTCCCTCTTTCAAAAAATAATTGCCTCGTCCACTTTAAGCTTTTTTCTAATTGGGAGGTCTGGAGGGATTTGATATCTAGTTTAATTCGTTGAATGGCGGAAAAGTGAGCTTGGGTGGGAGAGCTTTTATAGGTGGAGAAAGCCTTAGCGAGGGAGGAGTTAAGTTGAGTCAGCTTATGGGAGGAAAAACGTTTGCGTTTTGAACTCTCAGCAATAAAGAAGCCTCTTATGAAGGCCTTATGGGATTCCCAAAGCAAGCCAAAAGAGGAAACTGAGTCCAAATTTATGGAAAAAAAATGTTGCAATTCGTCCGTACACTTAGATAGTAATGTTTTGTCTCTAAAAAGCGACTCATTAAGCCTCCAATGTAAGGGCTTGTGAGGTGTGGAGAGCCAATCTAATTCAACAATGACAGCATGGTGATCAGACCAGGCCATTGGTATTATATTGGAGGAGATGAGGATGGGGAGAACTGGGGCGTTAGCAAAAAAGTAGTCGATCCTAGAATGTGATGCATGTGGGGGGGAGAAAAGGGTGTATTCTACCATTGTAGGATTAGCAATACGCCATAGATCAAAAAGTTTGTATTTCCTTAGGAGTATTCTAAATTTGCGTGAATTTCTATCATGGGAGGCTTGGGAGGAGAGGGTGGGGGAGTTACTTCTGTCTTTTGAGGTTGAGAAGGCCAAGTTGAAGTCACCACCCAGGAGAAGGGTACCCTTTAGTACTTTAGTAAGTTTAACAAAAAATGTAGTAAGGAATGTGATTTGTTTTGAATTAGGTACATATACATTGGCCACTGTGATTGGCTTTCCCGCTAGGGACCCAACCATGATCAAGAAGTGACCTTGTGGGTCGCTTATAGTTTTGTCAATCTGAAGCGGGAGGTCTTTTTGACACAGAATAGCTAGACCGGCACGTTTTTTAGGCCCTGAAGCTAAGTGTGCAATTGGATAGTGTTTGTTAGTGAGTCGTATGGAGTCACTAGAGGTTAGATGGGTCTCCTGCAGGAAAGCCAGATCTACATTAAGTTTTCTAAGGTCTCGTAATAGGGATGACCTTTTCTGTGGAATATTCAGGCCCTTAGTGTTTAGTGTACAAAGATTAATCATTGGTCATAGTATAGGTGTATGTGTAGATTAGGTCCAAGAGTATTCGATGTGGTCTGAAAGGAAAGGATAGGAAAGCAGGTGGGGAGAGAGTGAGGAACCATATAGTATAAGTTATATGAGACAGTGGTTGATAAACATTCTTAAAAAAACTGCCACTGTAAAATTCGTGGCACGATGATAGAGCAACTATAAAGAGTTGCGAAGATAAGAGCTGCCAAAAAAGACACATTCCCTGAAAATTTTTGTGGGATAGTGTGGCAGCTCTCCTGAGGTACATGTGGGTGAGCCAAGAGGGTCGCCCAGATCTCCTCTGCTACATAGCCAAAAACAGTTAGAAGGGTCATATACTAAACATTATCTATAACAATAACAATAAGGCACAGATGTAGTATGTCGTTGTAAATTAGAATAACATATTAAACCAGAATGTAAGGAAAAAGGAAAATAATAATGAGAATAATATTTGCGTTTGGACGTAGTATGTGTCCGGATCATGTAAGGACCATATCAAAGTTCTGTTAGTCAGGTGGGGAGAGCTTCCATGTCTTCAGATGTCTCCGGGTAAGTAAGACTGCGGAGAGGACCTCTGGATCTGTCATTCATGTGGCGGATCTTTCTTGGTGGTGATGTCGGTGAGAGAGAGAGATCTTGTTGTAGGTTAGGTGGATGAGGAAGGCGGAGGCCTAGTTGCTTAAGGAACATGGGTGCATCATCCAGGTCTGAGACTGAGAAGCGCGCACCATTCCTGCTGACCATTAGACGAAAGGGGAATCCCCATTGGTATTGGATCTTAGCATCCCTCAAAAGTTGGGTGATTGGTCTGAAAGCTCTTCTCTTGGTCAGGGTAATAAGAGAGAGGTCATTATATATAGAAAGTTCGTCGCCTTTAAAGGAGATTGTGGATGTGTTACGGATGGCTCTTAGGAGTGCCTCCTTAGCTTCATAATAATGCAGCCTGATTATAACATCTTTAGGGCGCTGTGCCGTGGGTCTCCTCTCACCTAATGAGCGGTGGGCTCTATCCATCCTCCACATTTCATCAGGAAGGTCAGGAACTACTGATTTGTATAGCTCTAGGAGGTGTGGGAGAAGTTTATCAGAAGTCACAGACATGGACATACCTTTAATGCGGATATTTTGCCGCCTCTCTCTGTTCTCAAAGTCCTCCTGGGAAGATCTTATTGCCCTAAGGTCAGATTGGATTAAGCGCTGTTCATCTTCCATATCCTGTTGTTTAAGAGACATAGCGTCCATTTTCACCTCTAGAGAGGTGGTGCGGTCTGCCAGTGTAATTATATCTCCCTTAAGGTCCTTCACCGCTGTAAGAATTACTTGTTGGAGTGATTCCTGGAGGGTTCTATAGTGTCTCTCCAAAGCTATTTCCAGTGTTGCTGAGGTAAGTGGGGTGAGGTCTGGAGAAGCCGAGCTTTCCTCTGTTATGTAGGAGGTTTGCTGTGGGGCTTGCTGCGGAGAGTAGGAGGGCTGTGCTGCTGACTCCGGAGCGCGGTCGGCGCCATCTTGAGAAGGCGGAGGGCGGACAAAACGGTCCATAGTGCCGGCTTGTGGGGGAGCTTTGGGGTTATTTTTTCCGGCCATCTGTGCCTGTGGGTGTCCGGTAGCTAGACCCGTAGTGGCCGCGTTTCTAGAGCGGAGTGGTGGCTGAGTGCGGCCTGTAGTAGCAGAGGCGTGGGCTAGAGCTCGGAGCCTAAGCGGCCATCTTGGAATCGCCGCGCATGCGCCTCAAGTTCCGCTGAGTTTTAATGCAGGCATTCAAAGACATCAGTGAACCCTGCTAATTTCTTCACTTTCTCCTTTACAGCTGTGACACTGACCCCAGCAGCTGTAAATTACACTTTCTTATCTCTAGTCTACTTAAATTTATGGCTTTAGGGGTTTTTTTTTCTTCCTAGCCAGCAGTGGTCTCAGTTAACTCTTTCCTGACTCATTTTCTGTTCCTACCATCTATGAGAGGAATAAAAATGCTGTTTGCTTTACTTTCATTGCTAAACTGTCACTGTCACCTGAGCTGTTACTACCTCTATGCTGGTGTGTATAGTTTGGCATCCTTCTCCTTTCCTGTAGCAGTAAAGCATTGTACCATTTTAGCCACAGCGAAAGCAGAGAGTTTTGAATGAGGATGATACCATTTATTGGCTTAAAAGGAAAAAAGTAATCTTTCTGTGAATAAGCCTTCTTCAGACTTTGTTCCTGTATACTGTCAATATGTTAGAGCAAACCACCATATGTACATTCAGCATTCAAAAGAGATACATAGATTTTTCAAATATAAATAAATATCATTCAGATGCTTTAAAGTGGAGCTGAACTCTTGCACAGGACAGAAGGAAAACATAGAAAAATCTACCTTGTATGTATTTAGAGAGCCTGTGTAATTCCCCCTCATCTGTGTCTAATCTGACGTTGTAATTTGATCTCTCCTGTGTCCCCTGACTGCCACAACATCTAAGCTAATTTGAAAGCACAGGATGTTAACAATATGTCTGCTTCCATGAAAGCAGGAAGTAGACACTGCTGATTGATTGCAGGATTTGTATCAGCTGTAACAAAGAAATGTTTTTTTAAAGGTTATTATGTTATTGTGTATCTTTTGAAGCAGAGAGGAAGTTCTGAGTTCAGGTCCGCTCTAATTACAACCAAACATCCAAAGTGGGTATTGACAGGATGTTTGCTACTTACCTGTTCTTTGTTTCTCTCCATTGAGCTGTCCTGTCACCTGTTTGTGGCTCTGACTGCAGGCAGTCGCACAGAGGACAAAGAAGCAGCGCATGCTCTGGCCACTCGCGCTCCCTGCCACCTGTTTGTGGCTCTGACTGCAGCCAGTCTCACAGAGGACAAAGAAGCAGCGCATGCTCTGGCCACTCACGCTCCCTGTTACCTGTTTGTGGCTATGACTGCAGCCAGTCGCACAGAGGACACAGAAGCAGCGCATGCTCTGGCCACTCACGCTCCCTGTCACCTGTTTGTGGCTCTGACTGCAGCCAGTCACACAGAGGACAAAGAAGCAGCGCATGCTCTGGCCACTCTCACTCCCTGTCACCTGTCTGTGGCTATGACTGCAGCCAGTCGCACAGAGGACAAAGAAGCAGCGCATGCTCTGGCCACTCGCGCTCCCTGTCACCTGTATGTGGCTATGACTGCAGCCAGTCGCACAGAGGACAAAGAAGCAGCGCATGCTCTGGCCACTCACGCTCCCTGACACCTGTCTGTGGCTCTGACTGCAGCCAGTCTCACAGAGGACAAAGAAGCAGCGCATGCTCTGGCCACTCACGCTCCCTGTCACCTGTATGTGGCTATGACTGCAGCCAGTCTCACAGAGGACAAAGAAGCAGCGCATGCTCTGACCCAGGGGCGTAGCAATAGGGGGTGCAGAGGTAGCGACCGCATCGGGGCCCTTGGGCCAGAGGGGCCCCGAAGGGCTCTCCCTCATCTACATTATTACCTCTCTATTGGTCCTGTGCTCATAATAATCATTTCTATAGATGCTGTGAATAGTAGTAATCACTAACAAACTGTTTCCCAGCCTCTTCTTGCCCCTCTGACACTGTAGTTGCCATTGGCAGGTTTTGGCATGCCGTATCAATTGTTATGTACAGAGTGCTTGGGGGGCCCCATGTAAAACTTGCATCGGGGCCCACAGCTCCTTAGCTACGCCACTGCTCTGACCACTCGCGCTCCCTGTCACCTGTATGTGGCTATGACTGCAGCCAGTCGCACAGAGGACAAAGAAGCAGCGCATGCTCTGGCCACTTGCGACTTGCGCAAGTTTTCTGCTCCTGCCCAGATGTGCACAGCAACCAACGCCAGTATAGTGTTATGCATTCTTGACAAGTACATATATCAGCGTCATTTCTCAAGTATGCATTCCCAGAACACTATTGGCTGCTGTGCACTTTCGGGCAGGAGCACAAATTGCAGGAATTATTGAGCAGACAGAGCATCCTCTGATTCTTGGCTGAATGGGAGGCAGAGCAGCACAACTGAAATGAGCCCATTCAAACCAATGATCGATAGTCAGTGTTGGTCAGAATGTTTTTTTGGTAGTGGTGGTGGTGGCGGGGGGGGGGGGGGGGGGGGGGACAAGGGGGGGGGGGGGGCGGTAGATGACAGCAGGCCTAGGGCACTGGAAAGTACAAATCCGGCCCTGTTGACACCCTTGATCTAGAGGGAGGGGGTATCAGGAAAGGAGGGGGGATGCATCGAGGGGCTCTCGGCAGAGAGAGTTAGGGCATCGGCAGGATGGGGTAGACCTCCTTGAAGAGGTGAGTTTTGAGGGCTTGTTTGAAGGTGCTGAAGAAGGTTTGTAGTCATGAGAAGTCAAAAAGATGCTAATGATTGTGCCTTGCTTGCACATTTAATTGGATTGGTGGAGTTGAGGAGGGTGGGAGGAGTCTCCGGAGTATCCACTACTGAGGTAAGTATTCCATTTTATTTAATTTTTTTTGCTTCAGGTACCTTTTAAGCCGGTTTTTCATCTAGTTTTTGGGTTGCAGTAGGCATGCTATTCCCCCGCCGCATCCCACTGCAACACAAAAAAATTTGTAACATGTCCCTGCAGCAGAATGTGTCAACAGGGTCATATGCGTAGTGCTGCCCCCCCACCGCCCCCCCCCCCCCCCCCACCGTCCACGCCCCATGCCCAGTGACATACTCCCTGCTGGACAGGAAATACGTCAGTGGGACTCCAGGGTATCTCTATCGTATTCCCATCGTTCCCCTCATGTGCACCACAATACCACCGCCAATCTTTTTAAAGGGTATGCATCGCCAATTGGCTTACATTACTTCAGCCGCCGCGGAAGTCAGCCGGAACCGCGCTGTTGACTTTGTGGCGGCTCAGTGAAATATTGAGGAGTTGTGGTCTGTGGAGAAGGTTTCGCACACAGACAATGTTGAAAATTATGCAACTTTTATTGTCCCATCACAAGTAGTAACAACATCTGACCATTATCGCCAACGATCGATTCAGGGCCAAGTCAGTCCCTTTGTCAAGGCACAGGGCAGGCAAAAAGTATCGGGCACTTCCAGCGCAATGCGGTAACTGTGCTAGCACTGCTAGGCCCCATTGCCTTGTATTGCCATAAAACAGGGGAATGCAATGTGCACTTGCAATGCAAGCGTAAAAGGGGCATTGAAGTAAACCTGTAAAAATCAGAGGGGGCCTCTGGATTCTACTGAGGCTTCCCCCGTCAACCTGAGCAGACCCAATCCAGCACTGGCAACCCCAAAGAAAGGAAAACAAAGTCCAATGGCCGGTGTGGGAAGACGCGATTGCCGAGCCCTATCAGGTCCGCTCTAACGCACAGGAGCGTGGCGTCTGCGCAGTAGAGTGGACCCGTTCAGGCTCGGCTATTTTTGCGGAGTCCAAGTAGAAAAACACTAATGTGTCTGAGCGCACCTGTGACAAGCCCTTGTTGGTGGACTCTCGAGGGTCCCAGCGCTGAATCCGTTCTGCTGAGGGTGAGGAGGAAGGGGGGCGCCTCTGTAGGTTCCAGAGGCCTCCCAGTTCTGAGGTAACAGTCCCCCCCCCCCACAAACTGCACTTTAAGTCACCCAAAATTCAAACAAAAAAATATATATATTCAGATGTCCATGTCTAGCTCGCTTCTACGTGGCCAGGCAGCGCATGCACCATGAAGCGTGACTCGGACACAGTACAGCGGAGGAAAGGAGCAGCCCAGCGATGCGGCAAGGGAATGAGCAGTCTCAAGGGAGCTGAAGGAAGTCCCAGGTAAGTATAAAACCTCTTTGGCCTCAGGTTTCCTTCAACTTCTAATTTATCTCTCCTTATCTGTTTATCTCATGCATTACCTTGCCTTATGCCTGGTACGCACCATGCAATTTCCATACCTCCCAACTTTTTGAGATGAGAAAGAGGGACACTTAAGCCTTGCCCCTGCCACACCCCTAATCACGCCCCATCACACCCCTAGTCTCGCATACCATAAAGATTTCATAAGAAAAATATGTTGTTTTATAATTCAAACCACACTGGTCCTTTCTATCCTGGTTCATTTTCCTTCATATTAGCATTTTAAAATGAGTAATATATCAATTTAAAGGATGGGAATAAAGTTTAGAGTCAATCAAACACACTTTTTAGTAGATAAATATATATATTTACATAGAAAGAGAGACAAAGTCCTGAAAGAGGGACAAATGAGGAGGAAAGAGGGACAGAGGGGCAGGGCTCCCAGAGAGGGACTGTCCCTCTGAAAAAGGGACAGTTGGGAGCTATGAATTTCCCATCAGAATGACAGTCAAATTGATCATTTCCGACAGGTCCGATCTGATTTCTGATCAGAAATCACAACGGACCAGCTGGAAATTGTCGATTCGACCGTCAAAATTGATGGGAAATTGCATGGTGTGTACCGGGCATTACAATTAAGGTGAAAAATAGGTAGGCTCATTATCCCCAATATCGGATAAATTGGTAGCAGGAAAAAAGGGCGCCGGCTGAGGGTGGATAAAAAAGGGCGCCGACATAGACTTTAATGCAAATATCGTTAATACAGTGAAAAAAAGGGCGCCCGATAAATATCGTTAACAACATTAGAACATTAAAGTTTTTGAGGTATGTTATCGTTTTAGAAGCTTGCAATGTTATAGTTTTTGTCATATTATTTTGTTTGTTGTACAGATTTTACGTTATCAAAGATATTATCGTTTCTATGTGTGTAAGGGTGTTTGTGCAGAGGGAGTGGTTAGGGTTAGGCACCACCAGGGGGAGTGGTTAGGGTTAGGCACCACCAGGGGGAGTGGTTAGGGTTAGGCACCACCAGGGGGGGTGGTTAGGGTTAGGCACCACCAGGGGGAGTGGTTAGGGTTAGGCACCACCTGGGGGAGTGGTTAGGGTTAGGCACCACCAGGGGGGGTGGTTAGGGTTAGGCACCACCAGGGGAAGTGGTTAGGGTTAGGCAACACCAGGTGCGGTGGTTAGGTTTAGGCACCACCAGGGGGGAGGTTAGGGTTAGGCACCACCAGGGGGGGTGGTTAGGGTTAGGCACCACCAGGGGGGTGGTTAGGGCTAGGCACCACCAGGGGGGGTGGTTAGGGTTAGGCACCACCAGGGGGGAGGTTAGGGTTAGGCACCACCAGGTGCGGTGGTTAGGGTTAGGCACCACCAGGGGGGAGGTTAGGGTTAGGCACCACCAGGGGGGGTGGTTAGGGTTAGGCACCACCAGGGGGGTGGTTAGGGTTAGGCACCACCCGGGCGGCAATTAGTTGTAGGCAACACCAGGTGCGGTGGTTAGGGTTAGGCACCACCAGGGGGGAGGTTAGGGTTAGGCACCACCAGGGGGGGTGGTTAGGGTTAGGCACCACCAGGGGGGTGGTTAGGGTTAGGCACCACCAGGGGGGAGGTTAGGGTTAGGCACCACCAGGAGGGGTGGTTAGGGTTAGGCACCTCCAGGGGGGAGGTTAGGGTTAGGCACCACCAGGGGGGGTGGTTAGGGTTAGGCACCACCAGGGGGGTGGTTAGTGTTAACCACCACCAGGGGGAGTGGTTAGGGTTAGGCACCACTCGGGCGGCAATTAGTTGTAGGCAACACCAGGTGGGGTGGTTAGGGTTAGGCACCACTGGGGGGGGTGATTAGGATTAGGTACCACCAGGGGAGTGGTTAGGTTTAGGCACCACCAGGGGAGGGTCCTGTGTGAGAGTAGGGTTGGGTTAAGCTGTATTGTTGAATTACGTAACGATTTTTAACGTTAATATATTTCGTTACTATTTCCTGTCTGTTTTAACAATGGTATTTATTGTTAACCAAGTTTGACAAAGATGTTTATCGTTATCAGATTTCGTTATCCAGCCATTTCGTTATACAGCCAGGCCCTTTTTTCATCCACGCGATAAATCTAATAAAAATCCCTGTTTTCAAAGGGTAAAAAGGGAGAGTGAGAATTTAAAACCAATATTAGCACAGAATCCTAGGAGAAAGTGGCTTCCAATATTGTGAGAGCCATCCCGCACTCTGGGGAAAAAACAGTATTAAGATAGCTTGAAGATGGTAATACACTCCCTCACCTTTCTCCATCTTTAATAAACATTCCTGAAATGAGCGCTGTAGAGGGAATGGCCACATAGGTACCCTGCCTTATTTACTTGAGTTTCTGTACAATATACTCCATGTAGAAATAAATCTCTAGAATAATAAATGGTTTCCTCACCTTAGATTTTTCTCTCTCCCCCCAACTTGCTATTCTACATATAGATCCCCTAATAACCAATACCAAGAGATTATAGATTCATGGTTTCACATATTATTACCCACCACGAAAATAATTATGCTGGGGAATTACTGATATCCCTTCTGTAACTGCATGCTACACAAAGTCTAACTTCATATATATGCTAATTGTAGCCTCATAAGGTACTCACACTTCAAATAACAAAAAGCAGAAACACAAGACTGCAGGTGGCCATACACTAGCCGATGGCCACAGAGGCGTATCTACAGGGGTGCAGGTATGGCATGTGCCATGGGCACCTCATACTGATTTCTCCATAGCATCCTTGGCAGTCTCCATAGGGATTCTACTTTTCATATGAGGAGGTTCTGCTGCCTGGTTACATTATTTGGGGGATAAGCTGCTTCATTTGTATTTGGGAATATATACAGGCTGACCTTTTGCCATACTTCATTCTTACAGGTCATGCTTCAGTTGAACTTGAATCACGTGTGAATACAACCGATTCAACTGAAACTAGACATTACATTTTTTGGATAGGGCCCCAGGGCGGATTTTAGTGTTAGCCGTAGGCGTGGTTTTCCCGAGACACACCTCTAGATGGTCAGCAGATGGAGCATCAGATAGATCCCTCTCTGATAGAATCTGATCAGACAGGGATCTATTACCCAGCGAGTTACAATAGCATGAAATCTGTTGGAAATCATCCTGCTGCTGGCCCCAAGTGTGTACGTATGTATCCGGGTCCCCTCCGTCCTCCCGCTGGTGGCTCTGTAAGCTGTGCGACCCGGGGGGGAGTCATGTGCAACTGTGCATCGTGCCCCCGTTGCGATCATGCGCCCGTTGTCACGAGCGTTCTGTACATGCGCAGTTCATTCTTTCAAGATTTATGCATACGCAGAATGCTCGCAACAACGGGCGCAGGGACGGGCCACGCAAGCGCAGTTGCCCACGGCTCCCGTCCGGGTCACGCAGCTTACAAAGCCACCAAAAGGGTGAACAGAGGGGACCCAGAAGACATCGGAACCTCATGGGATACGGGGGGGCTGGAGAAAGCCCCGGGTAAGTTCAGTATTCGACTTCTTGGGCTATGTTGATGGTCGATTTAAGCAGGGCCGAGGCGATAGAGGCTCCAGCCTCAGGGCGCAGTGTAGGAGGGGCGCACAACTCACTCAGCTATCATTCACCTACCTGTATTGTGTTTGAAGCAGAGAGAAAAAATTAAAGGGGATACATGGCAGTGACTGCAAGTTAGATAACTAGAGATGAAGGTGTTGGGGACCCTGGGGGCGCTTCTTAGTCTCATAGCAATCAGTGTGTGACGGCTGGGGTGGGAGGGATGGAGGGGCCTCTTAGTCTAATAGCAATCAGTGTGTGACGGCTGGGGTGGGAGGGATGGAGGGGCGCACTTTGGTGTCTCAGCCTTGGCTGCTGGAGGGCCTTGTCCCGGCTCTGTTTTTAAGCGCTGTCTCTCTCTTCTAGTCAATACTTTTCACTTTGATATCCAAAGACTGATAGCTAAGCTCAAGAAGACGACATGAAGTCCACATACTGTATGTGCACACGCGTGTCAGAGAGGAGGCCGGACCTCACAGAGCCGGGTGCCCCACCACTCACACGAGACCCAGAAATTGACATCACTGCTCAGGCAAAGGTCAATCAGATTTGGGTGGTGTGAATGGGGCTGCAGTCGGCAGACAATGGGGAGGAGTGATGGAGAGAGGAATGATTGGATGAGGGGAGAGGAGTGATGAGAGCCGCTGATAGATGTGGTTATTTACCACAGAGCAGTACACAGCGTTCTCTTGTATCGTGTACACACGTCAATGCAGATGATGTGCTGTGCCATTTGAGAAAATTACTTTTTTAAGCGAAAAACCACAAACGTGATATAAAAGCGGCTACTTGCTGATATTCATTTTCATTGAACACATTGCGAAAATACAATGTACTGTATTCTTATGAATATATTTTCAAAATTAAAAAAATACAATTTTTGATACGAAAACATTTTGATACGAAAACTTACGAACATTTACAAGCAACACTGAAAAACAGTCACAGACGGCAAAAAACCCTCAAAAGAGTCCCCGCCCCCATTCCACGCTCTCAGAAACGACAGTGATGTTTTTACCGAAGATTGACTTTAAAGAGAAGCCGTAACCAAGAATTGAACTTTATCCCAATCAGTAGCTGATACCCCCTTTTAAATGAGAAATCTTTTCCTTTTCACAAACAGACCATCAGGGGGCGCTGTATGGCTGATATTGTGGTGAAACCCCTCCCACAAGAAGCTCTGAGTACGTACTGTTGGCAGTTTCCTGTCTGTGAATCTTGCTGTATTGTGGGAAATAGCTGTTTACAGCTGTTTCCAACTGCCAAAAAAACATGCAGCAGCTACATCACCTGCCAGCAGTAAAAATGTCACCATGTAATAAATGTCAGAATGTAAATCAGGGATTTAAAATATTTTACAATGGGCAAACACTGACTAAATCATTTATACATAATTATTGTAAAAATGAAGCACTTTTTTTATTACATTATTTTCACTGGAGTTCCTCTTTAAAGGACAACTAAAGCAAGAGTGATATGGAGGCTGCCATATGTATTTCCTTTTAAACAATACCAGTTGCCTGGCTATCCAGCTGATCTATTCGGCTGCAGTAGTGTCTGAATCACACACCGAAAACAAGCATGCAGCTAATCTTGTCAAATCTGACAATAATGTCAGAAACATCTGATCTGCTGCATGCTTGTTCAGGGGCTATGGCAGAAAGTATGAGAGGCAGAGGGTCAGCAGGACAGCCAGGCAACTGGTATTGCTTATAGGAGTCATCAGCAAAATAGTGCTGCCCCCTTATATACTTACTCGGGGTTTCCTCCAGCCCCTTGCAGCCGACATGTCCGACGGCGCAGCTCCGCTTGGGGATCCCCACCAGTGCAGAGACCGACCTCGAGGTCATCTTACTGTGCCTGGGTGAGATCTGCTGTCAATCAGGTCCACGTTGTCAGTAGTTTACTGCGCAAGCACAGAACTACTGCACCTGCGCAGTACACAGCGAACAACATGGACGTGACAGCAGCACTCGCGCAGGCGCAGTAGGGGAGGTCGTCCTCTGCACCTGCGCAGTACACAGCGAACAACATGGACGTGACAGCAGCACTCGCGCAGGCGCAGTAGGGGAGGTCGTCCTCTGCACCTGCGCAGTACACAGCGAACAACGTGGACGTGACAGCAGCGCTCGCGCAGGCGCAGTAAGGGAGGTCGTCCTCTGCACCAGGCGGGGACCCCAGGCCAACGGCTGCGAGCCCCGAGTAAGGATATAAAGGGGGCAGCACCACTTTGCTGATGACTCCTTTAAAAGGAAATATATATGGCAGCCTTCATATCCCTCTCACTTCAGCTGTCCTGTAACTGCTGCAGAATAAGTTATAATTATTTAAAAGTGATGTTTCTTTTCCTCCAGCGTATTTATGATATTGCGTCCAATCGTCTTGCAGGTGCGCGTTTGTCCCATTTACCAGCGTGTGCTGTTTTCCTGCCACTCTAGCGATATAATTCAGCTATCCGTAACATAACAGCCTTCGCCTTTGCTGGAAGTACAAGAGGCGCGGACCCTCGAGGCGGCGTTAAGACAAATCAAAGAGTGAGCTGCCTCCATTATGATGATAAGCTGCGCTATCAGCCTGATGGGAGACTAACCCAATTTACAGTGGCTTAGTGAGTCTCTGTCATACATCCACTCCCAGCTCACAGCGCGATTAGATAACATTGGATTTGTCTCCAGCCCATCTGGTGCTCACACAGTTAAAGGGAACCTGAAGTCAGAGGGAGATGGTGGCTGACATATTTCCTTTTAAACAATGCAGATTGCCTGGCTGCCCTGCTGATCCTCTGCCTCTAATACTTTTAGCCATAGCCCCTGAACAAGCATGCAGATCAGGTGCAGATCAGAGCAGGTGTACAGTGTATACAGTACAGACAGGAACAGGAAGGGCAGCACAGAGCAATGATCAGACCTGATCTACAAGTCATGTGAGTAAAGCTGGCACACAGGGATGCAGAGATAGCACAGCTGGTGTACACAGTACACAGTATACAGTATAGCCAGGAACATGAAAGACAGCACAGAGCAGTGATCAGACCTGATTTACAAGTCATGTGAGTAGAGTTGTCACACAGGTATGCAGAGATAACACAGCTGGTGTACAGTGTACACAGTATACAACATAGACAGGAACAGGAAGGGCAGCACAGACCAATGATCAGGCCTGATCTGATGTACAAGTCATGTGAGTAAAGCTGTCACACAGGGATGCAGAAATATCAGATCTGGTGTACAGTATACCGTGTAGACAGGAACAGGAAGGACAGCACAGAGCAAAAGTAAAGCTGTCACACAGGGATGCAGAAATATCGGAGCTGTTGTACACAGTATACAGTATAGACAGGAAGGGCAGCATAGAGCAATGACCAGACCTAATCTACAAGTCATGTGAGTGAAGCTGTCAAACAGGGATGCAGAGATATCAGAGCTGGTGTACAGTGGATACAGTATAGACAGGAACAGGAAGGAGAGCACAGAGCAATGAGCAGACCTGATGTACAAGTCATGTGAGTAAAGCTGTCACACAGGGATGCAGAAATACCAGAACTGGTGTACAGTGTACACAGTATACAGTATAGACAGGAACAGGAAGGGCAGTACAGAGCAATGATCAGACCTGATCTACAAGTCATGTGAGTAAAGCTGCCACACAGGGATGCAGAGATATCAGGACTGGGGTACAGTACACAGTATACAGTATAGACAGGAAGGGCAGCACAGAGCAATGACCAGACCTGATCTACAAGTCATGTGAGTAAAGCTGTCAAACAGGGATGCAGAGATATCAATGCTGGTGTACAATGTATACTGTATAGACAGGAACAGGAAGGAGAGCAGAGCAATGATCACACCTGATCTACAAGTCATGTGAGTAAAGCTGTCACACAGGGATGCAGAGATTTAAAAAAAAAGGGGATTAAAAAGTTAATGCACCAGAGGAGCGCTCCTTTTTCTTCCACTCTCTACACAGATTCACTGGCGCCACCCAGTACCTGGAGCAGCCCCTGGAAGCATTGTCACACACCCTGTTGTTAAGGCAGTGCAGGAATAAAACTCTAGTGCGGGGATGCAGAGATATCAGAGCTGGTGTACTACCCCCCTCCCCATAACCCAGGCTATGTCCCCCCCCCATACACAAACATTGGAGACTGGGGAAGGCTGTTCAGCTGGCTGACTCTCCCACCTCCTACACTGCACACCAGCCTCTTGCAGCCACACTTGTAGCCAATCAATGGGAGGGACTATGGATGTTAAAAAGCACCATGTCCTCCTCCCAGGTGGTACTGCAGGAGACTATAATAATGTGGAAGCGTACCTCCAGAAGACACCATTGTCCAGGTTGGAAGGTGTTGGATGCTATTACCAGAGGTGCACACACCAACAGACTCACCCATTCCCACCTGCAGCTATTTATTGTGGATCCATCACCAAGGAAAAGGACAGGTCTGAATGGAAAGTCTTCTCAGATGCCCCATGCTCTACATGGAGTAAAAGGAACAGATAATCCTCAAGAATGGGGCGAAGATGGGATCATCACTATACTGTCATTGGAAACTTTGTATCAGGAGAAGTTCTTTTTCTTTATAGGTGGGTCTTTTTAGAGACTCCAAGACGATAGCTAGGGAGAAAATGCACGGTTGTCCATTTAAAGAATTCACAATCTCCATGCAGAGGATGTCCTATTTGGACTGTAGAGCTACAAGGCAACCATCGTGCAAGTTTACCAGGTTTACCTCAAGTGTTTTAACTTCACCGAACATGGACGAAAGACTCAAACAATCGTACAGTCAGAATACTGGAAAGTCCAACTCTCTAGGCTATGAGATCCTACGAAGTATGGAGATACTCTCCAACCCTCATCATTCCCAGTCCCTGCAGACAAGTGCAGTACTACCTCATACAATCTCTTTAGGTAACCCTGATATTAGAAACTGACTCTTGTCTGAGGAGCAATTTGAACAGAAAAGAAATGTGGACATGAAGATAGCAGAGGAGAGAGCACAGCGATGAACAGGTGCTCTGCATTCCAACATGGCTTCTCCCATGGACTTTAAATTACAGCACAGATACAGTATCTGCCTGACAACGTGCCCGGAAACACAGATAACTTTACAGACAGTGACAGATGACAAACTGCCCAATCACAGCACAGTAAAAACCACAGGTCAAAACTTCACTAGTTCCATAGATTGGATACATTCTACTGAGGTAAAGGAAGACTGAGATTAAAGCATGTGAAACTTTCTTATTGGTCAGTGAAGGCATCTGTCATGTTAAATGGCCAATAGCATAGCTCTTTTGGAGGGACAGTCCCTCTTTGGGATTCTTGTCCCTCTTTCTTCCTCAGTTGTCCCTCTTTCAGGACTGATGTGCAGATCTATGTACATATATGAATGTATTTCTCCTGAAAAATGTGTTTGAATCTAAACTTTATTCCCCTCCTTTAAATTGATATATTTCTGATTTCCATATGTTAATATGAATGACAATGAACCAGGATAGAAAATAACATATTTTTCCGATGAAATCTTTATGGGATGCATGAATGGGGGTGTGTTGGTGGCGTGAGTAGAGTTGAGCTGAAATTTTCGTAATTTCGCATTACTAAAATTACGCATGCGAAATTTGCGATTACGATGCAAAATTACAGTAGCGTAATTGCCATTAAAATCGTAATTGAAAATACCGTAAGCGTAATTTTCAACGCGTAATTTCGCGTTTCGTTCATGCCGTAATTTCGCATTAAACGCTACCGTAATTTCGCGTTAAACCGTAACGCTCCGTATAATATAAAAAAGCCGCCGACTTTAAGGGTTAATAGCAAAGCCCCCTTAAATGCTAAGAGCCTCAAATTTGGAGAATATATTAAGGAGATCAGAAGTAAAAAAAAAATTTCCTCTTATTCCTCCTGATCTCCTTAATATATTCTCCAAATTTGAGGCTCTTAGCATTTAAGGGGGCTTTGCTATTAACCCTTAAAATTGGCGGCTACCTAACATTGATCCATGCGTCAACTTTTCCGCTTCGGGAGCATGGCCATACGCATTAATTTCGTAATACCCGTTGCAATGCGAAAATTACGCGAAAATTACACTTACGCGAAATTTCGCGAAATCCTTCTTCATTACGATTAAGTACTTACGGCCATAAACGTAATTACACTAACTACGCGAAATTTCGCGAAATCGTAATTACGCCATTACGCTCATCTCTAGGCATGAGTAAGGGTGCGGCTTAAGTGTCCCTCTTTCCTATCTTAAAAAGTTGGGAGGTATGACCAATAGGAATCAGAATCAGAATCAGAATCATGCTTGAAAGGTCAAAGGGAAACATGTTCCTCCTGAAACAGCTACAGAACTAAATTGCATAATCTGGAAAAAATGTGTCCAGCCTTCATATGCTCAGGATAGGCAGTCCAAGTGTTCTTCTAGGTCGGTCAAAGTAAGTAGAGAGTTAGATATCAACTGTTGATAAGACTCAGGAGTTTCAGATGCAATGTGGCCCTCGGTAAAAATGAATATTGGACCTCTTACAATTTACGTCTGTACTGACTGTGAAGCTGTGTGAGTGACCTTGCAATCCCTACGGAGCATAAAGACCATGGGCAACTAACCAATTCACCAGTGAAGGAGTACAGGCCTTTGCCAGAGCTGTATACATTATATACTGTATACTATACAGCCTTGCCAGCTCAGAGGTGCCACAAACAAGTCACTCTACTGAGTCCCATCATTTGGCTGGACTTCCTTGAGGAAGAAGCCCAGCCATGTCCCTACTATGGTACATGTCCTCCAGCCTAGTGCCCATTAATGGTACACTCAACTGTACAATTGATCAGATCGACAAAATTGTTTGTTTCCTCGATCCAAAGTTTGGAAATATTATTTTAATTGAATTGCTTATTATTTTCTCCTCTGTTAAACAGTGGACAGAAAGAGGCACCAATGGGAGGGCAAAAGGAGGTACAGGGGACAGAGGAGGCACAGAGGGTGACAGAAGGAGGCACATGGGACAGAACAGAAGGAGGCACATGGGACAGAAGGAGGCACAGAGAGGGCACAAAAAGATGGAAGGAGGCACAGAGGAGGCACAGGGGTAAAGTAGGGGTACACTGGTGGCACAGGGGAAAGAGGTGGCATAGCGGAGACACAGTGGGACAGAGGTGACACAGAGGGGGACTCTGGAGGCACAGAGGAATCACAGGGGACAGAGGATTCTCAGAGAGAACACTGGAGGCACAGGAGCACAGAGGTAGCACAGTGTTTCAACTTACATACAAATTTAGGTTAAAAACGACCCTGCAGTCCCCTGTCTCATATGTTAAACAGGAACTATCAGTGCTAGTTATAATAACGGCACCCTGGACAGCGGTCTTCGCCTTCATGTAAACTGCACCCCACATTGTGGTAGAGCCAGAGGCTGTGTCCTCGCAGACACATGACAAAGGCCTCGCTCTGCCCACTGTAGCCTGGCAGCCGACCGTCAGGAAGCCGTCTCGGGTTCAAGTGAATGTGGCCTTTAATCCGCTCGCTGAGCATCTGGATGAAATGCAGACGGGGAGGAAGGAGGGGGGGGGGCTTCCCTTAAATAAATTCTGGCGATCTCTGTCATCGTGAATTGATCCGTCTTGATGGCATGGAGCCACGGCCAGCCAGGATTTAGTGGGCGGCCTGTTTTCTTTTTTTTTAATTTATTTTTAACTTTGTTATCCAATTTATCCAGGCCTGGGAGGCCATTTGCAAATTAAATCAAGGATTGGATGCGGTTCCTGCTCCCATTGACAGGAGACTATGGGATGAACAGGCATCATTTCCGTAAGAAGAATGAGGTTATTGGCACCAGACGGTCACTTTTTGTCTGACTCAGCGAGATAACTGGCACAGGAGCGTTACTAAGGGGGGAGGGGGAGTAGGGCCTGCGATCGCAGGGGGGCCTAGAGCTCTGAGGGTCCCCAACCACAAGGTCCTCCAGCACCCAAGGCTGAGACACCAAAGTGTTCCCCTCCATCCCTCCCACCCCAGCCGTCACACACTGGGCTTGATCCACTAAACCGTGGTAACTCACAGCACGGCCGCCCTAGCGTTTTTGCACGCAATCGTGAAATTTCACACGCAATCCTTAATTTTCGCATGCAAAAACGCTAGCGCGGCCGTGCTATGAGTTATCACAGTTTCGTGAATCAAGCCCCCTGATTGTTATTAGACTAATGCTGGCCACTAACGGTCCAATTTCTAGCGAAATTCTGATCGGACGAAAAATCGTTCACTACACCATCAACTAACCAATCATTGCTTCCTATCTATCACGACCAACAAGAAAATCCAAATTTTGGTTCAACGAAAATTCAATCGGACGATCGTTTTTATAATCGTTCATTATCGATTGTGCCCATCAATTGAGATTATTTACAACCAATCCGATCAGAATTATCTGATTGCTCGAACGATTTTTCTCTAGAAGTTGTACCGTTAGTGGCCACCTTTAGAGGTGCCCCAGGGCTCCCAACACCTTAATCTCTAGTTATCTGGCTTGCAGTCACTGCCATGTATCCCCTTTCCTTATTTCTTTCTGCTTCACACACAATAGTGGGATGATAGCTGAGTGAGTTGTGCGCCCCCTCCTACACTGCGCCCTGAGGCTGGAGCCTCTCTTGCCTCTGCCTCGCCCTGCGTCCCCTTCTACACTGCGCCCTGAGGCTGGAGCCTCTCTTGCCTCTGCCTTGGCCCGGCCCTGTGCCTCCTCCTCCTACACTGCGCCCTGAGGATGGAGCCTCTCTCGCCTCTGCCTCGGCCCCTGGGGCCCCTCCTACACTGCGCCCTGAGGCTGAAGCCTCTCTCGCCTCTGCCTCGGCCCGGCCCTGTGTCCCCCCCTCTCCTACACTGTGCCCTGAGGCTGGAGCCTCTCTCGCCTCTGCCTCGGCCCCTGGGGTCCCTTCTTCACTGCGCCCTGAGGCTGGAGCCTCTCTCGCCTCTGCCTCGGCCCCTGGGGCCCCTTCTTCACTGCGCCCTGAGGCTGGAGCCTCTCTCGCCTTTGCCTTGGCACGGCCCTGTGCCTCCTCCTCCTACACTGCACCCTGAGGCTGGAGCCTCTCTCACCTCTGCCTCGGCCCGGCCCTGTGCCCCCTCCTACACTGCGCCCTGAAGCAGGAGCCTCTCTCTATACTTCAGATCAGGTGTTTTGTGGCTACACTTGTTATGGGTGTGCAGATCCTGATGGCCTAGATTGTTTTATGACTCTTGTGAGATGGGCCCCAGGCTGTGAACTGCACCAAGGGGAGGCCAGGGAAGGGGTGTGAGCATTTGGGGACACCTTGAATTGAAGTTACGCCACTGAACTGGCACAAGTATTCCCGGTGATATCCTGCCTGCTCCCCCAGCCCCACCACACAAAGCCAATCAAGTCTTCGTTAACGATGATTGGATTACGGCCATGCTGCTACACACTATATATATCTGTATAGGAACACACACAGTGTATATATCACGTTTCATCTGCACAATGCTGTCACTGCTGTCACACTGAGCTGCTCGGCACAAACATGACTGTCCTTCCCTCCGCCGCGCTGCAACATCCTCATTTCCTAAATGTATGTCA
This sequence comes from Hyperolius riggenbachi, assembly GCF_040937935.1. Classification (NCBI taxonomy): domain Eukaryota; kingdom Metazoa; phylum Chordata; class Amphibia; order Anura; family Hyperoliidae; genus Hyperolius; species Hyperolius riggenbachi. The sequence continues at coordinate 11,056,216 of NC_090650.1, forward strand.
CCGCTAATGCCAGCTTGTCACTGCACTCCGCTGTAACGAATCAGGTCAGCTTCAAAGTTTATATCCGTGGCTAGATCTGCTCCTCCTCCACGGCACAACTGCCTAGGCAAAACGTGAACGCCAAAACGTGGATAAACAATCCTACAAAAGGCACAAACAGCCTAAACCCAAATCTGCTAAAACAGCATCACACAATCTAAAAGGCTGGTGTCACCTGAGCAAGAAGACACCATCCACGGCTGTCACGTGGACAAAAGACATTGTGTTAGGTAACAAGCGTGGAACCTGAAGCACAATAGAGATGGACAGATAGAGAGATAGATAGATAGATAGATAGATAGATAGATAGATAGATAGATAGATAGATAGATAGATAGATAGATAGATAGATAGATAGAATTAGAGAGAGAGAGAGGCAGTGAGAGAGTGAAAATAGAGAAAGAGAGAGAGAGAGAGGTAGATAGATAGCTAGATAGATAGATAGATAGATAGATAGATAGATAGATAGATAGATATAATTAGAGAGAGAGAGAGAGAGAGAGAGAGAGAGAGAGAGGCAGTGAGAGAGTGAAAATAGAGAAAGAGAGACAGAGAGAAGAGAGAGAGAGGTAGATAGATAGATAGATAGATGTATACCTGTAGATAGATAGATGATAGATAGATAGATAGATAGATAGATAGATAGATAGATAGATAGATAGATAGATAGATAAGATAGATGATAGATAGATAGATAGATAGATAGATAGATAGATAGATAGATAGATAGATAGATAGATAGATAGATAGATAGATAGATAGAATTAGAGAGAGAGAGAGGCAGTGAGAGAGTGAAAATAGAGAAAGAGAGAGAGAGAGAGGTAGATAGATAGATAGATAGATAGATAGATAGATAGATAGATAGATAGATAGAATTAGAGAGAGAGAGAGGCAGTGAGAGAGTGAAAATAGAGAGAGAGAGAGAGAGAGAGAGAGAGAGAGAGAGGTAGATAGATAGCTAGATAGATAGATAGATAGATAGATAGATAGATAGATATAATTAGAGAGAGAGAGAGAGAGAGAGAGAGAGGCAGTGAGAGAGTGAAAATAGAGAAAGAGAGACAGAGAGAAGAGAGAGAGAGGTAGATAGATAGATAGATAGATAGATAGATGTATACCTGTAGATAGATAGATGATAGATAGATAGATAGATAGATAGATAGATAGATAGATAGATAGATAGATAGATAGATAGATAGATAGATAGATAGATAGATAATTAGAGAGAGAGAAAGAGGGTGAGAGAGAGTGAAAATAGAGAAAGAGAGAGAGAGAGAGGTAGATAGATAGATAGATAGATAGATAGATAGATAGATAGATAGATAGATAGATAGATAGATAATTAGAGAGAGAGAGAGAGGGTGAGAGAGAGTGAAAATAGAGAAAGAGAGAGAGAGAGAGGTAGATAGATAGATAGATAGATAGATAGATAGATAGATAGATAGATAGATAGATAATTAGAGAGAGAGAGAGAGAGAGAGAGAGAGTGAAAATAGAGAAAGAGAGAGAGAGAGGTAGATAGATAGATAGATAGATAGATAGATAGATAGATAGATAGATAGATAGATAGATAGATAGATAGATGGGAGAGAGAGAGAAACAGAGAGAAAGAGAGAGAGGGATAGGAAAGGGTAAAAAATGAGGGATAAAAGGAGTCAGAAGGAGACAGTGACAGCAAGTAATGGGGGCAGCAAGAGAGAGAGAGGGATAGAAGGTGCACTGAGCATCTGGATTACATGTGTGATGGGAGGAGGAGGGGGGGGGCTGATCTTGAAAAAATTCTGCTGATAGGTGTCAAGCTGAATTGATCCCAGATAGATTGATGGCTGGGTGGCTAGATAGATAGATAGATAGATAGATAGATAGATAGATAGATAGATAGATAGATAGATAGATAGATACAGTATATACATGCATCAATGTATATACATACAATATGTACATACATCATACAACCTAACATTAGGACAGAACCTTTTGTGTTCAGACTCTGGATGAAATCCCAGGATTAAATTTGGGGTCTTCAGATGACCAGTCATTAAACATATAACATTATAAATAAACACAGGGTGTTTTCATGTTTTCATGAGCTACATCTTGGTAAAACGAAACAACCGTCTACCTGGAGGTTCCATGAGAACGTCACACCAACCCCACCTGATACGTGAAAGGTTCTTCAAAATATTTCACTAACCCAACCTCATACATGGTGAGTCTCCGATAACATCGTACCACCTTAACCTGATAGACCGGGGTCCACTGGAATGTCACGCTGATTCAACACGATGCATGAGGTGCTGGACAATGACCAACCCCTGAGAGTAGAGTGGCCAACCCCACCTGATATATGGGGTTACCTGAGAGTAGAGTGGCCAACCCCACCTGATACATGGGGGTACCTGAGAGTAGAGTGGCCAACCCCACCTGATATACGGGGGTACCTGAGAGTAGAGTGGCCAACTCCCCCTGATATACGGGGGTACCTGAGAGTAGAGTGGCCAACCCCACCTGATATATGGGGGTACCTGAGAGTAGAGTGGCCAACCCCACCTGATATATGGGGGTACCTGAGAGTAGAGTGGTCAACCCCACCTGATATATGGGGGTACCTGAGAGTAGAGTGGCCAACCCCACCTGATATATGGGGGTACCTGAGAGTAGAGTGGCCAACTCCCCCTGATATACGGGGGTACCTGAGAGTAGAGTGGCCAACCCCACCTGATATACGGGGGTACCTGAGAGTAGAGTGGCCAACCCCACCTGATATATGGAAGGTGCTTCATAATATTTCACTAACCCAACCTCATACATGGTGAGTCTCTGATAACGCTGGACCTCCTTCACCTGATACACCGGGGTCCACAGGAATGTCACACTGACTCAATACGGTGCATGTGGTGCTGGACAATGGCCAAACCATGAGAGTAGAGTGGCCAACCCCACCTGATGTATGGAGGTACCTGGGAATACAGTGACTGACTCTACCTGATATATGGTGGTACCTGGGAATACAGTGACTGACTCTACCTGACATATGGGGGTACCTGGGAATACAGTGACCAACCCCACCTGATATATGAGGATCCTTGGCAATGTTACAATGATCAACCCCAAATGATACAGAAGTGTTCTGTGAAAATATTCCTGCCCCAGCCTGATACACAGAGGTCTCTGAAAAGGTTACAATAACTGAACCCCCCCCCCCAGGTCCCTCAGAATGTCACATTGTCCCAGACTATTATATGGCGGTCCCCAAAAACTGTCCCTCAGAATGCCACACTGTCCCAGCCTATTATACGAGGGTCCCCACTCCCTGAGTACGTTCTGATGATTGACCTCACCTGATACACAGGGGTCCCTGAGGATGGTACGCACCGGATACATAGAGGTCACTCTGGATACCACGCTGCCCCAGCCTGACACATTTGGGGGGGTAGTGAGGGACAGCAGTCTCCAGCACATGCAGATAAAGGGAAGCTTGCATTGTCTTACCTGTCTTCCACACATAGATGCTCTTAGCTTCATGGTCCCCGCCTTGCTGCGAATCCACTCTCCACAATCCCAAAACCAGCAGGACAATCACTCCACAGCTCGGTACACCCGGGCATCTCCCTCCCAGCCCCATGCCTCCTCCAGGCGGCCAGATAGCGGCTGCAGCCCGCACACAATGAGCAGCTCCACGCTACACGGCGGCGATCTGCCCCCCTCCTCCTCTTCACCTTCTTATTCTAAGTCGCCAGGGACAGCAGGCAGCCCTCTCCAGCCAGTGTGCATGACAGGGGAGAAGGGAGAAGCATTTAGCAAACAGGAACAATAGAGCCCAGAGGAGGCTGCTGCAGATGCTGAGGAAGGGTCCTCCTCTGGTGCTGATGCTGCCTCTTCTACTGGAGATGCTGCAGCTCCTCTCTCTCCCATTCACTGGCTAGTGGCTGTCTTCCATCAGAGAGAGACCGACATCTGTCTGCAGGGGGCTCCAGCCCACTGAACAGGTTATCTGTGCACTGGGGAGGTTGTAGTAATGAATTACACCAGCTGGAGAGAAAGAGAGGAAGAGAGAGAGGAGGAAATTCTATGAAACAGAATGCAAAGACAAAAAAACACAAAAAACATTCTCTTGCATCTATTGGGGAGAAGAAGCCAGATGCCTCAGTCTCCAGCAGAGCAGGGCTGTGGGTGCTGGGGCAGCGGGCTCCGCCAGACAGAGAATGACTGATTCCAGTGTTATTAGCTCATTTGGAGTAATTATATGTACTTCTCAGACAAAATGACTGTTTGCAGAAAGGCGCTATTGTCTTTGGATTGTGTCACAGAGAAGGATTGAATTATTATTGTTTTGGTTTTTTGGGGGGTGTTTTTTGAGTGTGATGTTTTTGTTGTAGATTTGGGATGGCAGAGGCGGGTTCTTGGTGGCAGAAGATGCATCGTCAGCAGCGTAACTGTGCGGTCAGCAATACTTCTCAGCCTTTGTACGAAAGGAGGCGGAATGGTCGCAGGATGGGCAGAGGGCATCTCTGTGCGGATAATTTTCCACGGACGGATTCTGAAGCCGCGATCTCAACACCTGAATGTAGGATTCAGCGGAAAGGATACATTTTGGTTTACAAGGATGGACCTTCTCACAGATTTGCTGTCGTCGATTGCGTAAAGGTGGCCACTAACAGTCCAATTTCTAGTGAAAAATCGTTTGAGCAATCAGATAATTCTGATCGGATTGGTTGTAAGTAATCTCCATTGATGGGCAGAATCGATTATGAACGATTAGAAAAAAAGTTGTCCGTTTGGATTTTTTTCTTGTCGGTTGTGATAGATAGGAAGCAAACATTGGTTTGTTGATGGTGTAGTGAACGATGTATTATGATATTTCACTTCTGATAAAATTATCTGATCACTCAAATTATTTTTCACTAGAAATTGGTTCGTTAGTGGCCACCTTAAAGGACACCCGAGGTGAAAATAAACTGATAACATAAAAAATTGTATCGATCCTCCTTCTCCTAGAAATTACTTTTTTAGATTTCCCACGGTTTTATGTTTAATTCTATGTTTTACTGTTTCATTGAAACACATTGAAACACATTGAAACACAATGACACATTCATTGAAGTATGTATGCCAGAGCTAAAATCTATGAACCATTGACCCTTTTCATCTATTTCCTGCCCTGAGCAGACATTTTCTGCTAGGAAAGTGTTTTATGACTGTAATTCCTTATCAATGAGGGTTAGACTGTAGTCTGACCCAGTCCTGACCCGGACAGAAACTGTCACTTGCATACCTGATATTTAACTCTTTCAGGCAGAGAAAGAAAAAAGGGCACACGCATGGTTATTTATATGCTTGGCACTGTACATACCCATGTCTATCTCCTCATGTCACATGTCACCTCGGGTGTCCTTTAAGGGGACACACTTGTCATTGCTATTTCCCGCCTGTACGAATCTGCGTTTGGGATTTTTCGATTTTTTCTTTTGATTTCATGTGCAGCCTTGAGATTATTTTTATGAAGAAAGTGTATTTAATTAACTTTAAAATCGCATACAATATATCATGCAAAAGCGTTGTTTTTTTTAGCAATTCCGACTTGCCACCTGACGTTAAAATGTAGAAAAATCACAAAACCAACTAACATTACAACACATAAAAAATGTGCTGCTATTGAAATACATGACGTGTGTGGGGATCGCCACGTGTAAGGCGATCGCCGGGGAAAACGCAAAACACAGGAAATCTAACAACAAAAGCTTCCTGAATCTTAGCTCATCATTACTTGACAAACACTGAAGATTAACCTCATCATTGTCTGAGGCATATCTGGTGGGCAGCAGGACCCGACCCCTCAGGCAACCATGCAGGGCCCAGGCCGTACAGATGCGGTGGTAGCCTGCAGGCTAGTGATGTGTTGCCATGAGGGATGGGGGTGGAGGGCCTATATGGAGCGGTGCGGGAGTGATGTCACGTGGCTGCCGGGATGACAGGACAATGCTCTCAGCCGGCAGTCGGCCGAATCAATCACCAAGGCTGATCTCAGCCTAGGTGGCCGCAGTAATCACACTACATTCTCGGCAGAGGCAGTCATTTCATCTCTGGTCACATTTCTCTGTTTCTCTTTACCACCTCATCTTTAACTCCTGTGTTCTGGCCACGCCTCTCTGTCTCTTTCCATCAGCCCAGTCTCCCACCTCTGTCTTCTGGCCACGCCTCTCTGTCTCTTTCCATCACCCCAGTCTCCCACCTCTGTCTTCTGGCCACGCCTCTCTGTCTCTTTCCATCACCCCAGTCTCTCGACTCTGTCTTCTGGCCACGCCTCTCTGCCTCTTTCCATCACCCCAGTCTCTCGACTCTGTCTTCTGGCCACGCCTCTCTGCCTCTTTCCATCACCCCAGTCTCCCACCTCTGTCTTCTGGCCACGCCTCTCTGCCTCTTTCCATCACCCCAGTCTCTCGACTCTGTCTTCTGGCCACGCCTCTCTGCCTCTTTCCATTACCCCAATCTCCCACCTCTGTCTTCTGGCCACGCCTCTCTTCTCTCTTCACCACGCCTGTTTCTCACCTCTGTCTGGTCATGATTCTCTCCCCTAACCTCTTTTCTCTCTTTCTCTAGAACCTCTCTCTCCCTGCCACCACTTTCTCTCTTAGTTACATCTGCTTCTTCTTGCTCTGCTCTCTGTCTATACCTGAAACTATTATTTCTCGGTAAAATACATCTATTTTACCTGTAATTGCTCAGTTTGCTGTAAATAAACAACAGAGAGTTGGTCTACACATTTTGATTTATGTACGGTTTTCAAATTGTATATGCTCTATACACACATGCACACACGCTAGCATTGAGGACAAATGAAGGTAGCACACCAGAGGGTCTGTACTATACATCAGGGGCGTTTCCAGGATCCTGAAAGATCCGGGGCATCCCCAGGCCGAAAAAATGTGCTTGTCGGGAGCATAGCACATAAATAGGCAGTCTAGTGCCCCCCATCACCCCATTTACTTTACCTATGGCTGGATAGTGTAATGGGTAAGGGCTCTGCCTCTGACACGGGAGACCAGGGTTCGAATCTTGTCTCTGTCTGTTCAGTAAGCTGCACCTATTCAGTAGGAGACTTTAGGCAAGTCTTCCTAACACTGCTACTGCCTATAGAGCGCGTCCTAGTGGCTGCAGCTCTGGTGCTTTGAGTCCGCCAGGAGAAAAGCGAGATATAAATGTTATTTGTCTTGTCTATGACGCCCCCTATAGGCGATGCGATCCATGTAAATCCACTACTTCCTCCTTCCGGGTTTGAAGGAGAAAGTAGTGGAGCTACATGGAACGCATCGGCTATAGGGGGCAGCATAAGCAAGTTAACCTCCCCTCTGCCGCAGTCAGTGCTATCTAATTTACATTTTGAGCTACGTACTCGTGGTGGTACCCCATAACCCCAAAGTATACCCTGATAGTCTAGTGGGCCCATCCATAACCCCGTAGTATAGCCTGGTAGTCTAGTGCCCCCCTATACACACATGCCAGAGTCGGGCAGCGGGCGACACAACTCGACTCCTCCCACCACTCAATCTCCAAAGTCCAGATCCATCTTCTGTAGCAGGAGCATCTCCCAAATAATTCTCAGAACCTAGAATGGAGAAGTCGGCTACAGAAGATGGGTCCAGCCTCCGGGGCGTGACTTTGCAGTGGAGGGAACCGGGACACACAGGGAACTGACATCCAGAGCAGGGAACTGACACCCAGGGCACTCCAAGCATAGATTAAGGGCCCAGGACCCAGAGGCGTAACTAGAAATCACTGGGCCCCCCTGCGAAACGTTGGATGGGGCCCATCACTACAGTACAGGGCACTTGGGTAGAGGTAGAGAGGTTACGTGCTGGGCGCTGTACAGAAGAGCCTGTTGCACACCGAATAGGGCTTGTCTACAAAACTTTGCATGATTCCTTATCAGTGGCTAAGCAGATGCAGTCATTAGAACAATTGTGCAGAGAATAGAAAGCTTTTTCTCTTTGTGCCCGCACTCCTCAAGCATCACTACAGAACACAGCACTTGGGGAGGGGTAGAGAGGCTGGGGGTAGAGTAGAGCTGTACAAAAGACCCTGCTGAACACTGAATAGAGACTGTCTACAAAACTTTGTATGATTCCTTATCAGTGGCTGAGCAGATGCAGTCATTAGTACAATTGTGCAGAGAGCAGAAAGCTTTTTCTCTCCTTGCCCTTAGTTGTCAGTCTCTCAGGACGGGGCCCCTGTGGCTTCTGGGCCCCCCGCGGCTGCATCCCTTGCAGGGTCTACTGTTACTCCCCTGTGCCCTGATTCTTTACCCCTAGCGACACACCTGCTGTACATCTTCCACAGATGTTTACTGCACATAATATTAGGAGCGGATCCCCTCGCTTGCTTGGCTGGCATGTACGGCACCCACACGTCAGGCTAGGCTGTGGAATGATATGGAGATTTATAGCTGTGTTAGCATTACTGCAAGGGTAAGTGATTTTCCATCTCTTTACAATCGCTGTGTCACTAATGAGCGAGTAGACCTGACTTATAGGAGGTGAAGCTCATCTGACGCACCGCATGAAGGAAGTCAGCAACTCAAAGGTAATAGGCTTAAAATAGACCGCGACATGTTTACATCGGAACATTCACAGCCAATGCTGGGCTCAGCATATCATCTACCAAGGAGAGTAACCCGCAACATCATGAAACATAAGCATGTAGCTTGTCGGGTATAGTCTGTAATTATTTGTTTATTTAGCAGAACTGAAGATTGACTGAAAACAAAGAGTTTCACTTACCTGGGGTTTCTGTCAGCCCCTTTGCAGCCACCCTGTCCCGCACCAATCCTCAACAATCCTCCATTCTCCCGGCGCGGTGCATTTTCGTTACCGCTAACTTGTAAGTCATATCCTTCTTAGCATTCCCATCCGCAATAGAGTCCTGTGCCTACTGCGCAGAGCGCTATTGGGACCTGATCACGAAGAAAGATACGTGTGGCAAGGGCTGCGCAGGGAAAGTTGACTTACAAGTTGGTGGTGACGAAACTGCACCGCGGCGGTAGAATGGAGGATCGCTGAGGACCAGCGCGGGACAGGACAGCTGCAAGGGGCTGACGGAAGCCCCAGGTAAGTGAAACACTTTGTTTAGGTCAATCTTCAGTTCTGATTTATCGAAAAAAATATGTATCTTCATACCATTGTATATTATATGTGAGAGGGAAGCAAAAGGTTGTAATTATCACCCGGAGGTTATTATGATATATCGATGACATTTGCAATTTCCATCATTGGTCCCTAAGTAGCGGATGTTGAGAAAATCAGCTCATTGTATCCTGTATTTCTTTTACAGAGTGTCCCAGAAGTGACTAAAGTGCGAGATGGAAAATATTGAGGCTGGCAGTGTGATAAAATTCCTGCATTTGAAGGGTAATAGTGCCCGGCCAAAAAAAATCCTCTTCTTCCTGTCCCAACTGCATCAACATCTGTCTTGAAAGGTCATGCCGTGTTTGTTTCTGGAAAGGGGTTAGCAAACGTGGCACCCAGCGTGCAGACATCTTAGACACGTGCAGTTCCTCATGAATAGATTTCCACATACTACCATAACGGAGGCCAGGTTGGTTCATGATCATTTGGGTGTTTGTTTGTCTGTATTCTAGGAGTGAACACTCCACTTTCCTCATTGTGGCTGCATCGTCCATTAGTGATGGTCTTCCAGGCCTTGGCTCGTCTGTGAAGGACATGTTGCCACTTTGGAAATTCCTGACAATAGTGTCATAAGATGGGCAATCATTTCTATAAACTGCCATCATCTCATCATGAATTTGCCGGACACTATTACCTTTCAAATGCTGGAAATGTATCACTCTGCAAGCCTTAATCTTTTCCATCTCACACGTGAGAAAGAGAGGCCCTTATTCAATTTACTTTTTGTCCTAAGTTTTCTCCTTGGAGATAATTTTTCATGTTCTGCTTAAAATAACTTTCCAGCATAGTGCAATTCAAAGAGTACGAAAACATGGGTGAAAAAGTGCTGTCACAATTTGTATTTTCTTGCATGCTGGAGGCTTAGAAGGCATTTTATTGATGAGGATGGAAATATCACCTAGGTCAGAGAGAGATATCTTCTGGGCCTTTTCCAACCCTGGGTCCTCTAACCGATGGCTAATAGTTTGAACTTTTTGCAGACTTTGGCCCATAGTTACAGAAGAATGGTAAAAGTTATCGTGCGCAAAGACGGAACAGCAATTTTACCTTTACTAACAGGTAGAACGCATTGTGGTTAGTGGAACCCACGTTACCTAGGTAACACATGGGTTGCTAGGGTTATACTACTTGCGCACCACTCATTACTCTAAAAACGCTTTCATTACCTAGGAAATGCAGGTCTTGCTAATGGTGCAATGCAGGCTACCTTGTCACTAAGTAACTTAGGCCACATTTGTGAATAAGGGCCTGTGTTAGCTGTTCCCACCACTGCCCTCCTCTGAGGAGAGAGCCCTCAGGTTTTTCCTGGAGTCAGGACTTTGTAGTCACTTCCGTCAAGTTCTTCTACCACTACTGGGGCCACTTAAGCCTTCACTTTCCACATCCTCTCTGAATTCTCTTTCAGGCCCTGGACCTTCTCAACCTTCTTTTACTCTTTTCCCCTCATGTTTACACCTGGCACTGCCCCGTCTATCATGTATAAATATATTTTAGGAGAAAGTCCTTATTGGAAGAGAAAAATAAAAGAGACAAAAACCATAGATCCTTAGTATGGGGGACCACCACACCGCTATCCAATACTTTGGATGATTAGAAGGATAATATAGTCCTTAGAATACCACAAAAATAGATTGCAGTCCAAGAAGTAAGTTCTTCACTTTATTGCACTAAAAATACAACCAACAAACGTTGATTCTGGTAACACCTTTAATGACTAATCGTGCATTACTTTGCTGCTAGCTTTCAAAACATTAAGTTTCTTCTTCAGCTTACAGAATCATATATACAGTGCTGTCCGAAATGATTCAGAGGACACCACTTCTCCAGATAAGGCACACAAAAGCTAGCTTGGCCTTTGCAAATGCTCATCTAGAAAAAGAAGAAGACTTCTGGCCTTCTGTGTTATGGTCAGATGAAACAAAAATTGAATTGTTTGGTCACAATGATGTTTCCTTCATTTGGCATTAAAAAAGGAGAAGCCTTCAACCCAAAGAACACCATCCTCACTGTCAAACATGGTGGTGGGAACCTAATGCTTTGGGGGTGTTTTTCAGTCAATGTACCAGGGAACGTAATCACAGTAAATGGCACCATGAAAAAAGAGCAATACATAAGGATTCTCAATGACAACATCAGGCAGTCTGCATAAAAACGTGGATTTGGGCACCAGTGGACATTTCAGCATGACAATGACCCAAAACACAAAGCAAAAGTGATGAAGAAATGGTTAGCGGACAACAACATTAATGTTTTGGAGTGGCCCAGCCAGAGTCCTGAGTTGAATCCAATTGAGAATCTGTGGAGGGAGCTAAAGATCAGGGTGATGGCTAGGGCAAAAATACCTGTGGAGACATGCAAAAAGCTGGGGTGCAATTATAGGAAGCATTTGATTGCTGTAATAGCCAATAAAGGCTTTTCTATTGATTATTGAGAGGGGTATAAACAATTTTGGGCTGGACACTTTTTACTCAAACGTAAATAAAAGCTGAGAAATGTTTTTTTCCACAATAATGCCTCTTGTACATCGTCTTATGATCTTTTGGGAGGCACTTATGCCATTTACCTTTAAAAAAATGACATGCTGGCTGAACTTTTAAGTCAAAATTTGCCAGCGGTATAAATAATTATGGGCAGCACTGTAAGTCTCTGTATGTTACATTACTTTTGTACGGTTTCTTGCTCAAAATTCAATCAATCCCCCAGGAAAATCACCAAAACCAAATCGTTCAATATAAGCAATCCTTCATGGAACAGGTATAATGCGTAGTCTAGGCATGAGGTAATTTGTATAATAGTAGAGAATGACACTAGTTTGTTTCGGGCTATACATGCCCTTCCTCAGACTTTTACAATAAAGAAGGTTCTCCTTAGACCAATAGACAACGATATGTAAAGCAGAGCTAAGAGGACAGCATCCGCCCCCAGCAGACATCGCCGTGCACCATCCTGGTGACCAAGAAGGCAAGTCCACCATGCAGCTATCAAGGAGTGCCCGTCTATCACCGCTGCTGTCCTCTGGTCTTTGTCTACAACCGTGACGTCTAGTTGACAGGCCTGTCTGTCTGTCCATATGGATCTAGAAGTCTCATAATAGCCAAGTCCTGTCATTCTCCGTGACCTTCTGTGAAATCTCCCATCTGGACTTTAGTTGGACTTAAGTACAGATGTTCCTGTACACAATGCCAGGTATCGGGTCGTGCTGCTTGGTGGGTGCTGTTCCTGGTGGTATCTTTCACACTATACGCTGGGCTGTCCTTAGTCACAAGTGTACACTATCTGCTGGGCTTTCCTTGGTCACAAGTGCACACTATACGCTGGGATGTCCTTGGTCACAAGTGCACACTATACGCTGTGCTGTCCTTGGTCACAAGTGCACACTATACGCTGGGCTGTCCTTGGTCACAAGTGCACACTATACGCTGGGTTGTCCTTGGTCACAAGTGCACCCTATACACAGGGTTGTCCTTGGTCACAAGTGCACACTATACACTGGGCTGTCCTTGGTCACAAGTGCACACTATACGCTGGGATGTCCTTGGTCACAAGTGCACGCTATACTCTGGGCTGTCCTTGATCACAAGTGCACACTATACGCTGGGCTGTCCTTGGTCACAAGTGCACACTATACGGTGGGCTGTCCTTGGTCACACGTGCACACTATACTCTGGGCTGTCCTTGGTCACAAATGCAGACTATACCCTGGGATGTCCTTGGTCACAAGTGCACACTATACTCTGGGCTGTCCTTGGTCACAAGTGCACACTATACGTTGGGCTGTCCTTGGTCACAAGTGCACACTATACTCTGGGCTGTCCTTGGTCACAAGTGCACACTATACGCTGGGATGTCCTTGGTCACAAGTGCACACTATACTCTGGGCTGTTCTTGGTCACAAGTGCACGCTATACTCTGGGCTGTCCTTGGTCACAAGTGCACACTATACGCTGGGCTGTTCTTGGTCACAAGTGCACACTATACGCTGGGATGTCCTTGGTCACAAGTGCACATTATACTCTGGGCTGTCCTTGGTCACAAGTGCACACTATACGCTGGGTTGTCCTTGGTCACAAGTGCACATTATACTCTGGGCTGTCCTTGGTCACAAGTGCACACTATACGCTGGGCTGTCCTTGGTCACAAGTGCACACTATACGGTGGGCTGTCCTTGGTCACACGTGCACACTATACTCTGGGCTGTCCTTGGTCACAAATGCAGACTATACCCTGGGATGTCCTTGGTCACAAGTGCACACTATACTCTGGGCTGTCCTTGGTCACAAGTGCACACTATACGTTGGGCTGTCCTTGGTCACAAGTGCACACTATACGCTGGGATGTCCTTGGTCACAAGTGCACACTATACGCTGGGTTGTCCTTGGTCACAAGTGCACACTATACGCTGGGTTGTCCTTGGTCACAAATGCACACTATACACTGGGCTGTCCTTGGTCACAAGTGCACACTATACGCTGGGATGTCCTTGGTCACAAGTGCACACTATACGTTGGGCTGTCCTTGGTCACAAGTGCACACTATACGTTGGGCTGTCCTTGGTCACAAGTGCACACTATACGCTGGGTTGTCCTTGGTCACAAGTGCACACTATACGCTGGGTTGTCCTTGGTCACAAGTGCACACTATACGCTGGGCTGTCCTTGGTCACAAGTGCACACTATACGCTGGGCTGTCCTTGGTCACAAGTGCACACTATACTCTGGGCTGTCCTTGGTCACAAGTGCACACTATACGTTGGGCTGTCCTTGGTCACAAGTGCACACTATACGCTGGGTTGTCCTTGGTCACAAGTGCACACTATACGCTGGGTTGTCCTTGGTCACAAATGCACACTATACACTGGGCTGTCCTTGGTCACAAGTGCACACTATACGCTGGGATGTCCTTGGTCACAAGTGCACACTATACACTGGGCTGTCCTTGGTCACAAGTGCACACTATACTCTGGGCTGTCCTTGGTCACAAGTGCACACTATACGCTGGGCTGTTCTTGGTCACAAGTGCACACTATACGCTGGGATGTCCTTGGTCACAAGTGCACACTATACGCTGGGCTGTTCTTGGTCACAAGTGCACACTATACGCTGGGATGTCCTTGGTCACAAGTGCACACTATACGCTGGGTTGTCCTTGGTCACAAATGCACACTATACACTGGGCTGTCCTTGGTCACAAGTGCACACTATACGCTGGGCTGTCCTTGGTCACAAGTGCACACTATACTCTGGGCTGTCCTTGGTCACAAGTGCACACTATACTCTGGGCTGTCCTTGGTCACAAGTGCACACTATACGCTGGGCTGTCCTTGGTCACAAGTGCACACTATACGCTGGGCTGTCCTTGGTCACAAGTGCACACTATACTCTGGGCTGTCCTTGGTCACAAGTGCACACTATACGCTGGGCTGTCCTTGGTCACAAGTGCACACTATACGTTGGGCTGTCCTTGGTCACAAGTGCACACTATACGCTGGGATGTCCTTGGTCACAAGTGCACACTATACGCTGGGTTGTCCTTGGTCACAAATGCACACTATACACTGGGCTGTCCTTGGTCACAAATGCACACTATACGCTGGGCTGTCCTTGGTCACAAGTGCACACTATACTCTGGGCTGTCCTTGGTCACAAGTGCACACTATACGCTGGGCTGTTCTTGGTCACAAGTGCACGCTATACTCTGGGCTGTCCTTGGTCACAAGTGCACGCTATACTCTGGGCTGTCCTTGGTCACAAGTGCACACTATACGCTGGGATGTCCTTGGTCACAAGTGCACACTATACTCTGGGCTGTCCTTGGTCACAAGTGCACGCTATACTCTGGGCTGTCCTTGATCACAAGTGCACGCTATACGCTGGGCTGTCCTTGGTCACAAGTGCACACTATACGCTGGGCTGTCCTTGGTCACAAGTGCACACTATACGTTGGGCTGTCCTTGGTCACAAGTGCACACTATACGTTGGGATGTCCTTGGTCACAAGTGCACACTATACTCTGGGCTGTTCTTGGTCACAAGTGCACGCTATACTCTGGGCTGTCCTTGGTCACAAGTGCACACTATACGCTGGGCTGTCCTTGGTCACAAGTGCACACTATACGCTGGGCTGTCCTTGGTCACAAGTGCACGCTATACTCTGGGCTGTCCTTGGTCACAAGTGCACACTATACGCTGGGCTGTCCTTGGTCACAAGTGCACACTATACGTTGGGCTGTCCTTGGTCACAAGTGCACACTATACGCTGGGCTGTCCTTGGTCACAAGTGCACACTATACGCTGGACTGTCCTTGGTCACAAGTGCACACTATACGCTGGGCTGTCCTTGGTCACAAGTGCACACTATACGTTGGGCTGTCCTTGGTCACAAGTGCACACTATACGCTGGGCTGTCCTTGGTCACAAGTGCACACTATACGCTGGACTGTCCTTGGTCACAAGTGCACACTATACGCTGGGCTGTCCTTGGTCACAAGTGCACACTATACGTTGGGCTGTCCTTGGTCACAAGTGCACACTATACGCTGGGATGTCCTTGGTCACAAGTGCACACTATACGCTGGGCTGTCCTTGGTCACAAGTGCACACTATACGCTGGGCTGTCCTTGGTCACAAGTGCACACTATACGCTGGGCTGTCCTTGGTCACAAGTGCACACTATACTCTGGGCTGTCCTTGGTCACAAGTGCACACTATACGCTGGGCTGTTCTTGGTCACAAGTGCACACTATACGCTGGGCTGTTCTTGGTCACAAGTGCACACTATACGCTGGGATGTCCTTGGTCACAAGTGCACACTATACGCTGGGCTGTTCTTGGTCACAAGTGCACACTATACGCTGGGATGTCCTTGGTCACAAGTGCACACTATACTCTGGGCTGTTCTTGGTCACAAGTGCACGCTATACTCTGGGCTGTCCTTGGTCACAAGTGCACACTATACGCTGGGCTGTCCTTGGTCACAAGTGCACACTATACTCTGGGCTGTCCTTGGTCACAAGTGCACACTATACGCTGGGCTGTTCTTGGTCACAAGTGCACACTATACGCTGGGTTGTCCTTGGTCACAAGTGCACATTATACTCTGGGCTGTCCTTGGTCACAAGTGCACACTATACGCTGGGCTGTCCTTGGTCACAAGTGCACACTATACTCTGGGCTGTCCTTGGTCACAAGTGCACACTATACGCTGGGCTGTCCTTGGTCACAAGTGCACACTATACGTTGGGCTGTCCTTGGTCACAAGTGCACACTATACGCTGGGATGTCCTTGGTCACAAGTGCACACTATACGCTGGGTTGTCCTTGGTCACAAGTGCACACTATACACTGGGCTGTCCTTGGTCACAAGTGCACACTATACGCTGGGCTGTCCTTGGTCACAAGTGCACACTATACTCTGGGCTGTCCTTGGTCACAAGTGCACACTATACGCTGGGCTGTTCTTGGTCACAAGTGCACACTATACGCTGGGTTGTCCTTGGTCACAAGTGCACATTATACTCTGGGCTGTCCTTGGTCACAAGTGCACACTATACTCTGGGCTGTCCTTGGTCACAAGTGCACACTATACTCTGGGCTGTCCTTGGTCACAAGTGCACACTATACGCTGGGCTGTCCTTGGTCACAAGTGCACACTATACTCTGGGCTGTCCTTGGTCACAAGTGCACACTATACGCTGGGCTGTCCTTGGTCACAAGTGCACACTATACGTTGGGCTGTCCTTGGTCACAAGTGCACACTATACGCTGGGATGTCCTTGGTCACAAGTGCACACTATACGCTGGGTTGTCCTTGGTCACAAGTGCACACTATACACTGGGCTGTCCTTGGTCACAAGTGCACACTATACGCTGGGCTGTCCTTGGTCACAAGTGCACACTATACTCTGGGCTGTCCTTGGTCACAAGTGCACACTATACGCTGGGCTGTTCTTGGTCACAAGTGCACACTATACGCTGGGTTGTCCTTGGTCACAAGTGCACATTATACTCTGGGCTGTCCTTGGTCACAAGTGCACACTATACTCTGGGCTGTCCTTGGTCACAAGTGCACACTATACGCTGGGCTGTCCTTGGTCACAAGTGCACACTATACGTTGGGCTGTCCTTGGTCACAAGTGCACACTATACGCTGGGATGTCCTTGGTCACAAGTGCACACTATACGCTGGGTTGTCCTTGGTCACAAATGCACACTATACACTGGGCTGTCCTTGGTCACAAGTGCACACTATACGCTGGGCTGTTCTTGGTCACAAGTGCACACTATACGCTGGGTTGTCCTTGGTCACAAGTGCACATTATACTCTGGGCTGTCCTTGGTCACAAGTGCACACTATACTCTGGGCTGTCCTTGGTCACAAGTGCACACTATACGCTGGGCTGTCCTTGGTCACAAGTGCACACTATACGTTGGGCTGTCCTTGGTCACAAGTGCACACTATACGCTGGGATGTCCTTGGTCACAAGTGCACACTATACGCTGGGTTGTCCTTGGTCACAAATGCACACTATACACTGGGCTGTCCTTGGTCACAAGTGCACACTATACGCTGGGCTGTCCTTGGTCACAAGTGCACACTATACTCTGGGCTGTCCTTGGTCACAAGTGCACACTATACGCTGGGCTGTTCTTGGTCACAAGTGCACGCTATACTCTGGGCTGTCCTTGGTCACAAGTGCACGCTATACTCTGGGCTGTCCTTGATCACAAGTGCACGCTATACGCTGGGCTGTCCTTGGTCACAAGTGCACACTATACGCTGGGCTGTCCTTGGTCACAAGTGCACACTATACGCTGGGCTGTCCTTGGTCACAAGTGCACATTATACTCTGGGCTGTCCTTGGTCACAAGTGCACGCTATACTCTGGGCTGTCCTTGGTCACAAGTGCACACTATACACTGGGCTGTCCTTGGTCACAAGTGCACACTATACGCTGGGCTGTCCTTGGTCACAAGTGCACATTATACTCTGGGCTGTCCTTGGTCACAAGTGCACGCTATACTCTGGGCTGTCCTTGGTCACAAGTGCACACTATACTCTGGGCTGTCCTTGGTCACAAGTGCACACTATACGCAGGGCTGTCCTTGGTCGCAAGTGCACACTATACGTTGGGCTGTCCTTGGTCACAAGTGCACACTATACTCTGGGCTGTCCTTGGTCACAAGTGCACACTATACGCAGGGCTGTCCTTGGTCGCAAGTGCACACTATACATTGGGCTGTCCTTGGTCACAAGTGCACACTATACTCTGGGCTGTCCTTGGTCACAAGTGCACACTATACGCTGGGCTGTCCTTGGTCACTAGTGCACACTATACGCTGGGCTATCCTTGGTCACAAGTGCACACTATACGCTGGGCTGTCCTTGATCACAAGTGCACACTATACACTGGGCTGTCCTTGGTCACAAGTGCACACTATACGCTGGGCTGTCCTTGGTCACAAGTGCACACTATACGCTGGGATGTCCTTGGTCACAAGTGCACACTATACGCTGGGTTGTCCTTGGTCACAAATGCACACTATACACTGGGCTATCCTTGGTCACAAGTGCACACTATATGCTGGGCTGTCCTTGGTCACAAGTGCACACTATACTCTGGGCTGTCCTTGGTCACAAGTGCACACTATACGCTGGGCTGTTCTTGGTCACAAGTGCACACTATACGCTGGGATGTCCTTGGTCACAAGTGCACACTATACTCTGGGCTGTCCTTGGTCACAAGTGCACATTATACTCTGGGCTGTCCTTGGTCACAAGTGCACACTATACGCTGGGCTGTCCTTGGTCACAAGTGCACACTATACTCTGGGCTGTCCTTGGTCACAAGTGCACACTATACGCTGGGCTGTCCTTGGTCACAAGTGCACACTATACGTTGGGCTGTCCTTGGTCACAAATGCACACTATACACTGGGCTGTCCTTGGTCACAAGTGCACACTATACGCTGGGTTGTCCTTGGTCACAAGTGCACACTATACACTGGGCTGTTCTTGGTCACAAGTGCACACTATACGTTGGGCTGTCCTTGGTCACAAGTGCACGCTATACTCTGGGCTGTCCTTGGTCACAAGTGCACACTATACGCAGGGCTGTCCTTGGTCGCAAGTGCACACTATACGTTGGGCTGTCCTTGGTCACAAGTGCACACTATACTCTGGGCTGTCCTTGGTCACAAGTGCACACTATACACTGGGCTGTCCTTGGTCACAAGTGCACGCTATACTCTGGGCTGTCCTTGGTCACAAGTGCACACTATACGCTGGGATGTCCTTGGTCACTAGTGCACACTTTACGCTGGGCTGTCCTTGGTCACAAGTGCACACTATACGCTGGGCTGTCCTTGATCACAAGTGCACACTATACACTGGGCTGTCCTTGGTCACAAGTGCACACTATACGCTGGGCTGTCCTTGGTCACAAGTGCACACTATACGCTGGGCTGTCCTTGGTCACAAGTGCACATTATACTCTGGGCTGTCCTTGGTCACAAGTGCACACTATACTCTGGGCTGTCCTTGGTCACAAGTGCACACTATACGCTGGGCTGTCCTTAGTCACAAGTGCACACTATACGCTGGGCTGTCCTTGGTCACAAGTGCACACTATACGCTGGGCTGTCCTTGGTCACAAGTGCACACTATACGCTGGGCTGTCCTTGGTGCACAACCTGCACCTTAAATCCTGTCCAATGCAGCAGATCCCAGCTTTTATGTGCCTGTTCTTGTGCTGCTCTTGTGCTGATAATCAGTGACTTAGCACTAGACAAGACAGATAACATTTATATCGCGCTTTTCTCCTGGCGGACTCAAAGCACCAGAGCTGCAGCCACTAGGACGCGCTCTATAGGCAGTAGCAGTGTTAGGGAGACTTGCCTAAGGTCTCCTACTGAATAGGTGCTGGCTTACTGAACAGGCAGAGCCAAGATTCGAACCCCAGTCCCCTGTGTCAGAGGCAGAGCCCTTAACCATTACACTATCCAGCCACCATCTTCGAGTCAAGTCCTACCCAGCCAATGGCAGGATTTCTCAAAGTCCATTACCTTAGCTATGTGAGGATCAGCCATGTAACAATGGTACATCCCCTGCAGGCAGGGCATAGCTGACCCATAGCTACATTTGGTTTCCCCCTACTCTCCCCAAAAAAGTTATACAGCACCTAGCTTCCAAACATCAATTTTAGGTTGCCAAGGGGCCCCCCAGTATCAAGTAGCCATTCAGTAAAGGTAGCCAGAGGTACCTCCTTGGTAGACCCCAGTATAGGTAGCCAGAAGCAGTGCACTCCTCAATATAGGTATCCCCCCTCTATAGGTAGCCAGAGGTGGTCCCCTCAATATAGGTAGCCACAGGGTTATCTAGAAATAGTTGCCCATTAGCATAGGTAGGCAGAAGGACCCCTATGGGTAGCCATATGTAGCCCCATGCCTCCCATGCAGAGTAGTGGCAGCAGGAGCAACAAATGACTGGCCTCCCTGGTCTCCCCCGACGATCTATCTACTCCAGGCATCCTGCCTCCATGATTACAGCGTCGTAGTCATAGAGACGGGGACACTTGGAGAATACAGATTGTCCGGGGAGCCTGGGGAGGTAAGACGCTTGTTGCTCCCGCTGTGGGGAAGGGGGGCATAACTGGTCTCCATGAGGCCCAACATGGGCCCAATATCACTGCAGCCAGCCACATACATTGATTCCTTTCAGAGAGGTATTTTTTTCACATCTGGTGGCAATCTATAAAGCTGTCCATACATCACTCGATTTTGTGGGCTAATCGATCTTCCACTTTAATAATTTTATTGAAACAGGTCACCTGATTGATTTGTTTGTTCGATCTTTGGGCATAAATGACCAATCGGGAATGTTGGCATGGACAGGGGGACACTTACACTTGGGGGGCTGGCAGATGGAGGCAAAATGATTCTCAAATAGCTTTTGTGCTGGAATCTATAGGAAGTTGGTGTGCAGTGTATAGGCAGGCAATAGATCCAGCCCCCTTGTGGTTCCCATGTGACCAGGGCCGGTTTAAGCAACAATGGGGCCCCAGGGCAAAATAAACCTGCCCCCCCCCCCCCAACAGATACCCCGGAACAAAAATCGACATTAAGGGACCTTTTTTGCAGCTGGTATAGTCAGGGTGTGAAGCCCCAATCGGTCGGAGCTCCACATTCTGGCTATCCCAGCCTGCATGGGGGACAAGGGGTTAAAAAGTTTCAGGAGGGGGGACCCCACATAATTAAAAAAAAAAAGTTCCCACACTCTAAACATACAAAAAGAAATTGGGAAAATAGGAAAAAAAATTGCCAGGGATCTTCATACAGCCATATTGCGGCTGTATAGCAATCCCTGGCCAAAGCGCTGCGGCTGCGTATGGACCCCCTGGAAACCCCGTCAGGAAATATATTGCTCTTTCTTTTGATAAAAGTGACATTTACCGCATTTAAAAGTATACTTTTTTCTTCAAAACTTTAAAATCGATTTTCTCGAAAACTATAAAGTCTTTTTGAAAAATTGTTTTTTCTTCTTATTCCCAATGATCTCCTTAACATATCCTGCAAATTTAGGGTTTCTAGAATTTAAGGTGGATTTGCTATTAACCGTTAAAATCAGCAGGTTTTTAAATGTGTATTTTTTTTCCTTTGAAACTTCAAAATCGATTTTCTCAAAAACTATAAGGTCTTTTTGAAAAAATTTTGTTTCCTCTTGTAGCCACTGGGGGCCCCTACAGGCTCTGGGGCCCTGGGGCAATTGCCTCCTTTGCCTCTATGGCAGCGCCGGCCCTGCATGTGACTGTGGCATGCCAGGGTACTGTGTAGCAGGTCTGTACCTGCTCATACCTCCCAACATTTTGAGATGAGAAAGAGGGACACTTAAGCCACGCCCCACGCCCATTTTCCTTCATATTAACATTTTAAAATTAGTAACATCAATTTAAAGGATGGGAATAAAGTTTAAGAGTCAATCAAACACATTTTCAGTAAAGAAATATATATATTTACATAGAAAGAGGGACAAAGTCCTGAAAGAGGGACAAATGAGGAGGGAAGAGGGACAGGGCTCCCAAAGAGGCACAGTTGGGAGCTATGCATTGCTATATGCCCCGCTGGCAGCTCCACCCCATCAGTCTCAAAGGACAATTATACATAAACAGGTCACTTACAAAGCACATTATATGAAGCATTCCTACCAGCAGGAGACAAACACCTGATATACAACACTACCCTGTTTTCACCCTAAAAGCCATTCTTACCTCTATCCTGTGCCAGTTAGTTTCTGGTGCTCACTGATGGCATCTGCAGGCCTCCCCTCCGCACAGCAATGTGAGTACAGCTAGCTATAGCACCCCTAGAGGCAAGCAGGAGAACTGCAGGCAGGGCAGTGTCACCATAGAGCATTCAGCACACAAACGCTCTGTGTGTAGGAAACAGTAAATTCGGGCGCCTGAGGCTAGTGGACAAATCGGCGCCGCCATTCACTTCTATAATAAATATCGTTTAATGGGCGCCCGGTAGGAAAAAAGGGCGCCGGAGAAAACTAACGTTTTAAAAGCGGCGCCCGGAGACTTAATGTTTTATTACTGTTTCTCATGATTACACATTATTTAATGATTTATACATGTTTAAATATTATTTTTAAACGAAAACCAGTACAATATTTTTCCCAAACATTATTTTTAAACGAAAAACATTACTTTTTTTTTACATTATTTTTAAACGAAAACAATTACAGGGGGGTCTTAGGTTTAGGCACCAACAGGGGGGTCTTAGGTTTAGGCACCAACAGGGGGGTCTTAGGTTTAGGCACCAACAGGGGGGTCTTAGGTTTAGGCACTAACAGGGGGGGTCTTAGGTTTAGGCACCAACAGGGGGGTCTTAGGTTTAGGCACTAACAGGGGGGTCTTAGGTTTAGGCACCAACAGGGGGGTCTAGGGGTTAGGGGTAGGTACAGGGAGGGTTACTTAGGCACCAACAGGGGGGGTCTTAGGTTTAGGCATCAACAGGGGGGTCTAGGGGTTAGGGGTAGGTACAGGGAGGGTTACTTAGTAATTTTTTTTTTAAACGTTATTATGCGTTTCATTATTTAAACGAAAGATTAACGTTTTTACAATTGCCGATTTAATACACATTATTTAATGATTTATAACGTTTAAAAACATTACTTTTAAACGAAATACATTTTTAAACGTAATCCATGTTTATCGTTAAAAACCCGGCGCCCTTTTTTCCCAGCGCCCCTTTTTAACGTACGCCTGTGTGTAATCCAATTTTGAAAGCTGAGAAGTGAAACGGGCTCTTTTTTCAAATAAACCATATTAACCACTTAAGGAGGAGAGCAATTTTCATAAGTGAACCTAAAGCCTCATCTACACGCGTAGATGACGCTGCGATCCAGCAGCTCGATTAGCCACCGGATCACCTCTTCTACGTACCCACCGCGTCCCCGCTCGCCGCGCCTGCGTCAGATTCGATCCGCCCTCGTCCCGGGCACCGCCTATCTTCCGCTCGATTCCCTGCCATTGTCCCCTCGTGGGGATTGAGCAGGGAATCGGCGGTGGCAAGATCCGACCTGTCGGATCTTATCAATCGAGTCGCATCAGCGGCTCGATTGATAAGTAACATCGGAGCGTCATCTACGCGTGTAGATGAGGCTTAAAACTCTCAGCGCTTGTGCGATTTAAAAGCACTGCAGCGAATTGTAGTGAGTTTCAGCCCTCACAGGACATAACCTCCCCCCAGCACAATAAATGCACTTTCACTACAATTTCTTTCATTAGGGTTACAGGGGATGTCTCCAGGCATGCAGCCAGGCAGTGCTGAGCCTTCTCTGCACAAGATGCGTTCTATAAAAAAAGCCAAGCAAGCTTTGCTAATTGAGAGGCATGGCTGCACCTTGTATATAATACCTGTTTGTAATCTAATGTTCTAAAGCCCCATTGCAGAGCCAAATATTCTCCTCGTTCAGTACAACCCTTAGTGGAGGACTTCTCAAAATAATTCACTTTTCAGGCACACCTGATCAGGAGGCGTGTTATATTTCCCTCATTGTAGTGTCTGCTTTAAGGCCCGTACCCACTACGTGATTTTCCCGACGAATGGCGATACTTTGAGTGATGAGCGATTGTTTCTGCGATCTCCAGACATGGGTATAGGTGCACAATCATGCGACCATCATTTAGCAATCCCCGACGACTCCATGCAAAGTACCGCAGTGACTTGACTTCCCGTCGTGTGCCATTGTGTGACTTTGCGTGTACACGCCGGCTTTCAACAAGGAGACGTCACTGGATCCATCTTCCTCCGTCGGGTGGTGACTATTCAGCTTTACATTGCTACCATTGTATTGCCCCATTATAGTGCCTCCCTTACAGTGCTACCATTATATTGCCCCATTATAGTGCCTCCCTTACAGTGCTACCATTATAGTGCCTCCCTTACAGTGCTACCATTATAGTGCCTCCCTTACAGTGTTACCATTATAGTGCCTCCCTTAAAGAGAATCTGTATTGTTAAAATCGCACAAAAGTAAACATATCAGTGCGTTAGGGGACATCTCCTATTACCCTCTGTCACAATTTCGCCGCTCCTCGCCGCATTAAAAGTGGTTAAAAACAGTTTTAAAAAGTTTGTTTATAAACAAACAAAATGGCCACCAAAACAGGAAGTAGGTTGATGTACAGTATGTCCACACATAGAAAATACATCCATACACAAGCAGGCTGTATACAGCCTTCCTTTTGAATCTCAAGAGATCATTTGTGTGTTTCTTTCCCCCTGCAGCTATCTTCCACTGAAGTGTCAGGCTGTTTCTTCCTGCAGAGTGCAGACAGCTCTGCCTGTATGTAATTCCTCAGTATGTGAAAGCCCAGCCAGCTCAGAGGAGGATTTATCCAGCTTGTAAAAGATAAGAGAGAAGAGAGAAGCTGCCCTAATCTAAATAGTGCAGAGAGGGGCCAGGAGGGGGGAGATGCATCACAGAACCACAACACTGAAGAACTTGGCAGCCTTCCAGACACAGGCTGACAAGTCTGACAAGAGAGAGATAAGTTGATTTATTACAGAAATGGTGATAGTAGAACGTGCTGCAGTAAGCCAGAACACATTAGAATAGCTTTTGGAACTTGTAGGATGATAAAAAACAGGATGCAATTTTTGTTACGGAGTCTCTTTAAAGTGCTATCATTATATTGCCACCATTATAGTGCCTCCCTTACAGTGCTACCATTATAGTGCCTCCTTTAAAGTGCTATCATTATATTGCCCCCATTATAGTGCCTCCCTTACAGTGCTACCATTATAGTGCCTCCCTTACAGTGCTACCATTATAGTGCCTCCCTTACAGTGCTACCATTATAGTGCCTCCCTTACAGTGCTACCATTATAGTGCCTCCCTTACAGTGCTACCATTATATTGCCTCCCTTACAGTGCTACCATTATAGTGCCTCCCTTACAGTGCTACCATTATAGTGCCTCCCTTACAGTGCTACCATTATAGTGCCTCCCTTACAGTGCTACCATTATAGTGCCTCCCTTACAGTGCTACCATTATATTGCCTCCCTTACAGTGCTACCATTATAGTGCCTCCCTTACAGTGCTACCATTATAGTGCCTCCCTTACAGTGCTACCATTATAGTGCCTCCCTTACAGTGCTACCATTATAGTGCCTCCCTTACAGTGCTACCATTATATTGCCTCCCTTACAGTGCTACCATTATAGTGCCTCCCTTACAGTGCTACCATTATAGTGCCTCCCTTACAGTGCTACCATTATATTGCCTCCCTTACAGTGCTACCATTATAGTGCCTCCCTTACAGTGCTACCATTAGTGCCTCCCTTACAGTGCTACCATTATAGTGCCTCCCTTACAGTGCTACCATTATAGTGCCTCCCTTACAGTGCTACCATTATAGTGCCTATCCCATGTGATGTGAAAAAAAGATTGATTCCTCTCTGGAAGGAATCAATGTATGTGGCTGGCTGCAGTGATATTGGGCACCTGTCACTACCTAAACTTTGGGGAACCTGTCACTAACTTAACTGGGGGGCACCTGTCACTACCTAAACTGGGGGGAACCTGTCACTACCTAAACTGGGGGGCACCTGGCTGTCACTACCTAAACTGGGGGGAACCTGTGTTGGAGGCACTCTCAATCTAATTCCTACTATAGTCCTAGTCTAATGTCCCACCATTGCTAAGCTCATGTAAATTTGGCTCCACCTGTGACCACACCCACATCCTGGTCTATGGCCACGCCCATGTTTTGGCACGGCGCACTATGCGCGCCACACTACTGCCCCAGTTTTTAGTGTCACATTGCGCGCAAGTTTCTCCCTTGTATTTCGGTGCATGGCATGGTTTCCCCCCTCCCCTTTTTTGCTCCCCTGGAAATGTTTCTGCGGACACCCTTGATACCTGGGATTACCCCATTCGAAGTAGAGAAGGACATGGGAAACTGCCTCCCAAAAATTTGCTTTGTGGCAAATGTTTGCTTCAGATTCACAATAGAATCATTCCAACTCTGACTTTGCAAATATTGCTGCTCATCCTCCTCCTCCAAATCCCCCTCAATTTGAATTACTATCTACATTCAATAAACACGAGCAGAATATATGAGCACTTATAAAGCAGCATCCGGTTAGCAAGCCTTTATTGGCTTTAGCAGCATTTATTTCATTTATATTCAGTACCGCACTAGAGACATCGCTGATGAGCGCTCGGTGCCTATTGGTGGTAGCTGCGTGGCCAGAAGACGCAGGTGCACAGAAGAGAGAGGGCAGAGGGGGCATTTGCCCGAGGGTGCAAACCTCTGGGGTCCCGCACACATATCAATGGTTCCTATTATGTATGGCATATTTATTTGTTAATATATTTTCTGTATTTGCATAATGCTGACACATTACGCAGTTCCTCACCTCCTGCACAGAACTACTCAGGGTCCTGGACAGGAGAGACAGAAGACACAGGAACCCCGGGAGCCCAATCTAGTGTAGTACCGTTAAGCCTCATGCTCACGGGCTACAATTGTCGCCGCAACCACGTGGCACACGCGTGTTTCGGCGACAGGTCGGCCGTGAGTATGGCGCACGCGCCCCGAACCGTCGCTACTCAGAGCTGTTGACGGGCGATTGCCGTGGTCAATCAGCTGGCGACAGTTGCCGCTGCAACTTCGCCGCAACTGTCGCTAGTCCGCATGTGTATGTGGACTAGCGACAGCAACCAATAGGGAATTCACGGAGCTTCTGGCGGAGGGGGGGGGGGGGGGGACGTCGGCGACAGCTTCCGTCGCATCAGTAATCCCCCTTCTGCCGTGTGTATGCGGAGGGACCTGGCGACGAGCTGTCGCCGATCTGTCACGCACACGTGTGCTAGCGACCAGCTACATTTGTAGCTCATGTGTACCAGCCATTAGAGTGGACCCGACTCCGAGGCGCTATGTGACATAGTTACATAGTTATTTTGGTTGAAAAGAGACATACGTCCATTGAGTTCAACCAGTACAAAGTACAACTCCAGCCCGCTCCCTCACATATCCCTGTTGATCCAGAGGAAGGCGAAAAAACCCTTACAAGGCATGGTCCAATTAGCCCCAAAAGGGAAAAATTCCTTCCCGACTCCAGATGGCAATTGTAACGGTGGCGGGGTCATTTTCGTGGTCAGCGCACAAGACACGCACTGACACAACGAAAACCCTCCACCAGCGTATGATTTCGGGAAACCCAGGCTAGGTGCTATGCACCCGCAGAGGGCAATTCCCACCGGCAGATGGCGCTGTGGAGTGCAGGCGAACACCGCCGCTGCACAGCCACAGATGCCAGATGGGAATTGTACAGAACCCGATAAACGGGGCTGAAGAGCCCTTAAAGAGAAAGAGCACAGGGACAGGATGTATGTGTGTGCACCAAACTAGCCGCCACCCAGCGACAGTGAACACACAACAGGGGAAACAAAGTGGGAACGCAATCACAAGATTGGCGATTGCCGATAGAGACACAAGACCGAGCAGGACAGCGCACAAGGGTAGCAAAGGCACAGCAAATCATACAATGAGGAGATACGGAAAATAAACGCTAGCTAACCGCGAACACCGCACTCATTCGCAACAGTGCACACGGTTATGCGTGGTCTCCACGTGATAAGCACAATAGAGACAAGCACGCCTAACTAACCATCGACAGACAAACATGAAACAGAGGACGCGAACGCTTGCTTAACGGTTACCTCACCGAGCCTCCAGCAAGCGTCCGTAGCAGACAAGACAGACACACGAAAACAGGGACAAGCGAGAGATAGGATCCACAGCGTTAGCGAAAAGTGGCTAGCGCGATCCCAGGAGACAGAACAGAAGGATCCACAGCGCTAGCGAAAAGTGGCTAGCGCGATCCCAGCAGACAGAACAGAAGGATTCACAGCGCTAGCGAAAAGTGGCTAGCGCGATCCCAGGAGACAGAACAGAAGGATCCACAGCGCTAGCGAAAAGTGGCTAGCGCGATCCCAGGAGACAGAACAGAAGGATCCACAGCGCTAGCGAAAAGTGGCTAGCGCGATCCCAGGAGACAGAACAGAAGGATCCCCAGCGCCAGCGAAAAGTGGCTAGCGCGATCCCAGGAGACAGAACAGAAGGATCCACAGCGCTAGCGAAAAGTGGCTAGCGCGATCCCAGGAGACAGAACAGATGAGGTAGGCAGAAACAACCGCTGTTCCAACCTACACTCCAGACTCAATCAGAAGGATCCACAGCCGCTAACGCTAGGGCTTGTGCGATCCAAACACAAGAAAGTCGGAACAGGCAAAACAGATAATGCAATCCTAACTGCACTAGGGAACTGCCTAGTGCATTCCCACGAATTACACTAAGATAACTTTAACAAACGGGAATGGCTGACACTCCAGGAGTGTCCATCAGGAACAGACCACGAAAGGGAAATGTCCAGCAAAGCATTCTGGGAGCAGAATGCTTTTATAGTGCCAGTCATCAAAAGAAGGCAGGTAACGGATTTGCATGACTAATGTATGCAAATCCCTCAGCAACACAAGCTGCACAAATGACAGAAGGTCTCCTTTCCAGAGTCCTGCAGCAAGCAAACCTAAACAATGGTCAAAAGGCTGCCTGCCTGCGCAGGCAGCTGAGCGGATTCTCACAGCAATCAGATAAAATCCCTGGATCAACATCATTAGGCATTACCTAGTAATTGTAGCCATGGATGTCTTTCAACGCAAGGAAAGCATCTAAGCCCCCTTTAAAGGAATACTTAAGGCAAAAATAAAAAATGAGTTTTACTCACCCGGGGCATCCCTCAGCCCCCTGAAGCTGGATGGTGCCCTCGCAGCCCCGCTCCGATCGTCCTGTCCCCGCCGGCGGCTACTTCCGGGTTCGGCGACAGCCGCCGACAGGCTGGGAACGCGGCTGATTCTCCGCGTTCCCAGCCGCTATATCACCCTCTATGCTGCTATAGCGTATATATATACGCTATAGCAGCATAGAGGGTGATATAGCAGCTGGGAACGCGGAGAATCAGCCGCGTTCCCAGCCTGTCGGCGGCTGTCGCCGAACCCGGAAGTAGCCGCCGGCGGGGACAATACGCTATAGCAGCATAGAGGGTGATATAGCAGCTGGGAACGCGGAGAATCAGCCGCGTTCCCAGCCTGTCGGCGGCTGTCGCCGAACCCGGAAGTAGCCGCCGGCGGGGACAGGACGATCGGAGCGGGGCTGCGAGGGCACCATCCAGCTCCAGGGGGCTGAGGGATGCCCCGGGTGAGTAAAACTCATTTTTTATTTTTGCCTTAAGTATTCCTTTAAATGCAGGTATAGAGTTTGCCATAACGACTTCCTGTGGCAATGCATTCCACATCTTAATCACTCTTACTGTAAAGAACCCTTTCCTAAATAAATGGCTAAAACATTTTTCCTCCATGCGCAGATCATGTCCTCTAGTCCTTTGAGAAGGCCAAGGGACAAAAAGCTCATCCACCAAGCTATTATATTGCCCTCTGATGTATTTATACATGTTAATTAGATCCCCTCTAAGGCGTCTTTTCTCTAGACTAAATAAACCCAGTTTATCTAACCTTTCTTGATAAGTGAGACCTTCCATCCCACGCATCAATTTTGTTGCTCGTCTCTGCACCTGCTCTAAAACTGCAATATCTTTTTTGTAATGTGGTGCCCAGAACTGAATTCCATATTCCAGATGTGGCCTTACTAGAGAGTTAAATAGGGGCAATATTATGCTAGCATCTCGAGTTTTTATTTCCCTTTTAATGTATCCCAAAATTTGTTAGCTTTAGCTGCAGCTGCTTGGCATTGAGTACGATTATTTAACTTGTTGTCGATGAGTACTCCTAAGTCCTTCTCCAAGTTTGATGTCCCCAACTGTATCCCATTTATTTTGTATGGTGCTAGCCCATTGGTACGACCAAAATGCATGACTTTACATTTTTCAACATTGAATTACATCTGCCATTTATGTGCCCATATAGCCATCCTATCCAGATCCTGTTGCAATATGACACTATCTTCCTGGGAGTTGATGATTCTGCACAATTTTGTATCATCTGCAAAAATAGCAACATTGCTCACTACTGCATCTACTAGGTCATTAATAAATAAATTGAAGAGCACTGGACCCAGTACAGACCCCTGTGGGACCCCACTGCTAACAGTCTCCCATTTTGAGTACGATCCATTGACCACAACTCTTTGTTTTCTGTCCATTAGCCAGTTCCCTATCCATGCACACAAACTCTTCCCCAGTCCTTGCATCCTCAACTTTTGCACCAGACTTTTGTGGGGAACAGTGTCAAAGGCCTTTGCAAAGACATGATGAGCTAAACGTGTGTATGTACAGTACAAGACATATTTATAACCAGGCTGTTGTACTTGTTTCATTTTGCTGCCTGAAAGAGTTAATCTCTAGGCATGGAAGTGACAGCTTCTGTCTTGTCAGTACTTTGTCGGAAATAAAGTACTGATAAGCAAATTACAGCCATAAACGTTTTCCTGGCTGAATACAACTTCTGAGAGCAAGAGGGAGACAGAAAAAGGTCAATAGTTTGTGTATTTTCATGTATGGATACTTAAAGGACACCCGAGGTGAAAATAATGAAATAAACAATTGTATCTATCTTCCTTCTCCTAAAAATGACTTTTTAAGATAAGCCACAGTTTTATTTTATATTTAAATCTACTTTTTAAGTTTTGACTGGTTTATTGTTTTTGCTCAATGACACATTCATTGAAGTATGCCAGAGCTAAAATGAATGAACTATTGATCTTTTTATCTCTTCCCTGCTCACAAAAGCTGTTTTCTGTTAGTAAGTGTTTTATAGTTGTAATTTCTTATCAGTGAGGGTCACACTGTAGTCTGACCCAGTCCTGGCTCAGACAGGAGCTGCCACTTACATAGCTGATATTTAACTCTTTCAGGCAGAGAAAGAAAAAAAGGAATACAGCCTAGTTATGTGTGTGCTAGGCACTGTACATACCCATGTCTATCTCATCATGTCACATGTCACCTCGGGTGTCCATTAATAGGTTGCCACTGAGATAGCAAAACATTCATTTTACTTTGTAAATATTTAAATATAAAATAAAACCATGGGATATCTTAAAAAAGTAATTGTTAGGAGTAGGAGGATACATACAATTGTTTATCTTACCAGTTTATTTTCACCTCAGGCTCACTTTAAATGGTTTTGGTTAGGTGGTATTTGGGGTGCTGTGATACTCACGGTTTTGCTTGCTGAACGCAGTAACGATTATGGTCACATGGGGGAAGTACCGTCCTCATTTGGCTGCTCCAAAAGTTCAAACTTTATGCCATTTGTAACCCCCTGACAGGGGTAGTTAATACACAGGAACAAGTAGGAGGCGCTCAAAAAAGCTAAAATAATAATAATTTAAAAACGTTTAAAAAGAAGGTAAGTGTTGGCTTACCCTCATAAGCAAACTGATCAGTGATTCACAAATTTTATTCAATGAAGCACAAAAAGACAACACATTTCACAGCTCTCTGCTGCTTCTTCAGGTCAAAACACACCGCCTAACCAATCAGTGCAACGGAAATCTGAGTGCCTATGTCACAGAGCTCTGTTAGGCACAGGACAGAGGGTAGGTGTTAGTGTGTTATACACAAGCCAGAGAATAGGTGAAAGGGTTAGGCACAGGGCTGGGATGAGTGTTAGGTACAGGCCAGGCGGTGGGTATTATGGTCAGGGGGTGGGTTTTAGTGTTAGGTACAGACCGGAGGTGGGTGTTAGGGTTAGGAACAGGCCAGGGGGTGGGTGTTAGGGTTAGGCACAGGCCAGGGGGTGGGTGTTAGGGTTAGGCACAGGCCAGGGGGTGGGTGTTAGGGTTAGGCGCAGGTCGGGGGTGGGTTTTAGGGTTAGGCACAGGCCCGGGGGTGGGTGTTAGGGTTAAGTACAGGCCAGGGGGTGAGTGTTAGACACAGTCCAGAGGGTGGGTGTTAGGGTTAGGAACAGGTCAGGGGATGGGTGTTAGGGTTAGGTCAGGGAATGGGTGTTAGGGTTAGGCATAGGTTGGAGATCGGGCGACGTCCCCTGGCTCCTGTATTCTGACATCAGGGGGAATTAGCAATACGTAAGGTTGGAGATCGGGTGACGCCCTCTGGCTCCTGCATTCCGATATCAGGGATAATTAGCAATGCGTAAGTTTGGAGATCGGGTGACGCCCTCTGGCTCCTGTATTCTGACATCAGGAGGAATTAGCAATGCGTAAGGTTGGCGATCGGGCGACACCCCCTGGCTCCTGTATTCTCACATCAGGGTGAATTAGCAATGCATAAGGTTGGAGATCGGGTGACGCCGCCTGGCTTCCGTATTCTGACATCAAGGTGAACTAGCAACGCGTAAGGTTGGAGATCGGGCGACGCCCCCGGCTCCTGTATTCTCACATCAGGGTGACTTAGCAATGCCTAAGGTTGGCGGTCGAGCGACGCCCCCTGACTCCTGTATTCTCACATCAGGGAGAATTAGCAATGCGCAAGGTTGGCGATCGGGTGACGCCCCCTGGCTCCTGTATTCTTACATCAGGGTGAATTAGCAATGCGTAAGGTTGCAGATCGGGCGACGCCCCCTGGCTCCTGTATTCTCACATCAGGGTGAATTAGCAATGCGTAAGGTGCAGATCGGGCGACGCCCCCTGGCTCCTGTATTCTGACATCAGGGTGAATTAGCAATGCGTAAGGTTGGCGATCGGGCAACGCCTCCTGGCTCCTGTATTCTCACATCAGGGTGAATTAGCAATGCGTAAGGTTGGAGATCGGGCGACGGCCCCTGGCTCCTGTATTCTGACATCAGGGGGAATTAGCAATGCGCAAGGTTGGAGATAGGGCGATGCCTCCTGGCTCCTGTATGCTGACATCAGGGTGAATTAGCAATGCGCAAGGTTGGAGATCAGGCGACGCCCCCTGGCTCCTGTATTTTCACATCAGGGTGAATTAGCAATGCGTAAGGTTGCAGATCGGGCGACGCTCCCTGGCTCCTGTATTCTGGCATCAGGGTGAATTAGCAATACGTAAGGTTGCAGAATTGGCGACGCCCCTTGGCTCCTGTATTCTGACATCAGGGTGAATTAGCAATGCGTAAGGTTGGAGATCGGGCGACGCCCCCTGGCTCCTGTATTCTCACATCAGAGTGAATTAGCAATGCGTAAGGTTGGAGATCAGGCGACGCCTCCTGGCTCCTGTATTCTCACATCAGGGAATTAGCAATGCGTAAGGTTGGAGATCGGGCGACGCCTCCTGGCTCCTGTATTCTGACATCAGGGTGAATTAGCAATACGTAAGGTTGCAGATTTGGCGACGCCCCTTGGCTCCTGTATTCTCACATCAGGGTGAATTAGCAATGCGTAAGGTTGCAGATCGGGCGACGCCCCCTGGCTCCTGTATTCTCACATCAGAGTGAATTAGCAATGCGTAAGGTTGGAGATCAGGCGACGCCTCCTGGCTCCTGTATTCTCACATCAGGGAATTAGCAATGCGTAAGGTTGGAGATCGGGCGACGCCTCCTGGCTCCTGTATTCTCACATCAGGGTGAATTAGCAATGCGTAAGGTGCAGATCGGGCGACGTCCCCGGCTCCTGTATTCTGACATCAGGGTGAATTAGCAATGCGTAAGGTTGGAGATCGGGTGACGCCTCCTTGCTCCTGTATTCTCACATCAGGGTGAATTAGCAATGCGTAAGGTTGGAGATCGGGTGACGCCCTCTGGCTCCTGTATTCTGACATCAGGGGGAATTAGCAATGCGTAAGGTTGGAGATCGGGCGATGCCTCCTGGCTCCTGTATTCTGACATCAGGGTGAATAAGCAATGCGCAAGGTTAGAGATCGGGCGACGCCCCCTGGCCCTGTATTCTGACATCAGGGTGAATCAGCAATGCGTAAGGTTGGAGATCAGGCGACGCCCCCTGGCTCCTGTATTCTCACATCAGGGTGAATTAGCAATGCGTAAGGTTGCAGATCGGGCGACGCCCCCTGGCTCCTGTATTCTGACATCAGGGGGAATTAGCAATGCGCAAGGTTGGAGATCAGGCGACGCCCCCTGGCTCCTGTATTCTCACATCAGTGGGAATTAGCAATGCGTAAGGTTGGAGATCGGGTGACGCCCCCTGGCTCCTGTATTCTTACATCAGGGTGAATTAGCAATGCGTATTGTTGGAGAACGGGCGACGCCCCCTGGCTCCTGTATTCTCACATCAGGGTGAATTAGCAATGCGTAAGGTTGCAGATCGGGCGACGCCCCCTGGCTCCTGTATTCTGGCATCAGGGTGAATTAGCAATGCGTAAGGTTGCAGATTTGGTGACGCCCCTTGGCTCCTGTATTCTCACATCAGGGTGAATTAGCAATGCGTAAGGTTGCAGATCGGGCGACGCCCCCTGGCTCCTGTATTCTCACATCAGGGTGAATTAGCAATGCGTAAGGTTGGAGATCGGGTGACGCCCCTGGCTCCTGTATTCTGACATCAGGGGGAATTAGCAATGTGTAAGGTTGGAGATCGGGCGACGCCCCCTGGCTCCTGTATTCTCACATCAGGGAATTAGCAATGCGTAAGGTGCAGATCGGGCGACGCCCCCTGGCTCCTGTATTCTGACATCAGGGTGAATTAGCAATGCGTAAGGTTGGCGATCGGGCGACGCCTCCTGGCTCCTGTATTCTCACATCAGGGTGAATTAGCAATGCGTAAGGTGCAGATCGGGCGACGCCCCCTGGCTCCTGTATTCTGACATCAGGGTGAATTAGCAATGCGTAAGGTTGGAGATCGGGTGACGCCCTCTGGCTCCTGTATTCTGACATCAGGGGGAATTAGCAATGCGTAAGGTTGGAGATCGGGCGATGCCTCCTGGCTCCTGTATTCTGACATCAGGGTGAATTAGCAATGCGCAAGGTTAGAGATCGGGCGACGCCCCCTGGCCCTGTATTCTGACATCAGGGTGAATCAGCAATGCGTAAGGTTGGAGATCAGGCGACGCCCCCTGGCTCCTGTATTCTCACATCAGGGTGAATTAGCAATGCGTAAGGTTGCAGATCGGGCGACGCCCCCTGGCTCCTGTATTCTGACATCAGGGGGAATTAGCAATGCGCAAGGTTGGAGATCAGGCGACGCCCCCTGGCTCCTGTATTCTCACATCAGTGGGAATTAGCAATGCGTAAGGTTGGAGATCGGGTGACGCCCCCTGGCTCCTGTATTCTCACATCAGGGTGAATTAGCAATGCGTATTGTTGGAGAACGGGCGACGCCCCCTGGCTCCTGTATTCTCACATCAGGGTGAATTAGCAATGCGTAAGGTTGCAGATCGGGCGACGCCCCCTGGCTCCTGTATTCTGGCATCAGGGTGAATTAGCAATGCGTAAGGTTGCAGATTTGGTGACGCCCCTTGGCTCCTGTATTCTCACATCAGGGTGAATTAGCAATGCGTAAGGTTGCAGATCGGGCGACGCCCCCTTGCTCCTGTATTCTCACATCAGGGTGAATTAGCAATGCGTAAGGTTGGAGATCGGGTGACGCCCCTGGCTCCTGTATTCTGACATCAGGGGGAATTAGCAATGTGTAAGGTTGGAGATCGGGCGACGCCCCCTGGCTCCTGTATTCTCACATCAGGGAATTAGCAATGCGTAAGGTGCAGATCGGGCGACGCCCCCTGGCTCCTGTATTCTGACATCAGGGTGAATTAGCAATGCGTAAGGTTGGCGATCGGGCGACGCCTCCTGGCTCCTGTATTCTCACATCAGGGTGAATTAGCAATGCGTAAGGTGCAGATCGGGCGACGCCCCCTGGCTCCTGTATTCTGACATCAGGGTGAATTAGCAATGCGTAAGGTTGGCGATCGGGCGACGCCTCTTTGCTCCTGTATTCTGACATCAGGGGGAATTAGCAATGCGCAAGGTTGGAGATCAGGCGACGCCCCCTGGCTCCTGTATTCTCACATCAGGGTGAATTAGCAATGCGTATTGTTGGAGATTGGGTGACGCTCCCTGGCTCCTGTATTCTGGCATCAGGGTGAATTAGCAATGCGTAAGGTTGCAGATTTGGCGACGCCCCTTGGCTCCTGTATTCTGACATCAGGGTGAATTAGCAATGCGTAAGGTTGGAGATCGGGCGACGCCCCCTGGCTCCTGTATTCTCACATCAGGGGGAATTAGCAATGCGTAAGGTTGCAGATCGGGTGACGCCCCCTGGCTCCTGTATTCTGACATCAGGGTGAATTAGCAATGCGTAAGGTTGGAGATCAGGCGACGCCCCCTGGCTCCTGTATTCTCACATCAGGGAATTAGCAATGCGTAAGGTTGGAGATTGGGTGACGCCCCCTGGCTCCTGTATTCTCACATCAGGGTGAATTAGCAATGTGTAAGGTTGGAGATCGGGTGACGCCCCCTGGCTTCTGTATTCTGGCATCAGGGTGAATTAGCAATGTGTAAGGTTGGAGATCGGGCGACGCCCCCTGGCTCCTGTATTCTGACATCAGGGTGAATTAGCAATGCGTAAGGTTGGAGATCGGGCGACGCCCCCTGGCTCCTGCATTCTGATATCAGGGATAATTAGCAATGCGTAAGTTTGGAGATCGGGCGACGCCCCCTGGCTCCCGTATTCTGACATCAGGGTGAATTAGCAGTGCGTAAGGTTGGAGATC
Organism: Hyperolius riggenbachi; assembly: GCF_040937935.1. Classification (NCBI taxonomy): domain Eukaryota; kingdom Metazoa; phylum Chordata; class Amphibia; order Anura; family Hyperoliidae; genus Hyperolius; species Hyperolius riggenbachi. The sequence continues at coordinate 11,093,594 of NC_090650.1, forward strand.
GGGTGACGCCCCCTGGCTCCCATATTCTGACATCAGGGTGAATTAGCAGTGCGTAAGGTTGGAGATCGGGTGACGCCTCCTGGCTCCTGTATTCTGGCATCAGGGTGAATTAGCAATGCGTAAGGTTGGCGATCGAGCGACGCCCCCTGGCTCCTGTACTCTCACATCAGGGTGAATTAGCAATGCGTAAGGTTGGAGATCGGGCGACGCCTCCTGGCTCCTGTATTCTGACATCAGGGTGAATTAGCAATGTGTAAGGTTGGAGATCAGGCGACGCCTCCTGGCTCCTGTATTCTGACATCAGGGTGAATTAGCAATGTGTAAGGTTGGAGATCAGGCGACGCCCCCTGGCTCCTGTATTCTGACATCAGGGTGAATTAGCAATGCGTAAGGTTGGAGATCGGGCGACGCCTCCAGGCTCCTGTATTCTGACATCAGGGTGAATTAGCAATGTGTAAGGTTGGAGATCAGGCGACGCCTCCTTGCTGCTGTATTCTCACATCAGGGTGAATTAGCAATGCGTAAGGTTGGAGATCGGGTGACGCCCCCTGGCTCCTGTATTCTGACATCAGGGTGAATTAGCAATGTGTAAGGTTGGAGATCAGGCGACGCCTCCTTGCTCCTGTATTCTCACATCAGGGTGAATTAGCAATGCGTAAGGTTGGAGATCGGGTGACGCCCCCTGGCTCCTGTATTCTCACATCAGGGAATTAGCAATGCGTAAGGTTGGAGATCGGGCGACGCCCCCTGGCTCCTGTATTCTCACATCAGGGTGAATTAGCAATGCGTAAAGTTGGAGATCAGGCGACGCCTCCTTGCTCCTGTATTCTCACATCAGGGTGAATTAGCAATGCGTAAGGTGCAGATCGGGCGACGCCTCCTGGCTCCTGTATTCTGACATCAGGGTGAATTAGCAATGTGTAAGGTTGAAGATCAGGCGACGCCTCCTTGCTCCTGTATTCTCACATCAGGGTGAATTAGCAATGCGTAGGGATGCAGATCGGCCGCGGTGTTTACTTTCCACTCTGTTACGCGTTTAAGAGGGAATTAAGGGCTCAGGCGGCCCAGAACTGCGCGGCTGTGATTAAGAGAGATAAGCAAGTGTGGATTACCGGTCCTAAGCTGCTGAAAAATAGGCAGAGCTCAGAAGATTAGGCGAGCATGACAGATCCGCGGAAAAGCGGCGGCCTTAAAGTGGACCGTCGCAAATGTCGCACTTCGTCCGGATCAACGAAGGCCCAAGTCAGTGATTAAAAACCGCTTCTTTGTTTGGCATAAGAAAAAAATTATCTCTGTGGACCGCTGAAAAAAAAACGTACAATTTTGATCGATTTGATCAAGGTTGTCCGACATCTAAAGCTTAGTACACACTTTTAATTATGATTGGCCAATCACTGACCAATTTTACCATCTCCATGTAGTATGAGGGCTCACCTACACAATCTGCTCATAGTATTCAATATCTGTTGACCCTCATGGAGCAAATAAAATTGGTCAGTGATTTGCCAATCAGAATTGAAAGTGTGTACCAAGCTTAATAGCACAGCATAACCTATCAATTCACAGTCTTTGTGTGCATACACACATCCAGTTTTGATTGTCCAAACATTGAACCACCTCTATGTAGCCTGAGGGCCAACAGATATTGAATACTATGAGCAGATTGTTTAGGTAAACTCCTTTACTACATGGTGGTAAATTGGCCAATCATTAGCCAACCAAAATTGAAGGTATGTATGCACCCATAACAGGTATATTGGAAAACGTTCATGTAAAGCCTGATACACACTTTCAATATTGATTGGCCAATCACTGACCGATTTTACCACTTTCATGTAGTATGAGGGTTTAACATACAATCTGCTCATTGTGTTCAAAATCTGTTGACCCTCCTACTACATGTGGTGGTAAAATTGGTCAGTGATTGGCCAATCATAACTGAAAGTGTGTACCGGGCTTTACCGAACAGGGGAGGAGCGGTGGATCGATGGCAGACTAGTGTTCCACTGTGTTGGCGATCACAGAGGCACCATCATTATTGTGGGCGGCACAGTGCTGCTTTTTCACTGCAGTGCATGCTGCATTTTCTCCTGCGTTTACGTCAAAATTACTCAAAACTGCACTAGGAATCGTTTGCTATAAATAGGAAATGATTCAGTAGAAAAGAGCCCCGCCTTATTATGTGTCCTTGAGGTCTCTATCACGACATTGTTGTATCTTTGTACAGCGGGTGACATGGCAGCGCTTTCATACAGAGGCTGTACCCGAATGATCTATCTGCATGGATGTGCAGAGCTCCAGGAACTGGACAACATTACACACCTAGCACTCAAAACAGGTAAAGGAGGGTGTTAGCTTCAGTAAATAATGTGTGCACAGATTATTCCCTACTGGACTTCCCCACGGCGATGATGGACCCTTTTATTGCTAGATTTGAAGATTGTGAGTGGGCACACCAATCGTTCCAAGGTCGGGTGCTTGGTATTATGGCATAGACACGCCAATCATCAAGTATACCAGCACTCAGTGTTTCTAGAGAAAAACGCTCTTTTATTGAGCCATTATATCCACAACAGTACCGACAATTGTTTCGAGGGCCTCGCAGGGTCCCCCTTCATCAAGGCGTGTGGTGGACTGCTAGTCTAGTGGTAGGTCTTCCCCGTGAGGGTCCGTCATCGCTGTGGGGAAGTCCAGTAGGGAATAATCTGTGCGCACATTATTTACTGAAGCTAACACTCTCCTTTTGCCTGTAGCGAGTGCTAGGTGTGTAATATTGTCCAGTTCCTGGAGCTCTGCACATCCATACAGATTGATCATTCGGGTACAGCCTCTGTATGAAAGCGCTGCCATGTCTCCCACTGTACAAATTGAACGTAAGTATACTAGTGGCTAGCTGCATTCATTGCTTCAAATCTGCATTCAATTTTTTTTAGATTAGAATTAGTACATAATTTGCATCTGTTTTGCATTCAAGGCATGTATTTAGCCCCAATGGGGCTCTGCATTGCCTCTGTTGGTTTTCACTTCAGGTGCAGCCTTGAGCGCTGTCATTTGTCTATCTGCCGCATTGTTGTAACTTTGTTTGCCTGTAATCGTTTTTGCCTTCTCCTGATGAAATTGTTGAAAAATTCAATATGGCCGCCGCCACACTTCCTGAGTTAGGATGACAATATGCTGTGATTCTGCTCCTTCTGATGTCACCTGATGACCGGCAGAACTAAAAGGTGACATCAGCCGTGAGGATCCAGAGTGGTCAGCTGAAGATGAGCAGATAACAGTCACCGCCAGGGATCATGGGAAGTGTAGTCCTGCCTGCTTCAAACAGGCTGCTGGGTAAAGTCTACAATGATGATGTCATCAGAAAAGTAAAACTATTTAGGACATCAGCAAGTTTTATTCATTTATGCATTTAGATTAGGGGGGTTAAGGTTAGTGGGAGGGGTGTGGTTAGGGATAGCCGTGGAGGGTTAAGGTTAACCATGGGAGGGGAGGGTTAAGGTTAGCCATGGGGGAGGGTTAAGGTTAGTGGGAGGGGTGTGGTTAAGGTTAGGCATCAGTGGTGGGAGGGTTCAGCGTGAGAATAGCCTTAGGGTCAGCTGTAGTAAAATATCAGTATGTAATATTGATATTTTACTATCGTTTTTTCACTTTAAAAGGAGAATATCGATAAATTACTGATAATGTTTACTGGGCGTCCAAATATCCAGCCTGATGTACGCTCTTCTACCTCTCAGGGCTGTGATCTGGTTTCACGTGTGAGAATTGACCCTCGTCGGATGAATTGACCCCCGTCTCCGGAATCGCTGATATGCTGACCTAAACAACCCATCTGTGACCTCACCGGCGTTTCAGGATCTCACTAATTAAGCAGCAATCCATTATCGGGTGTATAGATCACTCAGCATTGTACTGTGCAGCATAAAGGGAAGGAGATGAGTGTGTTCTGCAATTAGCTGTAATTAGTGACGCCAGCTGAGGACTGGAACTAAAGCTTCCCAAAATATCGCTTAACTCCTTGTCTCCCATCAGTCTGTGCTCACCCTACTTATTGCCGCCGGCACCATCAGGGGGGATCTCTGAAAAGGCCACACAGGTCCGGACCTTGGGAGGCTATTGCCCAGGAGGGTGGTGGCTTCACGTGGAGGAGTAGTTGCTGCTCAAAGGAGGGGGAGGGGGCTGCTGCACATGGAGGAGGGGGCTGCTGCACATGGGGGAGGGGGCTGCTGCACATGGAGGAGGGGGCTGCTGCACATGGAGGAGGGGGCTGCTTGCTGCACATGGGGGAGGGGGCTGCTGCACATGGAGGAGGGGGCTGCTGCACATGGAGGAGGGGGCTGCTGCACATGGAGGAGGGGGCTGCTGCACGTGGGACCGGAGCAACAGGATTGTTGCTAGAGGGGTGGAACAAGTATAAATCCAACCTTGAGCGCTATCTACCTACCTACCTACCTATCTATCTCTGGTACTACACTTATGCTTAACCCCGTCACCTGGAGGGCCCTTCTTCCTGTAACCAGGGCAGTTTCTAGGCTAAATTGCACCCAGGGCGAGGGCGTAAAATGTGCCCCCCCCCCATATGGAGACAAGTATAGGTGCCCACAGTATAGATAAGCCCGGTCTAGCTGCCCCCAGTATAGGTAGCCAGCTATAGGTCCCCCCAGTACAGGTAGCCCATAAATTTGCCCCATATAGGTTAGATAGGTAGGTGTCCCCGTATAGGTTAGATAGGTAGGTGACTCCAATATAGGTAGACAGTATACTGTAGTTGCTCCAGTATAGGTTAGATAGATAGGTGCCTGCAGTATAGGTTAGATAGGTAGGTGCCCCCATATAGGTTAGATAGGTAGGTGCCTCCAATATAGGTAGCCAGTATACTGTAGTTGCTCCAGTATAGGTTAGATAGGTAGGTGCCTGCAGTATAGGTTAGATAGGTAGGTGCCCCCATATAGGTTAGATAGGTAGGTGCCCACAGTATAGGTTAGATATGTAGGTGCCTGCAGTATAGGTTAGATAGGTAAGTGCCTCCAATATAGGTAGCCAGCATAGTTGCCCCCCAGTATAGGTTAGATAGGTAGGTTCCCCCGGTATAGGTTAGCTAGGTAGGTGCCCCCAGTATAGGTTAGGTGCCCGCAGTATAGGCTAGATAGGTAGGTATCCACAGTATAGGTTAGATAGGTAGGTGCACGCAATATAGGTTAGATAGGTATGTGCCCCCAGTATAGGTTAAATAGGTAGATACCCCTTGTCACAGGAGCCCTAGTGGTCAGACCGCAAATTGCCTTCCAATCGGTTTCAGCACACAGACCATGCAAGCTTTGGTCGCGATCTTTGCGCAGAAACAGACAGAAATTTGGGCAGCAGCCCGACCAGAAGGGAGCCTGTGAGGTACGGTAATTACAACTTTACACACTATTTCAGGGTATCTGCCACCACCACTGGTATGGGCCAGTGGACCCGACTGACTGACTAGTCCTGCGAATAAAAACGGTTAAACACACTATTCTGTCTAGATATCAACAATAGTAGCGTCTCTTCAAAAGTCTGAGTTCAGTTCCTGTGTATGCTGAATAATAGGGTAGCCGAACAGTGAATGACTTTGGTAAAGTCTTTTATTCACGGGCAATATAAATAATTAATATATACAGACAATTATTAAAATCAACAATTATTAAAACAGTAATAGCCAGTATGAAAAATAAAAGCAAGGGAGAAAAATACTTAGTTTCATGGAAAAATGTCCTTTTTGTGGGAAGAATCATAAAGTCCTTGGTAAAATCCTTTGTTTCAGATCAAAGTTCAGAGTTCAGCAAGATGGCCGCCAACCATGTGTCCTCTGGCTGGCAGCAGACCGTTTTCATATAGATTGAATGTGGAGGACTGAGGGGAGAGCCCCTCGCAGATTCTTTTGATGAAGCTGGTTTGGGGGTGTGGCAGTGCCGGCCCCCTCTGAGTTACCAACCAATGACAGTTCATTTCCTCTGAGAGATTTTAGGTTTTAAACTTATGAACTTCCGTAACTCACAAACGATACAAGTCATATTTAGGGGGACAACAGATTCATACTTGTCAGAAAATACAGATTAATATGGCATCAGACATGGCTAGTGCAGCGGACCCAGTTCTTGAGAAGGGTCATACCTCAATAACCGGACGGGCTATCACAATGAATTTCATATCAGCACGATGGCCAGATTTTACCGAATAAGACTATATGGATTTCATAGCTGTGCGATGTATGGTTGCCATAGAATCGACAAGAAACCATACCTCATATGCATTCAGATGGCCCGTGATCGGTGCCGGATAGTCTGGAGTGAAAGCAGGTTTTGAATAGCCCCCTGCTGGGATTAGCTTCCTTGCTCTCCCTGTTATGAAAGGCTCACCAAATGGAGGTAATTTAGAATAAACATCCTCCTGGACACAGGCCTGGCCCAGGCTAATTAACACATCAAAAGACATCCTGCACCTGAGTTTGGCAGAGGAGAAAAAAAACTTGTATTTTAAAAAACAGGACTGTCAGTTCTGCTCGCTGCAGTGACTGGCAAATCCGACCAAGACATCGGAAAGTCGATGGCGAATCTGCCAGATTCGCCGACGTTCCTTCCGGCTGTTCCGTGACAGCTGGGAGGAAGAGAACTCCAGGTTGCTACATGTAGCCCCTACACAACCAATCCAGATTCTATTGATCTGAATCGCAATCGATGCAGAGAATCGAGTGCGATCGCTTTTTCTTCACGGGCGGTTCCAGGATGCGTCTGCGGCCCCGCAACCGTCCGTGACACCCCTCAGTACAGGTTAGATAGGTAGATGCCCCCAGGCCCAGTATAGGTTAGATAGGTAGGTGCACACACTCAGGATAGGTAGGTACCCTTCAGTATAGGTTAGATAGGTAGATGCCCCCAGTATAGGTTAGATAGGTAGGTGTCTACAGCATAGGGGCAGGTAAGAGCGTGCATAGCAGGGTGTCAACTCACCTGCCTCGATCCCCACACGCACCCTCTATCTTCTTCCTGTCCCAGCGTCCATCGCATCAGTAATCGCTCCACCTGTGATGACATGCGCTTACATCGTCACGGGGGCGCTGTTACCATCGCGACAGACGCTGGGACAGAATAATTTAAAGAGGTTGTATGCAGGGATCAAGGAAGGTGAGTTGAAACTTCTCTGCCCGCTCCCCCCAGCCCCGCCGATGCGCCCACCCTCCTGCCGCTGAGCCTGGCGTCCCCGTGCTGCCGCACCACTTGCACGCCCGTAAAAACGGGGCCTGCCTGTAACCTCCCCCCCCCTCCTTTGTGTTGCCTACCACACCCACCCTTTGCCTTTACGCTTGCTTAAAGTGCACCTGAGTTGAAGACAATTTAGACGCTGCCATAGGCGCTACTGCAAATACCGGCTGCTGAGCGCTGAAAGCAGAAATTTGGGCGTCCGAAAAATATTGTTTTGAAAATTAGAACATTATAGTTTTTCAAATTGTTATCGTTTTGAAAATTAGAAGGTTATAGTGTTTGAAGTTTTTTTGTCTTTTGTATTTTCAATTTTTTCGTTTTCGAAAATGATAAGGTTAGGAAGAAAGGAATCAACTCAATTTAAAAAATGTAATAACGTGTAATCGTGAAATTTTACGACAAATTTTGCGTAAGGGGAATGTGTACATTCCAATCATCAGTAATCTTCAGCCTCCCCCTATGGAGTAGCGCCGGTCTGTGTCTCTGAGAACACGCGCTTCCCAGAGAAGCCCCCTAACAGCGGCCACGTGAGCAGCGGCGGCGGGGTGCGGGGCGAGCTCTGCCATTTCCAGAGACGGCGGATGAACATTGCTCACAAGATGAAAGGCCAGCGGAGCAGAAATCATCTAAAAGGATTCCTGAGATATCTTCCCATAGCAACAAAGAAACGCGGGCTGCGGCGGGGGTCATTCGCTATTCCTCATCAGAACAGCCGAGCGAGAGATCAGGACCCCGAGATAGGATGAAATCTTTCCCGTAACGAGATGTGCGCTCAATCCTTCACCTGAACTTTACTCGTCTCGCAGGTCGTCGCGACTCGCGACCAATCATTCCCCGCCGCCTCCCACCGCGCGTTCTATCCTTTCATTTCTTCTTCTCAACATCACATTAAACTCTCACTAAATTGTGACAAGTTAAAGTGACACTAAAGCTAAAAAAAAAAAAAAAAATATAAAACTTCTGATATAATGAATTGTTTGCGTAGTACGGATAATTACTAGAACATTAAAAGCAAAGAAAAGAGTCTCCCATTTTTGTTTTTAGTTATATAGCTGTTTTTCTATAATATTGCATCATTCTCTGATATTTGCAGTTTGCAAATTACACTCTGTATTTTAACCACTTCTGTACCAGCGGTCTCTGCCCTCTTAAGGACCAGAGACTGCTGGTACAAGAAATGGCGAAATCCCGACGAACACTGCCGAATCACCGCACATTCCTGCCGCAATCGCCATCACCGCTGCACGTCAGGAGCCTGAGCCACCCACTCTGCCGCCTCTATGAGCTGGTCAGGAGCAGCTTTCATTGGTAGGGACTTCTGTACATGCATGTTACACATGGTAGAGGGGGCTGCACATGGAATGTGAGGGGCTGCTGTACATGGATGTTACACATGGTAGAGGGGGCTGCACATGGAATGAGGGGGGCTGCTGTACATGGATGTTACACATGGAAGAGGGGGCTGCACATGGAATGGGAGGGGCTGCTGTACATGGATGTCACACATGGAAGAGGGGGCTGCACATGGAATGGGAGGGGCTGCTGTACATGGATGTTACACAGGGAAGAGGGGGCTGCATATGGAATGGGAGGGGCAGCAGTACATGGAAGATACACAAGGAAGAGGGGGCTGCACGTGGAATGAGGGGGGCTCCTGTACATGGATGTTAGACATGGAAGAGGGGGCTGCACATGGAATGGGAGGGGCTGCAGTACATGGAAGATACACAAGGAAGAGGGGGCTGCACGTGGAATGAGGGGGGCTGCTGTACATGGATGTTAGACATGGAAGAGGGGGCTGCACGTGGAATGAGGGGGCTGCTGTACATGAATGTTAGACATGGAAGAGGGGGCTACACATGGAATGAGGGGGGCTGCACAAGGAATAGGATTTGGCCTAGGGGCAGAAAAAGTATAAACCCAGCCTTGCCCATATCTATACATTGCTGTATATTGGTATGCAACCCCGATTTTCCAGTGATGTCACAGCTTAGGCTGTTTCGTTCTGTAGAATTCTCCTCTCAGTGCATTCTGGGAGACCAGGTAAACAAACATTTCACAGAGATCACCTGACAGTACACCACTTGTTATAATTTTCAGAACACAAGGTAATAGATTTTAGCTAAACCAGGGCCACGCCGTACACACTACTGATGGGTCATTGCTCAGTGTAAACAATGTCATATGCTAGTATTTTAAAACAGAGTTAAAGTAAGAAACACGCGTTTTTGATCTGAGCTTTGTTTTTCCAATATTTTTAGTGAAATATTAGTACCAGATATTGTTGGGGAAATATCTACATTAGAAAAACAATCCTCCAGCACTAGGTAAATAGAATGTTACAAATCAGGAGGTTTAGAAATAGATCATTAAATGGAATGATTCTCCGAGGGAAGACAGACGCCCCCACTGAGAATGGCGGCCGGCCCAGCGACGCGCTCGTATAAAACGACTGCACAGCGCGGTGCACAAGGCACAAGCATGGCTTCCCTCCTGCAGGATCAGGACAGCGGGACGCAAAACCATTTTCCTGACAATAGCGAGACGTCTTAAACACGAGTGTATAATTTACTTACGAATCTTCAGCAGTAATCACCGCAGAACGCTACAGAGACAGGCAGCGTCCTCCTGATAGCATGGCAATGAGATGCGCAAATGTCTCTGGGTTTTCTGTTATGTACTATTTGCAATATTTACAATAGGTATGTTGCTCTGCCCTCCCAGTAATTCTTAGCCTAGGCTGTTTAGCTATTAGAATCCTGCACCGCTAAACCTAGGCTAAGCGTTACTGGGAGGGCTGGTATACCCAGGGCCGGTTCTCTCATGAAGCAAGGTGAAACATTTGCATCAGGTGCAGAGATTACAGGGGCAGCATGTGTCTACTGTCTCTACACTAACAGCATGCAGTCAGAGTAGGAGGAGAAATGAAAGGAGAGTGAGGTGAAGAGGTCATCATTGGGGAAAAGCAGCTTGTTGTGCTGTGTGAGGAGTCTGACAGTGAGGGAGGAGGGGGGAGGCAGGAGAGCAGCATTGGGGAAAAGCAGCTTGTTGTGCTGTGTGAGGAGTCTGACAGTGAGGGAGGAGGGGGGAAGCAGGAGAGCAGCAGTGTTTCATTTGACTTGCACAGCAGAAGGGAGGAGGTGGCACTGGCACTGCTGTCCTGACTGAGGAGGAATGGAGTGGCTGAGGGTGAGCAGTTTGTTTGTCAGAGACTAGCAGCCAGCCAGTGTGCTATTGTGTTGAGCTGCAGCACGTCATGTGAGAACATTAAGTGAAGCAGAGTAAATTGTTGGGTGCTGGGTGATCATTCCAAATCGGCAGGGGCGGGGGGCCTGGGAGGGGGGTGCATCCCCACAAGTTTGCCTCAGGCAGTCTAGAACCGGCCCTGAATATACATCAATATATATCCTATGAAATAAAACCTTGTCTCTGAGTCCTCCTGTGTACGTGTGTCCAGTCCTCCTGACAGTTTCCTGTCTGTGAGCCTCATTGCATTGTGGGAAATAACAGCTCCTTCCAACTGCGGGTCGCGGCCATGTTGCGCGTTGGGGGGTCGCGGCCATGGCCTAGCGTGGCTTTTTTACAGGTATATATATATATATATATATATATATATATATATATATATATATATATATATATACACAGGAAGTGTTTCTGATGCTTAACCGCTTCGCATCCAGACCACATTTTCCCCTTTCTTAGTAAAGGTGCTGTGCAGGTGCTGGTCCACTGGTGGGGAAGCGGACAATCTGCGGCGTATGAAGCGCTGCGCTGTAAAATGGGCGTGGCCATGCATCAGAAATTGAGCGTGGTCATGGGCAGAGCCCAATGTATGTGAATTTAGCAGTGAACAGTGGGCTTGCCGTTTTGGATGAAGTCCCCTCTCCTTTAATTAAGAGAAAACATTTCCCTAGTTACCATGCATATGCCGGAGATTAGATTGTGAGCTCCTCTGAGGACAGTCAGTGACATGACTATGTACTCTGTAATGTGCTGCAGGAGATGTCAGTGCTATATAAATACATAATAATATGGTAGGACATTACACTATGACTATGGTAGGATTAGAGTGTGAGCTCCTCTGAGGACAGTCAGTGACATGACTATGTACTCTGTACAGTGCTGCAGGAGATGTCAGTGCTATATAAATACATAATAATAATATGGTAGGACATTAGACTATGACTATGGTAGGATTAGAGTGTGAGCTCCTCTGAGGACAGTCAGTGACATGACTATGTACTCTGTAATGTGCTGCAGGAGATGTCAGTGCTATATAAATACATAATAATAATATGGTAGGGCATTAGACTATGACTGTGGTAGGATTAGAGTGTGAGCTCCTCTGAGGACAGTCAGTGACATGACTATGTACTCTGTAATGTGCTGCAGAAGATGTCAGTGCTATATAAATACATAATAATAATATGGGAGGACATTAGACTATGACTATGGTAGGATTAGAATGTGAGCTCCTCTGAAGACAGTCAGTGACATGACTATATACTCTGTAATGTGCTGCAGGAGATGTCAGTGCTATATAAATACATAATAATAATAATATGGTAGGACATTACACTATGACTATGGTAGGATAAGGCTGTGAGCTCCTCTGAGGACAGTCAGTGACATGACTAGGTACTAGGCAGCAGGGCCGGATTACTGACCAGGCAACAAAAGCAGTCGCTTGGGGCCCCATTCAGAGTCAAAGGGGCCCCATCTGCACATAAACCAGCCCTCACCATCCTGTCAGCGGTAGATGGATGGTATAATGGTTAAAGGGACTCTGAGCAGTGCAGTAACTATGGAAAGATGCATATCATTTTAAAGCTCTCTTTCTCCTCTTTCCAATGATATATAAATGGCCACCCTATGCCATTTAGTTTTCGCTATATTCGTGATCGAAATCGCGGCCACAGGACGACTTTTCTCCAAAGTCGGCAGCTCGATTCAGCACAATGCAATGAAATATAAGGAATCCAGGAAGATATAATTACAAACATCATGCTGGTAGGTGTGAGGATGTAATTAATTAGTTGTGGGTATGCTTAAAGGCATACCCACAGGCACTGCTCGAAGTCCCTTTAAGGGCTCTGCCTCGGACACAGGAGACCAGGGTTCGAATCTCGGCTCTGCCTGTTCAGTAAGCCAGCACCTATTCAGTAGGAGACCTTAGGCAAGTCTCTCTAACACTGCTACTGCCTATAGGGTGCGTCCTAGTGGCTGCAGCTCTGGTGCTTTGAGTCCGCCAGGAGAAAAGCGCAATATAAATGTTATTTGTCTTCTCTTGTCTTGTCAAATGATGCCGTGCGCTGCTGATTGTCTTCAGAGCCAGGCTCTCGTCCTAGGTCCCCCTCCTGCTACTGTGCGCTCTGCCGCTGCCCACTCCTCCCTCCCTTCCCACAGAGAACCACAGCTGCAGCAAGAATGATAGCAGCAGATGGCAAACGCTCACTCACCTATCCATGATCCAAGCGATAGAGATCCCGTCATCTGAAACCCATCTGTCTCTTCTACAGTGCAGCCGCTCACTCTGAACTTCCTGATTCTCAGATCAGACAGGAAGTAGGACGTAGTAATAGTAGTAGTAACAGAGCGGCAGCACTCTAGAGGAGACAGATGGGCTCCGGATGACAGGACCTTTATTGCTTGGATCGCAATAGGTGAATGTGAGTCATCTGGTGATGTCATTCTCCCCCGCTGCGACTGCCTTCTCTGCTGGACTATCGTATTCACTGGGATGGAGGCTGCATGGTGGCTGTCTAGTTTGGGAGGAAATCGGTTGTTCGGTGGGGGGGGGTGGTTATGTAATTCTGTCTGGGGAACGGCTTCCGGTTTGGCTGTGTCCAGAGCTTTCTGCTATTACCTGGCTGGAGATGCAGGGGGAAAGTGCTGCTGCTGTGATATCTGGCGCCCTCTTCACAGGGGTGCCCCAGCCCCTGAGTGCAAATGTCCCAGCCATTCATCTCTCACTCTGCATTTTGCCGCTGCTATTCCCTGCATTGTGCACCCACAGAGAAAAGCGGGCTGTTGCCCATAGCAACCAGTAGCTCGGCTGCCCTGGTGTGCGCGGCATGTTGCTGTGCAGCTGCATCTTCTGATTCTATTACGACATGATGGGGGCCCAAATCAGTTACTTTGCTTAGGGCCCCATTTAGCCTTAATCCGGCTCTGCTCTGCAGAGATGGGTGCTATAAATACATTCCCCTCTCAGTACTGTATCAGGATTGCTGCTTGAAGTTCAGGCTCAGAATATTTTATTATCCGCACGGCTCCTTCCTGTGGCTGGCGGATGATGAAGCGCTGTGTAGGGAGCCGCAGAGCAGTATTCTATAGATGTACAATAAGACACACAACATAACACATGACAGGTGGAGGGGACGTGCGTTCTGCTGGAAGGATGGCACAGCCTGGATCCCTGAGGAGCTCTGCAGAAAGCACAAGCCTGGCTGATTCCCTGCGAGGTAATAATATCTCTGACGGATGCAGAAACGCTGGAGGCTGCAGGAGAGAGGATCCGGAGCGTCTGCAGGAGATGAGGCAGGAATAGCACAGCCCCCTGCAGGAGATGAGGCAGAATCAGCACAGCCCCCTGCAGGAGATGAGGCAGAATCAGCACAGCCCCCTGCAGGAGATGAGGCAGAATCAGCACAGCCCCCTGCAGGAAAGAGGCAGAATCAGCACAGCCCCCTGCAGGAGATGAGGCAGAATCAGCACAGCCCCCTGCAGGAAAGAGGCAGAATCAGCACAGCCCCCTGCAGGAATGAGGCAGAATCAGCACAGCCCCCTGCAGGAGATGAGGCAGAATCAGCACAGCCCCCTGCAGGAGATGAGGCAGAATCAGCACAGCCCCCTGCAGGAGATGAGGCAGAATCAGCACAGCCCCCTGCAGGAGATGAGGCAGAATCAGCACAGCCCCCTGCAGGAGATGAGGCAGAATCAGCACAGCCCCCTGCAGGAGATGAGGCAGAATCAGCACAGCCCCCTGCAGGAGATGAGGCAGAATCAGCACAGCCCCCTGCAGGAGACGAGGCAGAATCAGCACAGCCCCTGCAGGAGATGAGGCAGAATCAGCACAGCCCCCTGCAGGAGACGAGGCAGAATCAGCAAAGCCCCCTGCAGGAATGAGGCAGAATCAGCACAGCCCCCTGCAGGAGATGAGGCAGAATCAGCACAGCCCCCTGCAGGAGATGAGGCAGAATCAGCACAGCCCCCTGCAGGAGATGAGGCAGAATCAGCACAGCCCCCTGCAGGAGATAAGGCAGAATCAGCACAGCCCCCTGCAGGAGATGAGGCAGAATCAGCACAGCCCCCTGCAGGAGATGAGGGGGGGGGGGTCAGGGTTTGGTTAGGCCCCTTTTCGAACATGTGTGGCCATACTGCGCTTGTATGAGTACGAATGCATCTACAAGCAGGTGCAGTATGGCTGTGCCCAACATGGGGGGTGGATATGTTCAGAGGGTCCGTGTGCAGCACCAGCGGGGTCAGACGGGTGATAGAGACCTTTATCCAGACGCTTCCCTATACCCAGGTTACTATCTAACTTTTTTATTTTTTGTCCGGTTCAGGTTCACATTAAGCAACCCCCAGTGCAGCAAAGATTTTACCATTCGAGGGCCCCAGGGAGTTAAGAATCAGATTTAATTTGGGAACAGGCGCTTTGGCTGTTTTAAGCACAGATTTTTTCTTTCACCCGCAAGTAACATGAAACCAACCCCGGCCGACCCTGTCCGGCTGAGTTAGCGGGACGGCGGCGCGGGAGTCTGAGCGCACCTGACAGAAGCTGTGGCGTTGTGCGGTGCATGTCAGGCAGGGAGAGCAGCGCAGGCGGTCGTCGTCTCTTCTGGAATGCAGGGCTCCAGCGTCGCGGCCGCGTCATTCGCCCGGGGACACGGCTCAGCGTAGGAACGCAGGGGGGTAATGTCTGGTTGTTAGCAGGCAGCAGAAACTAGCCTGGGGCTCCCTGAATAATAATAACAATGATAATAGTGTGCTGTGCTTACAACGCTCCACAAATGGGCCCCATTTCATTCCGTCCTCCTCATATACATTTACTAAATGGACTGCATAATTCATAAGATTCAGGGCGTAAAAATCAAATAACACCCGGCGACAATCGCCATAATCCATTCTCTGTGACGCGCGGGGCTGACGGCAAATGTCCATTTATTTTCAAAGGCTGACAGTGGAGAGAATTCGCACACGGGCGACGCCGCGTATTCACCCAATCCTGCTGCTCTCTGTATGATGCCAGACTAGAATCTTAATACAGGTTCTCTTTTTATTTATGTAAGTTTTCAAGAGAAACTGTAGTGAAAATAATGTATTGAAGAAAAACTGCTTATTGTTTACAGCATTCATTCATAGATTATTTAGTCGGTGTTTACCTATTGTAAAATCTTTCCTCTCCCTGATTTACATTCTGACATTTATCACTGGTGGTGACGTGTAATTCTGCCAGGCGATCTGTACAGAATGTCCGTTACTGAGGGTTCTATGCACAGAAGGGAGATATTGCTTGCTTGGCAGTTGGAAAAAGCGCTGTTATTTCCCACAATGCAACAAGGTTCACAGACAGGAAACTGGCAGGACCATGGTCATGACATCACACTGTGGGAGGGGTTTCACCACAAGATCAGCCATACAGCGCCCCCTGATGATCTATTTCAGAAAAGGTACATATTTCTTGTGGTAAAGGGGATATCAGCTTGTCCAAAAAACAACCGATCCAAACAACAAATAACATTTTGTGTAAATTATTATAGAAATATTGTCAATGAAAAGTTGCATGCGATGTGCTAATTTCTGCTGTATGTTTTTTTTTCCGTGCATATGAAAGTTCGGATTATAGCAAGTGCGATTCACTATTGACACATTTTTGTACATTCGCAATTCACATGAAAATGTTAATAAGTGTGAACCCTGCCTGAAGGGGGTCTAACACAGTGGTCCTCAAACTAAGGCCCGCGGGCCAAATATGGCCCCCCCCCCCCAAGGCTTTTTTTGGTCTAACACAATAAGGGGTGTATTCACTAACCAGCTGTAAAATTTAAGTGAATAGACAGCGCACGTCAATTTTATGAAAAACACAAACTATGTTATTTACTTTAAAAAAAGCGTGTATAATGCGCATTAGGCAAATACCGTGACACGTTATACAAACAATGTACGCAGTGTATTTATGAAGCGAGTAACATAAAAAGTAAGTATAGCATACGTTATATCGTCTGCATATCACCCAGTGAGGTCTCATTCACATTGCGTTCCGCTTGCATTAGCGTTGTGTTTTTTTTGTAACAATGTTTTTTTTTTTCGATTCCCGGCGCTTGGGTGGGCATTCAGTTTTTGTGAAAAGCGTTTTTCTAAGCGCTTTTTCCAAACGTTTTTTTTTTTTAATTCACTCCCTGACGTCAGTCAGGAAGTGAGCTCCTTGACCCGGAAAGGAATAAATACAATGTATTTATTCTTTAAAACACGAACGCAATCACTGCACAAAGTGATTTTGTGAGCGTTTAGCGTTCTTCCTATACCTTCCATTATAGCAAAATGCCCCCAAAATGGTACATGCAGCGCTTTGCTGAACGCACAGCGCACAAACCACGATGATATGAACCTTCTCACAGAGATTCATTGCACATGCGTTTTGGGAGCGATTTAAAAAATCCCCTTGTTTGAAAAAAAAGGCCGAAAACGCCCTTAGTGTGAACGGGCCCTGAGACCTATGTGGGCTGTCTGCGCACGTTCGTATTACCGCTGTTTGGTAAACGCACCCCTGTGTCACAGCAGTTTTTGAGGACGGTGGAATCTCCCTGTAAGGCGGGTGGATTGCACAGAAGGGCTGAGCTGCAAGTCACACAATGTATTCTGTGCATGACTTGCATCAGATCCGTGTCCTTCACCATTCCCATTAACAGATGTCCGATAAGCCGACATAAAGGCAAGTCTCCCCCGGCATTGTGTGACTCTGTGACATCTGCTCACCCCATCTCTGACTCTGCTGCCCAACTCACAACAACCCCCCGACCACAATAGGCTCCGGTCCTGGCCTGCCCGCCTACATCTGTCCAGCACATCAATACTCCTCTGTCTGCTCGGCATACATCTGTACAAAGACACTGAGCACAAAGCAAAGCAAACACAAAGCAAAGTCAATATATATACTGTATATATATATGGTAGATTGCTAAAAATCGGAGCTTTCTCTTTTCTGATCTACTTAAAGATGAATAAAACTGAAAAACCTGAATCTATCATCCATTTATACATCCATATGTATCTATTGATATCTCTCTATCTATCTTTATCATCCTAGATAGATAGATAGATAGATAAATAGATAGATACAGTGGCGTAGCAATAGAGGTTGCAGAGGTAGCGACCGCATTGGGGCCCTTGGGCCAGAGGGGCCCCGTAGGGCCCTCTCTCAACCGCTGTATTAGCTCTCTATTGGTCCTGTGCTGGTAATAATCACTTCTATAGATGCTTTGAATAGTAGTAATCCTTAACAAGCTGTTCCCCAACCCCTTCTAGCACCTCTGACACTGGGGTTGCCATTGGCAGGTTTTGGTGCGCCATATCAATTGTTATGTATAGAGTGCTTGGGGGGCCCCATGTAAAACTTACACTGGGGCCCATAGCTGCTTAGCTACGCCACTAGATAGATAGATAGATAGATAGATAGATCAAACTCCTAACCCTAACCTACAAAGCTCTCCACAATCTCTCTCCCCGATATATATCCTCACTAGTTTCCAGATACCAACCCAATCGTAATCTCAGATCTGCACATGATCTTCTGTTGTCTTCCTCTAGAATTACCTCCTCGCATTCACCTATACAAGATTTCTCACATGCCTCATCTCTCCTCTGGAATTCCTTCCACAGCACATCCATCGCTCTATGGTGGTGTAGTGGTTAGCGCTCCTGCCTTGCAGCGCTGGGTACCTGGTTTGAATCCCAGCCAGATCAACATCTACAAGGAGTTTGTATGTTCTCCCTGTGTCTGCATGGGGTTCCTTCAGGCACTCTGGTTTCCTCCCACTTCCCAAAAAACACACCGAAAAGTTAATTGGCTCCCCCTTATTTGGCCCTAGACCATGATACATGCACTACATGATATAGATATATGACTATGGTAGGGATTACATTGTGAGGGACGCTAGTGACAAGACAATATACTCTGTACAACACTGCGTAATATTTTGACGCTATATAAATAAATCTTTAAAGGAAATATGAGTTGAAAAAAAAATGATGAGATAAACAATTGTATCTATCCTCTTTCTCCTAAAAATGACATTTTTAGTTACTCCACAGTTTTATTTTATATTTAAATCTACTTTTTACGTTTTTACTGTTTCATGGCCTCTTCTCAATAACACATTCGTTGAAGTATGCCAGAGCTAAAATCTAGGAACTATTGCCCCTTTTGTATCTCTTTTCTGCTCTTAGAAGCCATTTTCTGCCAGGAAAGTGTTTTATGGCTGTAATTCCTTAATAGTGAGAGCTAGGATATAGTCCAACCAGGTCCCAACCCGGACAGAAGCCATTACTTGCATACCCGATTTTTAACTCTTTCAGGCAGAGAAAGTAAAAAAGGAACACAGCCTAGTTATTTGTGAGCTTGGCATTGTCACATGTCACATGTCTATTTCATCATGTCACTTTTTTCCGACAAGCATACGCTCTACCTTATGCCATCCCCCCTTTAAACTAAGGCCAAGTTATACTCCTACTAGACATCTTAGAATGCAACGCCTCTAGGTATACTATCCCACCTCTTGTCCCCCCCCACACACACACACATACACACACACTCTTTTAGATTGTAAGCTTGCAAGGGCAGTGCTCTCTCACCCTTTTGTGTCTTGGAATTTGTTAGACATTTTATTCATCATGCTACTTTTGTCACTGTCATTACCAGTTCTGTACTTTGCATTGATTCTGTATTTTGTTACCAATTTTGTATATTGGTGTACGCCATTGTCTGTTTTTTTACGTACCCCATGTTTGTTACTTACGTTGTACAGCGCCACAGAATATGTTGGCGTTTTATAAATCAATAATAATAATACATAGATTTATGATCATCAGTTAAGAATATTGCACACCACTTGATACAGTTAAACCCTGTCTCTTCTCCCTCCCCACCATAAACTTCAGCACTTCCAAATTCCAATCAACCTGACACGTTGGGGTATAGATTTATATTAGATTCGATCAGCCTGATTGAATCTGCGCATAATCAAAATCCAAAAATGCGTGGCTAGTTACCTTACTTAGATTTCAGCTGAAATGTTGGGTTGGATAAGGTACATTTAGCAATACTTTTTCTCCTAAGTTTTCTCCTAGGAGATTATTTGTCTTCTTCTGTTTAAAACAACTTGTCATCTCTCTGCAACTGATACCAGTACCAAAAAATAAGTGAAAAAGTTCTGCCAAAATGATTCTTGCTTGTCGGTGCCTTGACAGGCATTTTATTGACATGGTGGGAAAATCTCAACTAAGGGAAAACTCAGTAGAAAAAGTGAAAATTAATTTTTTTTTGTAAAATTCAGTGAGGGCCATAGTGTAAAAAACACGTACTCTTTAGCCGAATCCCACAATGCCCCACACCAAATCGTCCCTAAGCGGGAAAAATCCTACATTTCGTTCAACGGATCAGATTTCGTGCTCGCCGTTTCGCTAGAAACAGAACAGCTTGTCCGGTGTAAATTTTTTATGTTATTGCTCTCCTAACCGGCGTGCCGTTCGCTTACACAAAGTGCAATCTCTATTCTTACAATTCCTGAACTCAGAACGTTAAATATTTAATTGCAATAAAAGTGAGATTTGTCTCCAGTCGCTGTCACCTGCAGACATCGTCAAGCAAGGGTGGCCATTTTGTTCTGGGCTGCATCGCCGTGCGTCGCATGAAATACGCTGAGATTATGGTAATGTGCAAAACCGAGGCAGAGCCCAGAGGGGCCAATAATAACATGGAATTATCCATCCATCCTGTATCCATAGTGTATGTGCCTTCTGCAAATCACACAATACAACAGGCATAGCAATGTCTATAATATACTGTATAACAATGCTTATAGTATAGTGTAAAACAATGCTTATGGTTTATAACAATGATTATAGTACATAACAATGCATAAGTTGGCCATACACTTATAGAATTCTGCCCAATGTTCCAAAATGATCGATTCCTTCTAAAATTGATTCCTTTAAAGCAGGATTGTCAGCCACAAAATCAAATTCCATTTACCCACTGCGCTGTGTTTATTATGTAGTCTTCATCCTGACCCTGCATTGCAAGCACTTCAATCTAATCAGAAATGTTTCTGCTGTAGTAAATGTCATCTCAGTCAGCCTGGCTCCCTTCTGGTACATTGCTGAGAAGAGGGAAGCGTGTTATTTCCCCTCCCACATGCATGCTCCTCACTGATTGGCTGATGGCAGTTCAGTGAGCTGCTGAAATCTGATCTATGCTATGCTTACATGTTTACAAAGCAAGCTAGATTGAAATCTATTGAAAATCGATCTAGTCACAGCTTTGCACTGTTCCATGCACTAAAAAGGTACAGTAGAGTCCTCCGTCCACATGTCTGTGTAGCCTGGATGATACTGTAGCATTGCAGCCATGCACAAGCAATTCTCAGATGACAGGCAATTCTCTCAGTAATCAGGCAGCAGCTTACACAGGAAGCATAGGTCTCACCAGTTAGTGTAGGTACAGTACTGATAGTGTACTCCTCTGCCCACATGTCTGTGCAGCCTGGGTGATGTTGTAGCATTGCAGCCATGCACAAGCAAGTCACAGATGACAGGCAGCCCCCTCAGTAATCAGGCAGCAGCTTACACAGGAAGCATAGGTCTTACCAGTTAGTGCAGGTACAGTACTGATAGTGTGCTCCTCTGCCCACATTTCTGTGCAGCCTGGATGATTCTGTAGCGCTGCAGCCATGCACAAGCAAGTCACAAATGACAGGCAGTTCCCTCAGTAATCAGGCAGCAGCTTACACAGGAAGCATAGGCCTCACCAGTTAGTGCAGGTACAGTACTGATAGTGTGCTCCTCTGCCCACATTTTTGTGCAGCCTGGATGATTCTGTAGCGCCACAGCCATGCACAAGCAAGTCACAGATGACAGGCAATCCCTCAGTAATCAGGCAGTAAGTTACACAGGAAGTTTACGTCTCACCGGATGGTTCTTTTAAGGTAATCCACACAGGCCCAGAGCAGTGTGCAGATAGCGAGCAGGCTACAAGTGGCTGCCAGCCCACCCACTGACCACAGCTCTTGGGGTGCCAGCCCACCCACTGTCCACGACACATGAGTCTCTGACTGACATAGGACGCATGCTCCTAACCTTTCACCTGTATTGCTCATCCACTCCTATTTCCCATTTTAAGCCTCCTCATTTTCCGTGTGTGTGTGTGTGTGTGTGTACAAGCAGTGTGTGTGTTTTAATACATGGGACTTTATACCAGAGAAGTGTGTTGTACGGACAACATTTACCTGAAATCTGGATAAAACAAATAGCTTAAAGTGGATCCAAAATAAACTTTTATTCATTGCATAATTATGTTCCTTTCATATTGTTTATAGGGCATTCCTCAAGCCAAATACTTTTTGGTTTTAAAACTCTAATTCCCTATAAACTAAACAGGCCTCGCCCACAGCTTTTCAGAGAGCCTTGGCATTTTCAGACAGTAGCAAGGGCTAATGGGAGCTCAGTCTGGGCAGGAGGAGGGGTAGGTGCTACTATCCAGAGATTTCAGAGGCAGAGGGGAGGAAGGAGGAGGTTATTTTCACAGGCTGAGTGCTGAAGATGCAGATCAGCTTGCCTGTGTGTAATGTTTACAAACAACATGGCTGCTGTCGTATCACAGGAAGAAATAATCATATCTTGTTGAAGCTGTTTGCAGCTAGATTTGCTGTGTAAGCCATCTAAACTTTGCATAAGCTATATAGACAAGTTACTTGTTATAGTTAGTTTTTCATCTGGGATCCGCTTTAACCAACATATTAAAGGACAACTGTAGTGAGATGAATATGAAGGCTGCCATAATTATTTCCTGTTAAACAATACTAGTTGACTGGCAACCCTGCTGATCTATGGCTTCAGTAGTGTCTGAATCACACCTGAAACAAGCATGCAGCTAATCCAGTCACACTTCAGTCAGAGCACCTGATCTGCTGCATGCTTGTTCAGGGGCTGTGTGAATGTTTGCATCTGAATTTTTCTGTAAAAGAGAAAACAGCCTACATGTATTGCTTTTTTGCGCAATGGACATGCAAATCGAATACAGCATAAGTCAATGGAAATGGATACGGATGTGAAGTTAATTACACACAATTTCATGTAAATTATCTAAAAAAAAAAAAAATTAGAATGTGGAAATTTGCATAAAATTGTGAACAAACAAATCGGATGCCAAAAATCACAAAAAATGCAGGTTAAAGTGAATCTCCGGACTAAACATCTACTCCGCAGAACTGAAAAGGCTTGGTGTTTCTTTAACAGTTTCACAGCATCAGAACTTTGTTTTTCTTACCAAAGCATCATTTTTAGCTGCATTTTTAGCTAAGCTCCGCCCCATCAAAGAAAACAGCCGGGCGGTTTTTCCCTGATGCTGTGCAAAGCATGTTGGGATTTCCTATGTTGTTATTCACGTTGCCTAGCAACTGGGAGGGGTGATCAGCACACAGGACAGTTGGAACTGTGTCTCATGCTCCATGTCACCTCTTTTCAACCAAAAAGATGGCTGCCCTCATGAAATTAAACATTTGCCTGTTCTTTTAAAACAGGGTGGGTAAGAGATTATATTATCTATCTATTCTAATTACATAACTAATGTAACTTAATGACAATATGATTGCTTAGGCTGGAGTTCCTCTTTAACATTTCTGAAAACTGCATTGATAATAAATATGAAGTCAAGTCTTACAGTTATGAAAATTTACATGCAAATTGCAAATGTGCAAAAACGCCTTCAACCCACATCTAACGAAAGTCAATGGAAAATCGCACTTCTGCTAAAACTCACATCACACATCATCGTCGTGGGCGTTTTTGCATGGGCAAAAAAACTTGCAGCATAAATGTGCACATCGCATTCGTGTTCCTATTGGCTTTCATTAGCTGCGGTAAAAATAAACCGCATGGGAAACATTTTTCGTTTTTCGCATTGATTAGGCTTGGTTTCCACTGGCATACCGCTACCGATCCTGCCCGGGCTAATGCAAATTCACAACCAAATTGCCAGGGGGTTAAGATGCAAAGAAATGGAGGCCAATGCATTTTTTTCCCCACACGCGATTTAAATGGAGCCGATTGATTTTTAATACGTCGCATTTCTGTATCTGAAAAACGCATGTGGAAAACTGCTGCGATTTGGCTCCAGTGGAAAAGGGCCCATAGTGTGAACCCTGCCTAGGTTGTCGCTGATAGTCCTATACCGATATAATCATAAATCCACAGGGTATAATGAACAAACATCAAATAATGAACAATCAGTGATTCTGCCAGACGAACGTTTCACAAGCAGAAAAAAAAAAGCTTCTTCGGAAGCAAATGAAAGCCACTTAATGTTGTGTTTGTCAAGCAATAATTCCATGGCCCCTAAGTAAAGAAAGACCTTGCTATTCAACGATAAATGTCAATTGGCTTGTTATGGTAGAAAACGAGATCTACCGGCGCAGCACAAAGATCACACTCCTAATATAATTAACATTTCCCAGCGGTGGAATTGAAATAAATATACACTGTCAGATAATGCGGTCACACCGTCCTCATCGTGCTGCAAACGGGGAAATTGTATGTACCGCGTCGGTATAAGATTATCATTGTATTATACGTGTACCTTTGCAGATACAATATATTAATATTGATTTATGACGTACCAACATATTCTGTGGCTCTTTACAATGTAAGAAACATACATGGGGTACATAATAATACAGACAATGGAATACACCAATATACAAACATCGGTGGATAATACCGAATTGGTAGACATAGTAAGTACAACATGTATAACAAATTCCAACCCTATTCTTTGATTTACAAGTATGGCAGTTTTATAAAACAACAAAATAGCTGGGTTCTGCCCGGGAGAAATAGGTGGCCATACACTACATGATTTTACCCATTAATATGTCTGGCAGATGCTAGAAGTTGATGCCGTATACAATGCTAGATCGGTCGATTTCAGCCCTGCCCTTGTGCAGGACAGAAAGTTTTGCTCAATCAGCCGCGGGTCAGAAGTGCGTCGCTACCGGCGTTCAATTTGGTGAAGATTGACGCAGCACGTTGGCAGCAGAGCGATTACTCTCACCTGTCCCGGCAGCGCACCACCTCCTGTATTTGGGGATCTTTCCTCTATACCGCGGGGCTCCGCCTCCCTGGGTCTTCTCTCCTAATGTCACGTGACTAAAGCTGTAGTTCAAACACTAGAGGCCTGGTGTATATGGTGCTGGATTCTAGTGTTTGAACTACGGCTTGTGTCACATGACAGGGAGGAAGGACACAGTAAGGCGGAGCCCGGCGGCATGGAGTAAAACCACCAGACTTAGGAGGAGGAGCTCCAATGGGACAGGTGAGCGCTCTGCTGCCAGGGAGGGGGGTAAAGGGGATGGGCACAGATGGGGGAGAGCTGGGCGGCAAGGAAGGTGGCAGCAGCTCCACAGATTTCCAGTCTTTTCACTCTGAGGGCTGGAACCCACTGGAGCGCTTTGAGCATTTAGAGATCACTTTAAAGGGGCTTCAAGGAGTAAAAAAACAAAAAACAAAATCGGAACTTACCTGGGGCTTTCTCCAGCCCACCGTAGGTCGGAGGTTTCCCGGCGTCCTCCTGGCTCCCCTTCCGGTCCCGCCACAGAAATCACGACCGGTGACACTGGGGCCGAGTGTCGGGCTGACAATTTAAAAAAAAAATATAATAATTTGAAAGGACCAATCAGAATTAAAATCGCTAATCGCAAATTGCAAATTGCTATTACAATCGCCGGCAAAAAGCCTACACTTTTTTAAAGCGCTACCAAAATCGCTGGAAAACGCTCATGAAATCACTTGCAAAACGCAAATTAAAACGCTAGCGATTGTGATAGCGATTTGCAACTTGTAGTGGGTTCCAGACCTGTAATCAACTGAAAATCTATGTAAAGTGTGTGGGCAGCCAATAGATCTCTTTCTGATCAGATGCAATCAGAGAGGCATCTATCTGATGTTCGATCTGATGGCCAAGTGGCCAGCCAACTCTTCAGGACGGGGTGTAAAAAGACCTGCTGAAAGACCATTTATACACACTCCATGATTCCACATTTACAGACAGTACCAAGATGTTGCTTTTAGTCATTATCCAAGCAAATTTCCGAGCATGAGAAAACGTCCTTCATGGATTTGGTTGCAATCTCGGATGTACCCAGGCAGGTCCCCTTTAAGAAGTCATCCCATGCGGCGTCTGTATAATGGGAGCAGACTGCAGTATATACGCGGGGAAAGTAAAAATCTATAGAATCATAAATCATTGTCAGAAAGACAATTACAGGAGACTGAAGGGCAGCCGCTGCTGCTGACAGTCTGCACGCCAATCCTTTGTCGGTGTCAACTTGATCTTTGACCCGGTTCTGCTGTTCAGCCAACGTCAACTACAGGCGAGCTCAGAGCTGCTAATGACAAGTCAGATGACCAGGAGCCTCGTGTGGTCACTACTCTAACAGGCCAGTTTACACAGAGTGCTGTACAGACGAGCTCTGACTAGTGATGGCCGTGTCTAGGAGTACTCATGGACAATCATGGGATGTGTTTGATCAGCTGATAGATTTGCAAAGCTCTGATTTGCTGTGATCACATCCTGCTTTACCACATGACCATGACTAACAAATCAGAGACTTACATATCTATCACCTGACCAAACTGATCACATGCTTCTCCATGACTTCTCCTGGACATGACCACCACTATTAATGACAAGTCATCTCACTACCTGGGCTCTGGACCCTATTCCCTCTTAACTTAAACGTTAGCTCCTACCTGTCAGGACGTCTTTCACTGTCTCTGATTCCAACACTAACTCCTCCCCACGCCGGTTAGCTGTTGGTGTACCACAAGGCTCCGTTCTAGGACCTCTTCTCTTCTCCATCTATCTAATGTCCTAGGACAATTAATACGCTCTTTTGGTTTCCAGTTCCACCTCTATGCTGATAACACTCAAATCTCTCTCTCAGCACCTGACCGCTCTATACTGTTATCTCAAGTCCCTATAAGTTGCCCATTATAAAATCTCTCCTCTTCCTGATTTACATTCTGAGGTTTTATCACTGCTGGTGACATCTTTAGCTCTGCCAAGTGATCTGTACAGAATGTTCGTTACTGAGAGTTCTATGCACAAAGGGTGATACTGCTCGCTTGGCAGTTGGAAAAGGCTGCTATTTCCCACGATGCAACAAGGTTCACAGACTGTCAGGGCCATGGTCATGACATCACACTGTGGGAGGGATTTCACCCCCCCCCCCCCCCCCCCGATGATCTATTCGAATACAGGAAAAGATTTCTCATGGGAAAGGAGGCGTCAGCTACTGATTGGGACAAAGTTCAATCCTTGGTTACAGTTCCACTTTAAAATGTCTGTAGCCGTAGCAAATATACTTACATACCTACCGGCAGACACCGTGACGTCCCGCAGAGCTTGTGCTCCGACGGCTCTCAGGAAACGCTGCGATAATCAGATTACCACACTCTCGCTAAACCTCAGATAAAATGAATGCTAATATGTTCATATTCCAGGTTCTTACATCTCGCGTCTCCTCCGTGGCTGGGGGGGGGGGGGGGGGGTCTTCCAGATGTTACAGTAATGCTATCACCAGTGTGAGATAGCAGAGCCATGGAGGATGTCTGAGTATCGGCAGTAATTAATTCCCCAGGGGCAGCTTAATGAAGGCGTTCGGCGGTCAATGTATACCGAGCGGCACGTATGGCGCTAAAGACGCACAGCAGACGATGGAAGTATCAGACGCGGGGAAAGACAATATTCTGAGCTTTTTTCAGGCCTATTTATTTTCATTTTTTTAAAGTTTTTTTAGCCATTAAGAAAAAGAGTAAGCAGAGTATAGAGTCACTTTACTGCAGTCTCCTCATGAGCAGGGCCGGATTTGTACTTTTTACCGCCCAAGGCCAAATATACCGTCTGTATGCTTGTTATCTCCGTGTGCCCCAATGAGAATTCTACTTACATCATTAGATATCACAGACAATAACTATTTCAGTAATACGCGTATGAATTATGTTATATTTTCCTTAAGAACTTTTATGTTATGTTTTTCATCTCATTAATGATGGACCCACATTGTGCCACCATGTGAGTTAGGCTGACGTGTACCTGCAGGATAGAGCTTACAGGTCTTTCAGGGATGACACAAGTACAGGACAGAGAGTTCAAAGGTTAACGTTGTCCTTGTAGATAGGGATGGCTGCATGGAACAGCTTTACTGTCCCTCACTGAGCCGCCCCTAAATTTCTGGTGCCCTAGGCCATGGCCTATGTGGCCTTGCCAGAAATCCGGCCCTGCTCATGAGCGCCATTTGGGTGTAGCACCACGTGTGGCAGCACTTGACACGTGGGGGTGTTAGTCTGCGACAGAGAACCGCGACATGTTGCGTCTGAGCACGTCTGCCACCGCGCTCAGAGGTGACTCCATCGGGGGCGCCTGTCCAGCTCCCATACCAAGTGCTAACAAGCGCCCAGCCGGCCCAAGCGAGCAGCTGACAAGCGGTGAATTCACAGACTTCAGCTGGCCGTCTACAAAAGTCGCTGCAAATTTATGGCTTTACCGGCGACAAAAACAAACAAGAAGTCTATATAATGACATTGTCTACACACCAATGTTGCACTTTGAACTTTATCCCAATCAGTAGCTGATACCCCCTTTTACATGAGAAATCTATTCCTTTCCACAAACAGACCATCAGGGGGCGCTGTATGACTGATATTGTGGTGAAACCCCTCCCACAAGTAACCCCTCCCATAAGAAAAGTTCGAACTTTTGTGGGAAATAGCTGTTTACAGCTGTTTCCAACTGCCAAAAAACATGCAGCAGCTACATCACCTGCCAACAGTAAAATGTTCACTGGAGTTCCTCTTTAAAGCCAGTGTTGAAAAAAATAATCATGCAGGGAGCAATCAGAGTCCACCAACAGAGCTTTCTGTTGGTGGGCAGAGAATGGGGGGGGGGGGGGGGCTCAAAGCTGCAGTGGTCTAAATTGAAAAAAATAGTCTGGTCACTAGGGAGGAAAGCCCACGGTCCTCAAGTGGTTAAACAGCATTATACACACGTAGCCGACTGCACTACATCTGCCTACTAGCCGTGTGAGTTGATTTACTGGATGGATTGGGCAAAATGCTCATTATCAATCGCTGTCGTTAAGCCTCATCTACACGGTACAATATTCCGTCAGATCGGATCTATTAGACGGACCATTTAGATCATTTCCAACCAGTCCAATCGTATTGCGTTAGATTTTGCAATAGACTGTGGGTACTTATCAAAGCAAAATCTATCACAAAATTGATCTGAAACAATTTGTACGTCTACACACCATGCAATTTCTTATTAGATCTATCTAATAGAACCTTCTATCTGATGGAAAATTGTACCGTGTAGATGAGGCTTTAGGCTACATTTTTCTTAAAGAGACTCCATAACAAAAATTGCATCCTGTTTTTTATCATCCTACAAGTTCCAAAAGCTATTCTAATGTGTTCTGGCTTACTGCAGCACTTTCTACTATCACCATCTCTGTAATACATCACCTTATCTCTCTCTTGTCAGGCTTGTCAGCCTGTGTCTGGAAGGCTGCCAAGTTCTTCAGTGTTGTGGTTCTGTGATGCATCTCCCCCCTCCAGTCCCCTCTATGCACACTGCCTGTGTGTTATTTAGATTAGAGCAGCTTCTCTCTTCTCTCTTATCTTTTACAAGCTGGATAAATCCTCCTCTGAGCTGGCTGGGCTTTCACATACTGAAGAATTACCTACAGGCAGAGCTGTTTGCAGGAATAAAAGAGCAGCCTGAAACTTCAGTGCATGAGAGATGCAGGGGGAAAGAAACACACAAATGATCTCTTGAGATTCAAAAGGAAGGCTGTATACAGCCTGCTTGTGTATGGATGTATTTTCTATGTGTGGACATACTGTACATCAACCTACTTCCTGTTTTGGTGGCTATTTTGTTTGTTTATAAACAAACTTTTTAAAACTGTTTTTAACCACTTTTAATGCGGCGGGGAGCGGCGAAATTGTGACAGAGGGTAATAGGAGATGTCCCTTAACGCACTGGTATGTTTACTTTTGTGTGATTTTACCAATACAGATTCTCTTTAACACAACTATCATCCGATACGGCAAAATCTGTCATTCTGAACGTTTCAAACAAGTTTTGTTGAGCGTGTGTACATAGCTGGTTCTTGGTCTGCTACTCCACAGATTGGAAACTTTTACTACATTTCTGTGGACGATTGTTCTGGATATATACTCACTTTTGTGCAGTAACTGGGTAATTCTTCCCAGTCATTTACATTAGGGTTATCTGGCATGACCAGTTCCAGGCTATGAGCCTCCTAATGTGAAATGTTTGGAAACAGATTTAGAATTTCAGGCCTTCCAGCATCATAACAAAGCAGCAATAACCAGAACAGCTGAGCACCAGAGACCCCCCGGCCCCCCATCCTCTATATTATCCCCCGCAGGATGGATAACCAGGAACGGCGATAGCCACCCTCCGACTCCGCACAAACCGCGCCGCCCTCGGGGCAAGAGCTAATCTAAAGTCTAAATGGCAGACATGGAGAAAGGTTGTGTGTGTTGACTAATGTCACATTAATTTAAATAGCCAATAAAAGGCAGACACTGGATGAGGTTAATAGTGCAAAGCGTCACTCCGCTCACAGGAGGGGGGGATGTACAGGGGTACTAAATAAAAAATGAAGAAAAAATTACCCGTCATTTAACAACCATTACATGGTCTACAGGCGCGTGTGAGGTCTGAGTGCAGCTTACAGCATCCAATATATACAGTATGTACAGACACAGAGAGGGATAGATAGATAGATAGATAGATAGATAGATAGATAGATAGATAGATAGATAGATAGATAGATAGAGAGACAGAGATTAGATAGACAGATTGCTAGATAGATAGATAGATAGATAGATAGATAGAGAGACAGAGAGAGAGAGATTAGATAGACAGATTGCTAGATAGATAGATAGATAGATAGATAGATAGATAGATAGATAGATAGATAGATAGATAGATAGATACTGTAGATAGATGGATGGTTGGGTGGATAGATGGATAGATAGCTAGATAGATAGATAGATAGATAGATAGATAGATAGATAGATAGATAGATAATAGAGAGAGAGAGAGATATGGATATAGATATAGATAGATTTATACTAACTACTGTAAAGTGACAGCAACATAAGAGAAAAGTAATTAATAGCTTATTTGACTCTGGAAGAAATATACTTATTTGTAGGTGTTTACATGTATTTTAATTTCTTACAGTTTTTCACAATAGTGGACCTTTAAAGGGAAGGTTCAAGCAAAAAAAAAAAAATGAGTTTTACTTACCTGGGGCTTCTACCAGCCCCATGTAGCCATCCTGTGCCCTTGTAGTCACTCACTGCTGCTCCAGTCCCCCGCTGGCAGCTTTCTGACCTCGGAGGTCAGGGCCACATTGCATACATTTTTACGCATTCCAGCTAGTGCAGGAACAAAAATTTACGCGTTGCACCACTAACGCGTAAAAATGTATGCGTTAATGTTCCTGCACGAGCGGGAATGTGTAAAAATGTACGCAATTCGGCCCTGACCTCCGAGGTCAGAAAGCTCCCAGCGGGGGACTGGAGCAGCAGTGAGTGACTACGAGGGCACAGGATGGCTGCATGGGACTGGTAGAAGCCCCAGGTAAGTGAAACTCATTTTTTTTTTTTTTGCTTGGACCTTCCCTTTAAAGATAGATGAAAAAATAAATAGCTATATACTGGGAAGAGAGTAGAGGGGCACAAGACCAGGATCATACAAAAAGGCAACCTAGGCAATGACCTGGGGGATAGCGGGCATCAAGGGGCCCAGCTGTCACTATCTCTAACCTCTCTCCCACAGCAACATACCAAAAACACTATAAGAGGAAGCAAAGGCTAGTAACTTGCTTTGGGACGCATTTCATCTTAAAGAGGAACTGTAACGGCAAAACGTCCCCTGGGGGGTACTCACCTCGGGTGGGGGAAGCCTCCGGATCCTAATGAGGCTTCCCACGCCGTCCTCGGGTCTCGCTGCAGCCCTCCGTACAAGATGACGTCAATATTTACCTTCCCGGCTCCTGCGCAGGCGCTCTGATGGCTGTCGGCTCCGAAGTAGGCGGAAATACCCGATCGCCGTCGGGTCCGCTCTACTGCGCATGCGCAAGTCTCCGGCGCCTGCGCAGTAGAGCGGACCCGACGGAGATCGGGTATTTCCGTCTATTTCCGAGCCTAAAGCAGCCACCGCGCCCCCGCTGGAGCCAGCAAAGGTAAATATTGAAATTACAGTCGGGTCTGTCGCCGGCTGTTCAGAGGGCTACAGCGAGACCCCTGTGGGACGCAGGACGGCGTGGGAAGCCTCATTAGGATCCGGAGGCTTCCCCCACCCGAGGGGAGTACCCCCCAGGGGATCTTTTTAAAGTTACAGAGTCTCTTTAAAGTGGGATAAATTACAAAACATTCAATAATAATGTGTTTTCCTCCTTTATATTACCCATACAATTATCATATTTCCTTTTGTGCCTTTTCCTGTTTACAAATTCCCAAAGTACAGTTTATCTGCTCTGAAAGCTCCCATTGCATTTTATCGCATAGCTGCTGTATTTATATATTGAAATCTATGTAGTGATCACTTCTTAGCTCTTTCTGCTTCTCAGCTCAGTTTTGGCAGTTTGCTAATGCTTACTAAATGTACCAGACAAAGGAATGTAAACAAAAGATATCACCTCTTCGGATGAGGTCAAAAGCTGCCTACTGAAGCAAGAAGCATTGCACTGAAGAACAAAGTGCTGTGTTGAACTGTTTGAATGCTGTTCTGCTATAATTTTTTTTGTGGTAGTAGATTTGATGCTGTAACTAATCTTTTATAACAAAGGGGAAAAGTTTCATGCCATTTTACTCCCTGGGCAGGTGGTGTAATGTTTCTGGAATTGATGAGATTATAGCAGGCAGACCATCCCATGTAGCACTGACTTCCAGAGCATACATGACAGCATATTGTATGTACAGAAGTGAATTAGCTATAGGTCTGTAATGTATGCAGGAATTACCCAGATTGCATTCTTCTGCAATAACACGCGAGCCTCGGGTAAAAGTCAAATCGCAGGTTTATCATTCCTTCGACAAATACCAGGAGGGAATCCACATAATGAAAGCTAATTCCCGAGCTGAGAGTGGGGAGGAGCTGCCAGTCTCACCTCTGCACTGCCAGGCCTACAAACTCAAGTGTGCTCTCAGCTCCTGTAATTGGCACTCGCCAGTTTCCCGACCTTTGTGCGGAAATAAATGAGGAAAGTCTCTGTGATTTATTTACGCCTCGCGCCGGGACCGTGATGCAGGCGCCTCTCCCCGTGACAATGATGAATTAAATTACCTATCTCCTTGTTTATTTGTCGTAAACATACAGCCGGGATAAAATGATACGGCTTATTACCAGGGAAACCGCGGCGGTACGCGGAGATTTCCCCTGGCAGCCCATGCTAATAGGTATTTGCTTCCAATTTGTGCCCCCATTGTCTGCACTGGCGGTGGGAGGTGCGCTGTGCGTTCCTTTATAATGAGACAGCATACGCGAGAATCCCCTGCAGAGCTCGCACTCTCCCCTTCCCCACCCCCTAGAGGTAACGCCCCTCCCTGTGATATTCAGGAATCTATAGCTTGGCCCACCACGTAACATTCACCAGGGGCTGCCGTAACAAAAAGACGTGTATATGAATGATACACATACATAGGCGTCACATCAACCAGAACTCAACAAGAAATAAAAGACGGTAAATACAAAATGACATGTGCTGAACTATCTCCCTCATATGCTGCACACGCTGGTAATCTCATTCTGCGCCAAAGTTTCAGCTCCTTCAGTAGTAGGTCTCTGATTTCTGACCCCCAGCCCCATAAAGAGGAGTCGCAGTCCAGGGCCCCTCCTGGATGGTTTCCCAGCCTTCTAGAGGCCCAATTTTTTTAGTAACTCCTCCAAAATGCGTCACTATACTGTGATCACTGCAAGTGCAACCCAGTCAGGAGAGTTGTGAGGTATGGTCACATGACCAGGATCTTCTAGTTGAGGCTTGAGGTACTGGGAGTGGTTTGAGGCTCAAGGAATGATTTTCTATTAGGGTTCATCAGAACAGCCGAGATCCGATTTTGACGAAATTTGGCGTTTCATGGGCAAATACCAAATTTTGTGTTCTGAAGGCTGTTCCTATTGAAGTCAATGCGGTCAATAGTTCTGCCGATGTGAAAATTGGCTTCGGAAACAAGAACTTTCAGTAAACACGGAGTTAATACAATGACTAGGAATGTGAAAATTGGCTCCTAAAATAAGAATATTCGGCAAACATAGACACTAACAAGATGGCTGCGGGGGGAATACCCGGAGGCCACATTAGAGTGGCAGAACGAGTGATTTTCCACATGAATCAGGGGATCAAAACAGGGGATTTTCTGGTCCCCTGGACCCACTTAGTGTGGCCTCCAGGGAATCCCCAGCGGCCATTTTGTTGGCATCACTATGGGCTGAAAATCCATGTTTTAGAAGCCAAATTTCTCTTCTCTAGCCATTGTGTGTTTGGTGCCATTTTTTTCATCGGCAGAATGTAAAGCGGGAATCGAATCAGTGTAATTTCCAATTTTTGTGATTTTACTCAGAGTGAATTCCAATGCGGAAATCATAACTTATCCCTATTTTCTGTAAGTTTTTTTTTTCTCTTAGGCCTGTTTGCAGAATGGAGTCTGCGGTCCGTGATCCTGGGATTGAAAACCTGAACGCCACTAGAGGGCGGCATTGCAGGAAGTCAAGGCAAGCAGAGGAAGTAAGGTGCTTCCCTGCTCGCTCGCTCCTTACTTTTGCCGCAAATAGCTGGAGCCACCGTGAGCGGGGACCCAAGAGAGGAGGGGGCGACCCCCCCTCCCCGCCACTGTGCCCAATACTCCCCGTCCTGGCTGATACCCCCTCAGGCTACCTGGGGGACACCTATGTGTAGAGGGAGATCCGTTTTTGCACTGCCCTTCACTACCCCTCTGTGTATCTGGATCCATGTGCGGTCTGGGTAAAATGCTGCAAATCTGGACTGTCCGTTCAGTGAAGAAGGCAGGGGCGTAACAATAGACCCTGCAAGGGATGCAGCCACAGGGGGGCCCAGAAGCCACAGGAGGCCCTGTCCTGAGAGACTGACAACTAAGGGCAAGGAGAGAAAAAGCTTTCTGCTCTCTGCAAAATTGTTCTAATGCCTGCATCTGCTCAGCCACTGATAAGGGATCATATAAAGTTTTGCAGACAGATTTGTAGACAGTGTCCCTATTCAGTGTTCAGCAGGGTCTTGTGTACACTGCCTCTGCACCCCCTCCCAAGTGCTGTGTACTGTAGTGATACTGGAGCAGTCTGCAGAGCTAGTTTTGCTCCATCAGAGGAGGGCAGAGTGAGTGTAATAAGCTGAGGCCTGGAGCACAGTTTTTATATGTATGGGGAAAACACATTCGAGTGTTCACTAGCCAACTGAATAACATTGGTTCTCAGTTTACCTGAGCACTGCAAAAGGGGGGTGGGAGGGGGTTTGTGATGGGGGTGTGTGGCAGGAGGGAGCATCATCTAAAGTTTTGCAGGGGGGCCCAGTGATTTCTAGTTATGCCCCTGGAAGAAGGCTTCTATCTTTAACATTGGTATCGTTGGTATCCGTGGTTCTGTTTTTGATCCGGGCCAAAAAACAGAGCCACGAATACGTTTTTAAAACAAGTGTGAACCTACTGTTAGGCTACTCCGGGTTTTCAGAAGTTTCTGTGAGTAGGAAGTCCGTTGTCTTGACTTTATCTCTCAGCGACGGCCGGCTATCGTCTCCCATGATACTCATTAGTGGCCCGGAGCCGTCACTCTCTAACTCAGCGGAAATCCATACTGCCCCATGAATATTTTATTAAAGCTGGCGATGTGGTGACAGGGAGCGGACGCGCAGGAATAGATTTCTGCTAAAACTGAGTGGAAAAGGGCCGCATAAAGATCACTTCATTTAGAGACGTATGCCGCATCATTATGTCCGACTTTGTATCCTCGCCGGGAACTTGATCTGGGAATATCCCATTACCTGTCCCCAAACCTTTACCCACTCACCAAACTTCCTCACAAAAATACAAAGGACTACCATTGACGTGGAGAAAATAGGCCAATGCAGCCCAATTTATTGAACAATATTTTAATATAAAACAATTCTTAATAACCTAAGAAGTATAAACCTTGCAGGACAAGGAACCCCGGAAGCTAACAAACGTAGGTAATGCAACTATATATATAACCGGCCCCCAGCCGCAAACTCCGGCTCAGGGACAGCTGCATACCCTTACTAACCTCTTTCAGATGACGGATACCCTGAGAAATTCACCCGCGTGAATTCCTCCAATAATTAACCACCGTCCTCCGGGCTCCCTGCCCCGCCAGCTGCAATGACAACCAACTAAAACTTTCTAACTAAGGGAGGGTGGGAGGGAACTTTCTCCTGTGATCTCCTCTCGTTCTGGCTCCTCCCCTTCCGCTGAGTCTGACACCCTTCCTGTCCTCAGCCACTGCTGTCCGACCCGCCTTCCCTCTGACTCAGGTCGCCTGGCCAAGCCCACCCAGAAATTAACCCCTTCCTTTCCTGACAGAAGGTCTATCCCTATCATGGGAGGCCTTCCTCAGCTCCTGCTCTCGCCTATCCAGGCCCTTCTTGATCTGGGAATATCCCATTACCTGTCCCCAAACCTTTACCCACTCACCAAACTTCCTCACAAAAATACAAAGGACTACCATTGACGTGGAGAAAATAGGCCAATGCAGCCCAATTTATTGAACAATATTTTAATATAAAACAATTCTTAATAACCTAAGAAGTATAAACCTTGCAGGACAAGGAACCCCGGAAGCTAACAAACGTAGGTAATGCAACTATATATATAACCGGCCCCCAGCCGCAAACTCCGGCTCAGGGACAGCTGCATACCCTTACTAACCTCTTTCAGATGACGGATACCCTGAGAAATTCACCCGCGTGAATTCCTCCAATAATTAACCACCGTCCTCCGGGCTCCCTGCCCCGCCACCACAAACAAGGGAGAAACCTCACCCTTGTGCAGCCCACAAACGGAGCCCCCGCTGAATACCACCCTCTAAAGCCAGGGACCACAAATCTGTACCTATGGCGTTGAGGTGTACTCCATCACGCCTCAGAAACAAATCTAAATCCTCCTCTAAATCTTCGTGTCTCACTGCCACCCCCCCATTCCTAACCACAAACCGGGACACCTCCCTGTTCAGCTTCTTGCGAGCTCGATTAATTTTGTCAACGGACCGAGCCCACCTCCAATGGCTTCTGCCAATAATCTCAGACCACACTATAATTGTTCGTGGGAAAGTCGACCGCATCCTCATGAAATCACATTTTATATCTTGTATAATCTGCCTCGTGGTCCTTGAGGCCAGATCATTCCCACCGACATGGAGAACCAGTACCTCAGGGGCCCTGTCCAGGGCCACGAATCTCTGCAGTTCTGGCAATACCTTGGCCCATTGCATGCCTGGAATTCCGATCCACCGGACAGTTGCAGTCGCTCTCGGGATACCCAACTGCCGGCCGTCCGGCCGCACAGCGGCTCTGCGTGCACCCCATGCGACATATGAGTGGCCGAAAATCCAAACCAAGATTGGAGGAGCTGGGTTATCTGAAATAAACAAAAACTGAACAACTAACATAATACCTAACACTAGTTTACCTCCCCTTCGCTGACCCATCATACCAACTGTGGCCTGACGTACAACTGGAATCTAGCTGATTCCCATCTTCCTATGCTCTTAATCTGATCATCTCGAAGCCCCCATCTGGCCGCCTCCGTGGCCGCTCCTATCCTAAATGAGTGCGATGCAAACTCGGCCGCAACAAGGCCCAAGCTGCTCAATGTTTTCCTAAACACCGCCACAAACTGGTATTTTGTCAATGGCACCCCATCTGCGTGACACAGCCATGAACCACCCGTCCGGGGGCGCACCCTCAAAAACTGACCCACCACCGCCACTGGACAACCCACTGATCCTTCCACGGGGAACAACGTGATCTTCCGGCCCCCGCCTAACTGATCTGTCTTTGATCTACGCAACTGCACCTCCATTCCTGTCTCCGACCATGCCACATCCCCTTCCAAGAAGACACCCACCCCTCTTTTGTTGGGGCTCACTAATTCACTCACCCTGAAAGCCCCGAAAAATGCCAATACGAAAGCAGCACTAAATAACAAAACCTCGTATGGGGAACTACATATCTCTCCCAGCTTCCCCAAAATTGAAATCAACAGGCCAAATGTAACTGGGCGCCTAGTATCCTTGGGGGCTACTACTTGTCTCCTCAAACCTCTCAATGCCATGCGAACTCTGAAATCTTTAGTAACATCAGTTAAACCCTGAACTTTGAAATAAAACGATAATGCAGCCAAATTTTTTGCTATTACCCCCGGGGTGATCCCCGCAACCCCTTTTTCCGCCATGAATTTCAGCAACAAAAACAACCTTTCCTCATCTGCTTGGCAACCTCCAACTTGTCGCCACGACTCCTCCCATTGCGTCCACACCGCTGAATACGCTGCCCAGGTTGATGCTGACAATGATTGAGAAATCCAAACTCCTATTGTCCCACGGGTATCTTCCATAAGGCCGGAGGGCAGGAAGCCCCCTGCCGTTCTGCTCCCGGGACGAGGGTCCAAAATCTCTGCCATTGGAATCGAGAAAGAGCGTCAGCCACTTCATTCTCTACTCCAGGCAAATGGACTGCAAACATCAACATGTTGAATCTCAAACATCTTAACACCAACTGACGCAGTACTCTCACCACCGGAGGTGATGATGCCGTCAAACTATTGATTGCCTGCACCACACCCATATTGTCGCAATTGAATCGGATTCTCCTATTCCTCAACAAAGGTCCCCACAGCTCAACCGCCACCAAGATAGGGAATAATTCTAACAGTATCAAATTTTTCGTCAGGCCTAACGGTTCCCATGTTTCAGGCCAGGCCTCGGCGCACCACTTACCCGAGAAGAACGCCCCGAAGCCCAGAGATCCTGCGGCGTCCGTAAATAACTCCAAGTCATGGTTTGCGAGAGCTTCCTCCATCCACATAGAACGGCCATTAAAGTCAGCCAGGAATACCAACCACATACGCAAGTCCTCCTTGTGCTCTGCCACCAACCGGATCCTATGGTGCGGGGACGCAACGCCTGCTGTAGCCCTTGCCAAACGTCGGCAGAAAATACGCCCCATGGGCATAATTCTGCACGCAAAGTTCAGCTTACCGAGAAGCGACTGAAGCTCTCGCAAGGTGATCTTTTCTGAACCGAGCGTCCTGGTAATAGTGAGACGCAAGTCATCCACCTTATCACCAGGCAGCCTGCACTCCATGGCGACCGAGTCGATGACAATCCCCAAAAACTTGATTGTAGTCTGTGGGCCTTCGGTCTTTTCTTCTGCTAAGGGTATGCCAAACTGCGCACACACCTGGCGCATGGAGGCCAGCAGGTAAGCGCATTCAGCTAGAGCCTGCCCCCCGATAAAAAGAAAGTCATCCAAATAATGAATGACTGACTTTAACCCTGACACTTCTTTGACCACCCATTCTACAAACGAACTAAAGCGCTCGAAGTAAGAACAGGATATGGAGCACCCCATCGGGAGGCAGCAGTCTACGTACAGGTGTGACTCCCAAAAGCAGCCCAGCAAGCGAAAACTATCTGGATGCACAGGAAGCAACCGAAAGGCTGCTTCCACATCAGCTTTAGCCAGCAAAGCCCCTTTTCCTGTCCTTTTGACCAGCCGGACTGCTGAGTCAAATGACGTATAAACAACCGATGAAGCCTCGGGATCTATACCGTCATTGACCGAAAAACCTCTCGGATGAGAAAGATGATGAATCAGCCTGTACGATCCTGGGTCCTTTTTTGGGACTAAACCTAGTGGAGATACCACCAAGTCAGTAATCGGGGATTCTGAAAAAGGGCCTGCCATGCGGCCCAACTCCACCTCCTTCAGTAATTTGGCAGAAACAACCTCTGGGCGTAACATAACAGACTTTAAATTGCGATATGGCGGATGAGAACCTGGGACACCTGAACTAGGAATATGAAAACCCTCCGCAAAGCCCTTACGCAGAAAATCCGCATCTGCCGCATCCGGATACCTACTTAGATATCGCTCCATCCTTTCCACCATCACTGGAGTCCTCCCTTTTGTTTGCAGCATCTGCGGAACGACCTTTGTTTTGCTTATAGCACCTGGTAAGGGCATGGCTTCCACCACAGGATGAGCATTCATGCTTGAACCTGCACGAACTTCCGAATCTGCATGCCCCCTCATTAAACTTCCAGCACACTCCTGGCTTCTTATTAGCCGACTGCCCAGCTGACCCTGAGCTGCCGGCAGCTCCCTGAAAGGGCTGATTGCTCTTAGTCCCGGGGATCATCAACTGCATCCACATGCCTATGTCTTTCTGATCCCACCTGATCGTTGGGCGAATCGCTTTACACTGCCTAAAATGTTCATCATAGCGCAGCCATGCTGAACCTCCGTATAACCTGTGGGCCTCCGCTATACATT
The DNA here is from genome assembly GCF_040937935.1 of Hyperolius riggenbachi. NCBI lineage: Eukaryota > Metazoa > Chordata > Amphibia > Anura > Hyperoliidae > Hyperolius > Hyperolius riggenbachi. Next base: position 11,133,720 of record NC_090650.1, read on the forward strand.
CCTGGTAACAAAAAAGGGACGAGCAACACTCGGGTTGCTTCTCCCCCAGTACACTGGCATATATGGAAAAAGCCTGTGACCAGTTTTGGAACGTCCGGGGAATGAGTCGGTACCTCCTACGTTCCTCCTCCTCTTTTTTACTCTCGTCGGGCTTGACCCGATCCAAGTTAAACTTACCCAATTGCAGTAACGAGAAGATCTCGATATACTCACCCTTCCAAATTTTTTCCCTAACTTCCTGTTTTAAATGCAAACCCAACGGTCCAGAAAAGCAAAGATAAACCTCCCCTTTTGCTGCGTCTGCCAGCCGCACCGTATCCATTTCCTTATCCTTTGGGGCATTCTGCGCCGGGGCAGTGACCACCGCGTTGGTAACCACATTCCCCCCAGGCTGCGTAACCCCACCAGCTGGCACTAGTGCTGTGGACCCTCCCACACCCGAAGGAATCCATGCTGCCACAGGTGACTGCTCAGAGGCCACCTGGGTCCGACTAGGCCCCTGTAAGGCATCTCTGATGCCGACAAGCAGGGTATTAATGAGGGATAATGCCGATGATGAGCTGTCCCCTAAGCCTGTAGTAACTGCTGACTGTGCTACAGACAGTGATCCCCCACTGCTACTCGCCCCACTAGCACTCTCCCCCCCCCTCACTAGCACATCACCCCTGTTATCATCATTTACAACATTTCCAACAAGGTTGCTCTCACCTGGCTGCACCGGACGTGGGTCCCGATCAGCCGACCCTCTTGGCCTTGCCGCCTCGAACCGACCACCATTTCCATCCGATCTCCCGGAAGCAGCGACCGCAGGGGAAGCGGCCCTGTTGTTACTCCTGCGCCTTTCACTTTCCAGTCGCCTCTCACCAGACCCCTCAGATTGGCGGTCCCCGTCTCGAGCCGACTGACCACGCAGTGATCCATTGCGCCCAGACCGTCCTCTGCTACCCGATGCTGTTTCCTGACGAGGTGGTGACGGAGAAGATGACCTGCCATGCCCAGCAGCCGCACTCCGTATGCTGCTATCAGAGCTACTGGACCTTGGTCTGCAAGCTTGCTTCCCCTTAGCAGCTGTCACCTTCTTCCCAGACCCCGAATTGGAGTCCTTCTTTGATCGCTTGGACTGCCTGGGTGTAGGGGCATCCGCCTCACGCTGCCGCCTCCCCTCTGCCGCCTTGTTTCCCCTAGTATCCTTCAGACCACTTCGCCTGTTTGAAGCTGCTGTTCCGCTCTGCTTGGGGTTACCTCTGCGCTGTTTGCCGCCACTAGGCCCCATACCGCTTGGGCCCGCCACCTCCTGGTCTCCTTGTGGTCGTTTACTCCCAGCCACTTTGCTCCCAGCCGCGCTATTCTTCCTTGCTGGGGGGGCTGTAGTAGCTTGTCCCGGGCTACCTCCTCTCCTCTGACCTGCGGGGGAAGCGCTGGGACTCAGCCGCTCCGGCGGCCTGGAGATGCGTGCACTGACCCGCCCGGCTTGTTCGCTGGCTGCGCCCTCCGTCCTCTCCGCAATCTGCTGTGCCACCCATTCAGGTCCTCTTGCCGCTGCCTCGCTCCTCAGCATTGCCATCAGGCTGTCCAACTCCTCCATCACGTTGCTGTAAGCAGGAGAACACACAGAGAAGCCAACTTTCTCCTGTGATCTCCTCTCGTTCTGGCTCCTCCCCTTCCGCTGACACCCTTCCTGTCCTCAGCCACTGCTGTCCGACCCGCCTTCCCTCTGACTCAGGTCGCCTGGCCAAGCCCACCCAGAAATTAACCCCTTCCTTTCCTGACAGAAGGTCTATCCCTATCATGGGAGGCCTTCCTCAGCTCCTGCTCTCGCCTATCCAGGCCCTTCTTTCCGATGTTCTTTACTAGCTGCAGAAGGGAAGCTCGGATAAAGACTGGAATATAGTGAAAAGCGGATCTGAACTTTCCCTACACAATTGCTCCTTAGGCAGTTAGTAGATTTTTTTTCCCTTTAAAGTCTGTTGTAACGGAGGATGGAGATTTTGAAGTGAAAAAAAAACCCTCGCAGTAGGCTACACTGCAGTGTTATGGAATCTTGCCCACTGTCTCCTTACTGAGTAGGTGCTGGCTTACCAAGCAGGAAGAGCCGAGATTTGAACCCTGGTCTCCTGTGTCAGAGAGGTGAAACTTTTAACCAGTACACTATCCAACTATTTCCGACCAATTTAGTTTTAAACTACGGTAGTCAGTTTTTGGCCATTGTAAAAATCTTTCCTCACCCTGGGGGTGGGAGGAGTACGGGGTCGCTCAGGGGTGGGGGGAGTATACCTCCCAACTTTTTGAGATGGGAAAGAGGGACGCTTAAGCCACACCCTTACCACACCCCTAGTCACGCATACCATAAAGATTTAATAAGAAAAATAAATTGTTTTATAATTCAAACCACACAGGTCCTTTCTATCCTGGTTCAATTTCCTTCATATTAACATTTTAAAGGTTACCCGAAGTGACATGTGACATGATGAGATACATGGGTATGTACAGTGCCAAGCACACTACTAACTATGCTGTGTTCCTTTTTTTCTTTCTCTGCATGAAAGAGTTAAATATCAGGTATGTAAGTGGCTGACTCAGTCCAGACTCAGACAGGAAGTGACTACAGTGTGACCCTCACTGATAAGAAATTCCCCTTTTTATCTCTTTTCTGCTCTCAGAAGATATTTTCTGCTAGGAAAGTGTTTTATAGTTGTAATTTCTTATCAGTGAGGGTCACGCTGTAGTCTGACCCAGTCCTGGCTCAGACAGGAACTGCCACTTACATACCTGATATTTAACTCTTCCAGGCAGAGAAAGAAAAAAGAGACACAGCCTAGTTATTTATGTGCTTGGCACTGTACATACACATGTCTATCTCATCATGTCACATGTCACCTCGGGTATGCTGTAAAATTAGTAATATATCAATGTAAAGGATGGGAATAAAGTTTAGAGTCAATCAAACACATTTTCAGTAGAGAAATATATATATTTACATAGAAAGAGGGACAAAGTGCTGAAAGAGGGACACATGAGGCGGAAAGAGGGACAGAGGGACAGGGCTCCCAAAGAGGGACTGTCCCTCCGAAAGAGGGACAGTTGGGAGCTATGGGGGAGTACGGAGACACTCAGGGGTTTGGGGGGGATGGTGACACTCGGGGGGCACTCAGGCAGGTGAGTGAATCGCCTCTCCAGTAGCAAGCTTGTATGCTTGAGCCTCAGGCCAGTTTCACACTGTGGATCGGCAGGTTCCGCACCGCCAAAACAGGCCTTCGGGGATTACCGTGGTAGTACGCGGTAATCCCCGTCTGGCTCACATCCAAACAGGAAGTGACGGTCGCTTGCGGTCACTTCCTGTTTTGGAAATCTGAAAGTGTGCGTAAGCGTATTGTATTACACCTACGTCACCATAGACTTACCTGACTTCCAGTCCGGCGCAGATCACCGCAGGTCGCCACCGGAACCTTACGGTAATGTTGGTAATGTTGGTCTGCCCGTTAGTTAGGGCACTTCCGGCACAATGTGGGGAAGGTGAACTACTCCACAGACTGTCATTAGGCTGCGGTGGAGTGCGGTAAATTTACCGCACCGTCACATTGTTAAAGGTCCCTCAGTGCCTCCATGATAAATCCAGCCATGGAAACATGGAGCATTTTCTCTCTCCAGAACTGGTAGGATTGAAGCCCCTCATGTTTTTATATTTCGTAAATATGCATATTTTGCACTGACGAGGACCAGACACCCCAGAACAGCCGCACGTTGGAATAAACCACTCAGTGAGAGTAGATAAAGCCGGAGAGGTGAATGTGAAGGAGTTTCCACCTGCGTTTCCTCTCGCGGGCGGTCCAGCGCCATGGCAATATGGTATTTGTATCATTTCAATTTCCCAGTCTGAGCCCCGAGCACAAGTCTGATTTGCATAGAGACAAAGACTAATTAAATATCGCCCTGGCCCTGTCAGGCAAACATTTGTGCTAAAAACCCACACACAGCAGCAGAAGGTCTCGCTCTAAACGTTCCTTTCATTTCACGCTGACAAAAGCGAGCGGAGGGCTCTAATAATTAGGAGAACGCCGCACTTCCTGAAAGGGGGGTATTACACGGAAGCACGGAGGTTTATTGAGGTACACTGGCATGGGGAGGTTTATTGAGATATCAGCTATTAACGCGAACAGGTTCTCCTTTTTCGGCAAAACAAAGAGCGAGGTAGGGTTTATAAATTACTAAGCGAAAGCACCATCGAAGAATGAGAATGGAATTGTGCCCCCTCCCGTGACAGCCAGTGATTCAATTCCGTTTCTCTAGAAGTAGAACTTGTCTCCCCAGGAAGATCGCCCTTCGGAGGAGGGGTTCATTTCAGCACTGATGTTAAATGATTTCACAGCCAGTGGCGTATCTAGAGAGGTGCAGGCATGACTTGTGCCATGGGCGCCATTCCTGCTACATCATCACTGGGTGATACCTCACTACCTATACTGGAGGGCCATTTATACTGGGGGAACACCTCTTATCACCTATACTGGGGGCTACTTATAATGGAGGGACAACTCTCACTACCTATACTGGCGAGCTAATTATACTGGGGGAGGGGGGCTACTGCTCACCACCTATACTGAGGGGGGTGCTTATACTGGAGGACACATCTCATTACCTATATTGGGGGAGTGGCTACTTGTTTACCTTGAGGCAAGTGGCTACTTAATTATTTTATCTGGATGCTTGTGACTATTGGGAGTGTCAGGCTTGTCTGGTTACCTGCTATAAGTCAGGCTGTATGCCTATATGACTGACCTATAGCCCAGCCCTAACGCCTGCGGAAACTCCTGCCTAATACAAACTACAATACCCTGCAGGCAGATGTGGCATACAAACTGGCAGACAGCAATCACCAAACACAACAATGAGCAATGCAAACACAGTTTACTTAATAGTCACCTGAGGCCTATAGGCTGAGGCAGTCCAGATGATGGCAAGATAGCAGGCTGTGGCTGAAGTATAATCACTAGACAGATGTGTGGTCAATAACAGGCCAAAGTCAGTCCAGGCAGAGTTCATGGAAGTCCTTTTTACAAGAGGGGGGCGATACAGGCGGCAGTCGGGGAATCCAGGTACTAGCTGAGACGGCAACGGGTAATCCAATAGAGAAGCGTGATCAGGTACAGGCAGAGGTCGGCAACAATAAGGTATTCTGAAAGAAGCTTAGTCAAGAGACAGACACGAGTTGGCCGCATGACAGGAAACTTGGTGTGAGCGCAGACTCAGCAACAAGCCCAGCATAGGCTATCACGGGCGATGACAGAGGGCGCTCACCTTACATTTATACAAGGACTAACCAATCAGAAGGTAAAGGAATCCAAAGTAACCAATCAACAGAGCGCTTATCAGCAGGGAGGCTGACACGCAATGTGCACATGTGGTGAATGTTTACAGCGGTGGAGCGCGTACTGACAACGCGTCCGCCGCTTATCCAGTGGAAGCTGAGCGCCATGCGCTCCAGTGACGTCAGAGACAGGCCGAGACCCAGAGGCTTGCGCCTCAGCGTGGGTTTCGGGCTTTCGGCGTTCTACTGCCATGAGCGGCCCCCGGATCTTACAGGGAGGCATTTGACTACTTGATTCATTTACCTGGAAGCATGTGACTATTTATTCTTTAATTTTGATGTACTTCATTCTAATATCTAGACTCTAGATATTCTAGAGGATCAGGGTTACTCAATGTATGCATCCATGGACATGACAAATTCAGGTATTTGGGTAACCCAGCTGCTTAATTCTGGTGCAGGGGAGTAATTCCCAGACGCAAGGATGTAACTGAAAGCTTCTATGGGGTTCCCCAATGGCCGCACCCCTTCCCTTGCCTCCCCTTGGTGCCCCTCACGGCCTTGGGGTCCATCTCACAAGGGTCATAAAACAAGTGCAGCCACAAAACACCTGATGTGAAGGATGGGCCCCTGTATCAGAGGGAGTGAAGTAGTAATTGGGCCCCCCCACAGCTCAGTTGCAAGGGCTGCTTCCATGTAGTTACACCCCTGCCCAGAAGCAAATAGACTATAGATGGACACAGGTGACAGATGTTCCACAGGAAGCATCACTTCTCGGGGGTCATATTAGCAGTTGCACAGTTGGGAAAAAGTTGCTGGGTAATTATATCGCTCAAGCTACTTCTTTACCACCGATGGGGGAGAGGGGGGTGGTGTTAAATTCAATTGAATAAGGCAATGGTCCAATCCAATCGCTTGGTTTTAAAACTCACCACTAGCACTGACTGCTGGCGAGTTTTTATACTGCATAGGGCCCTTTATGTTCTCTCTTCATGTTTTTGTGGGTTTCCTCCAGGTACTTCAGTTTCCTCCCACATACTAAAAACATTCACATAGGTTAATTGGTCCCTCCCAAAAGAATTCCACATGCCGGGGAGATCTGCATGTTTGGGAATTGTCTGCTCATGCCTGCAGTATGCGGTTCTCAGTGAGCGTCTGCTCATGCCTGCAGTATGCGGTTCTCAGAGAGCGTCTGCTCATGCCTGCAATATGCGGTTCTCAGTAAGCGTCTGCTCATGCCTACAGTATGCGGTTCTCAGTGAGCGTCTGCTCATGCCTGCATTAAGCGGTTCTCAGTGAAGGTCCCCCATGCTAAGACCACCTCCCGAGAAGCTAAGCCTGACTGAGATCCGATGATTAAGTGACAATTACAGCTGCTCCTAATGAGCAGATGAGGCTCTAAGTCACATTCCTGATGATAGCTGAAGAGTTTCTCCAGATAATGAAGGACCTATCAAGAGAACCTGTCACGATCCGCACGTGGAAATCATCGTATCACCAGATGTCATCACCAACGCCGGGTCCCTCAGCGATCACGTGACACCCACGGTGTACGGAAACACGGAGGGTTCTCGGCTTTCATGTGATGAATGTCTGGGATACACAAGGCAAACTTAGGCAGTTGCCTAGGTTTTGAAGAAAGTCTAGGGGGCTGGTGGCTGCGAGGCCCACTTACATCATTAAAAAAAAGTCAGGTGACGATCAGCGGTGGGCAAAAACTGCTATGTTGCCTAGGCCGTTTCATCTTAATCCTTTTCTGGATGCAGGTCTTCTGCAGGTGTTTTAGGACGGCTGCTAGTACTAGTTACTGGTTATTATTGTCCTGGAACAACCATCACCTCTACATATTTTATGCTTGTTCCGGGGCACTTGGTAAGGAGAGACAGAGGACAATTTTTGTCATTTGCATCGTCTAAAGCCTGGTACACACTCTCAATTATGATTGGCCAATCACTGACCAATTTTATCACCTCCATGTAGTAGGAGGGTCAACAGATAATGACTAGTATGAGCAGATTGTGTCGGTAAACCTTCATACTAAATGAAGGTGGTAAAATTGGTCAGTGATTGGTCAATCATAATTGAAAGTGTGTACCAAGCTTTACGCCAGGGAAAAACAGATACATATATTTAAATGTTGGAGGCTGTGATAAGACGTTACAATCTTTGTTCTAATTTCCTGCTGTCTATGGTTTCATACAAACATCCACTTTTGATTGGTCAATCATTGGCCAATTTTACCATCTGCATGTAGTATGTAGAGATGTTGGCGAACGGTTCGGGAACCATTCGCCAGCGAACATCTCACCCTGTACTACTTCCGGGTCGCTATGACCTGGAGTAGTACGGCTGGGCTACTTCATTAGTGACGTCACGCTCATGCGCAGAGAGTGGCCAGCAACAGGCGCGCGATCAAAGACGCGCACCGCCGGCCCGGCGCAGCCGTACTACTCCAGGTCATAGCGACCCGGAAGTAGTAGCGGCCATAGGGGTTCGCCGGCAAACGGTTCGCCTACATCCCTAGTAGTATGTAGTATGAGGGCAATCAGATTTTGAATACTATGAAGAGATTATGTAGGTAAGCTCTCAAATTACACGGAAGTGGCAAAATTAGACAATTATTAGCCAATCAAAATTGGATGTGTGTATGCTCTCTAAGTTCCCCGTTCTTTAAAATTTACCTTGCTTCTTTTCTCTGTTACCGCCGTGGTCCATACATTTTTCACTTCTTAAAGAAAACCTGTAACTAAAAAAAAATACCGCTGGGGGGTACTCACCTCGGGTGGGGGAAGCCTCAGGGTCCTATCAAGGCTTCCCCCGTCCTCCTGTGTCCCATGGCGGTCTCGCTGTGCCCCTCCGACCAGCGGGGATGTAAATATTTACCTTCCCGGCTCCAGCGCAGGCGCAGTATCGGCTCTCAGCTCGGAGATAGGCGGTAATAGCCGATCGCTGTCAGGCCGCTCTACTGTGCAGGCACAAGTCTCCTGCATCTGCAAGTCTCCTGCACCTGCAAGTCTCCTGTGCCTGCGTACTAGAGCGGACCTGACAGAGATCGGCTATTTCCGCCTATCTCCGTGCCTCAACAGCGCCCCCGCTGGAGCCAGGGAAGGTAAATATATCAAGGCTTATCAGGCTTGTCGAGGGAGGATTCCGGGACACTCCGGGGGAGCCAGCGCTGGACCGCCTGCAGCCACAGGGGAGGGGGAAGCCTCATTGGGACCCTGAGACTACCCCCTCCCGAGGTGAGTACGCCCCAGGGGAACTTTTTTTTTGTTACAGAGTCCCTTTAAGGAGGACTCCCTAACTCTAGACACACCCCACAAGTCCCACAGAGGCATCTGGCTAGGGATGCTCATTCGGATTTCGCGGAATTGAAATTTCCGAATTTCCAATCGGAAAACGGAACTCGGATTCCAGCAGAAATACAGCATTACCACAACTCTGTAATTTTAGCCCCATCACAGAACTCGGAAGTATTTGGCCAATCAGAGAATGCAAAAAATGATCCAAAAAAAACACTACTCGGAAATCGGAAACCGATCGGAAATCCGTGAAATCGGTAATCGGCATTGGTGGAAATCGGGATTTCGGCAGAATCGGAAATCGACATTTCCGACTATCCTTACATCTGGCCAAGGCTTCCTCACACTGCGGAAGGGTCCCGCCCACGGATGTACCTACAGTGGCACCGCCCCTGCAGAGCTGTAGGAGACCCCCAACTATTACATCACTTCCTCTGAGAAAAAGAGGCCCATCCTTCCCATCAGGTGTTTTGTGGCTGCACTTGTTATGGGTGTGACGATCATTCTGGCCACACTTGTTTTAGGACCCTTGTGAGACGGGCCCCCAGGCTGTGAGGATTACCAGGGGGAGGCATTAGGCCAAGAAAAGGGTGTGAATATTGGGGACCCGGTGGTTTGAAGTTACGCAATGGCAAACTCTATATTTGCATGTAAAGAGGGCTTAGATGCTTGCCTTGCATTGAAGGGCATCCACGGCTATAATTATTAGGTAATTCCTGGAAGAGGTGATCCAGGGATTTATCTGACTGCCATCTGGAGTCGGGAAGACATGTTTCCCTTTTAAGGCTAATTGGCCCGGGCCTTGTAAAGTTTTTCACCTTCCCCTGGATCAACTGAGAGTTCAGGATGGTGTTTTTATTTATTTATTTTTTTCCTGGTTGGACTTGATGAGCGGATGTCTTTATTCAACCAAACGAACTATGTATGGAGCTATGTATCTGGCGGCCAAGTAATGCTGCATAAAGCGCTTGCGTGACTGCATGTGCAACATCGATCTCTAAGTAGCAATCGTCTGATTGGAGAGAAGTATTTTGGGGAGGTCTCCTCAGCCATAATCTGGATTCTTGGGTCACGCCGGTCCCAGAGGTCGTCATCTCTCCAACATCCAGCTCATGGAGATGTCAGGATCTCTTTAATGTCTTCGGGACGTAATGGGGGATTTCATTTGAGCGTAAAACACAACGTCAGGGTCCTCGGAGAAAGCCCCTCGCTGGGTAATTGCCAGTTATCAACTTATCGGAAAAGCATAAATGAGAACAGCCAACGCCTGACATGTCTAAGATTCTCTTAAGAACTGGAATGGAATCTTCGAGCGACGGGAGATCGTTTACGGGCGAATGCAAAAAATCCTGCCGCTATCTACCGCCCGCTGGGATGCTGATTAAACTCCGCGGGGGGCCGGGGTGAGTTAGAGCCTGCGGAAACCCACATATACCTCGGCGACGCTGGTGAGGACTGCCGCTGTCGTCCGTCATGTTTGGGGAGAGATGTGGCGGTGATATGGCATCAGATTCAACGCACCGGAAATTGCTGGTAAGAGGCCTCTTCACTACAAGGCTTGTGGTGCTCTCCTGACTGATGGGCGACCTTCCTCGCGACACCGCGGCACCTCCATCAAACGCGCCGCAGATAGAAAACGCTTAAAGTGAGATTCTATCTTCGCTGCGAAATTGCTATAAGCACGCATCAGGGAGGCCAGAATCTTCCTCCTATTTACTGTTATTTAAAAAGAAATCTTTCCATTTCGATTTGCAGCCAGCTGTGAATTTCCGAAACTGTCTATAAGCTCAGGGGGTGCCTCTTTACCAGCCAGAATCTGTACTCTGTGTCTTTGGGGGACAGATATAATGCATCAACATCTTCTGCAGCACTTTACAGAGTACATAGCCATGTCACTGACTGTCCTCAGAGGAGCTCACACTCTAATCCTACCATAGTCATAGTCTAATGTCCTACCATATTATTATTATGTATTTATATAGCACTGACATCTTCTGCAGTACATTACAAGGTACATAGTCATGTCACTGGCTGTCCTCAGAGGAGCTCACACTCTAATCCTACCATAGTCATAGCCTAATGTCCTACCATATTATTATTATGTATTTATATAGCACTGCCATCTTCTGCAGCACTTTACAGAGTACAGAGTCATGTCACTGGCTGTCCTCAGAGGAGCTCACAATCAAATCCTACCCTAGTCATAGTCTAAGGTCCTACCATATTATTATTATGTACAGTATTTTTATAGCACAGACTTTTCCTGCAGCACTTTGCAGAGAACATAGTCATGTCACTGACTGTCCTCAGAGGAGCTCACAATCTAATCCAGCCATAGTCATAGTCTAATGTCCTACCATATTATTATTATTATGCATTTATATAGCACTGACATCTCCTGCAGCACATTACAGAGTACATAGTCATGTCACTGACTGTCCTCAGAGGAGCTCACACTCTAATCCTACCATAGTCATAGTCTAATGTCCTACCATATTATTATTATGTATTTATACAGCACTGACATCTCCTGCAGCACATTACAGAGTACATAGTCATGTCACTGACTGTCCTCAGAGGAGCTCACACACTAATCTCTACAACTTAAATCCTGGGTTTGCCCGAGTGCAGACAATTCCTTATGAGGCAGAAAAGAGAGCATAATATTTACAGTATATAGAGATCAACACACACTGCAGCTAGTTCACTATCAGATCAGACACAGAGTAACAGCTTATTCATACTGGAGGTAGCAGAGATCAGCACACGCTGCAGATAGTTTACTATCAGTACAGGCACAGAGTAACAGATTATACTGTACATGCTGGAGGCAGCAGAGATCTGCACACGCTGAAGCTAGTTTACTATCGGTACAGGCACAGAGTTACAGCTTATACTGTACATACTGGGGATGGCAGAGATCAGCACACACTATAGCTCGTTTACTGTCAGTAAAGGCACAGAGTAACAACCTATACTGTACATAGGGGGGTCTTAGGGTTAGGCACCACCAGGGGGGTCTTAGGGTTAGGCACCATCAGGGGATCCATCTGAAAATGGCGCCTACGAATAATGGCGCACGGTGTTGCTGCTAATCCGTTTGCCGCTTATATCTATTTAACGTTAAAGCCTTATTGTTATTTACCGTTAACACACAGAACCCTCTCTGTACCTATCCCTAACCCCTAAACCCCCCCACTGGTGGTGCCTAACCCTAAGACCCCCCTGGTGGTGCCTAACCCTTAGACCCCCCCTGGTGGTGCCTAACCCTAAACCCCCCCCTGGTGGTGCCTAACCCTAAGACCCCCCTGGTGGTGCCTAACCCTAAGACCCCCCTGGTGGTGCCTAACCCTAAGACCCCCCAGTGGAGCCTAACCCTAACCTTGACAGTGTTACATTAAATTCATTTACCGTTTTGCAGTTAAATAACGTCTGCAGTTTGGCTTATGTAGGGGGCGCTATTGATAAATAACGTTACTGTGGGCAATAAAGTCTGCTGTTTGGCAAATGAATGGCAGTATTGATAAATAACGTTACTGTGGGCAATAACGTCTGCTGTTTGGCATATGAATGGCACTATTGATAAATAACGTTACTGTGCGCCGTTTTTCTTCTTTTTTTCCCTGTGCACCATTATTATGCAGTACTAACGATAAATAGCGTTAAGCGTATCTTTTTAATGCGGCACCATTTTCATGCATAGGCGCTGTGCGCCATTATTCACTGATCCGCCATCAGGGGGTCTTAGGGTTAGGCACCACCAGGAGGATGGTTAGGGTTAGGCACCTCCATGGGGGTGGTTAGGGTTAGGCACCACCAGGGAGGTCTTAGGGTTAGGCACCACCAGGGGGGTGCTTAGGGTTAGGCACCACCAGGGGGGGGTCTAAGGGTTAGGCACCACCAGGGGGGTCTTAGGGTTAGGCACCACCAGGGGGGTCTTAGGGTTAGGCACCACCAGGGGGGTGGTTAGGGTTAGGCACCACCAGGGGGGTCTTAGGGTTAGGCACCACCAGGGGGGTGGTTAGGGTTAGGCACCACCAGGGGGGTCTTAGGGTTAGGCACCACCAGGGGGGTCTTAGGGTTAGGCACCACCAGGGGGGTCTTAGGGTTAGGCACCACCAGGGGGGTGGTTAGGGTTAGGCACCACCAGGGAGGTGGTTAGGGTTAGCCACCACCAGGGGAGTGGTTAGGGTTAGGCACCACCAGGGAGGTGGTTAGGGTTAGGCACCACCAGGGAGGTGGTTAGGGTTAGGCACCACCAGGGGAGTAGTTAGGGTTAGGCACCACCAGGGAGGTGGTTAGGGTTAGGCACCACCAGGGGGGTGGTTAGGGTTAGGCACCACCAGGGGGGTGGTTAGGGTTTGGCACCACCAGGGGGGTGGTTAGGGTTAGGCACCACCAGGGGAGTGGTTAGGGTTAGGCACCACCAGGGGGGTCTTAGGGATAGGCACCACCAGGGAGGTGGTTAGGGTTAGGCACCACCAGGGAGGTGGTTAGGGTTAGGCACCACCAGGGGAGTGGTTAGGGTTAGGCACCACCAGGGAGGTGGTTAGGGTTAGGCACCACCAGGGGGGTCTTAGGGTTAGGCACCACCAGGGGGGTCTTAGGGTTAGGCACCACCAGGAGGGTGGTTAGGGTTAGGCACCACCAGGGGGGTGGTTAGGGTTAGCCACCACCAGGAGAGTGGTTAGGGTTAGGCACCACCAGGGAGGTGGTTAGGGTTAGGCACCACCAGGGAGGTGGTTAGGGTTAGGCACCACCAGGGGAGTAGTTAGGGTTAGGCACCACCAGGGAGGTGGTTAGGGTTAGGCACCACCAGGGGGGTGGTTAGGGTTAGGCACCACCAGGGGGGTGGTTAGGGTTTGGCACCACCAGGGGGGTGGTTAGGGTTAGGCACCACCAGGGGAGTGGTTAGGGTTAGGCACCACCAGGGGGGTCTTAGGGTTAGGCACCACCAGGGAGGTGGTTAGGGTTAGGCACCACCAGGGAGGTGGTTAGGGTTAGGCACCACCAGGGGAGTGGTTAGGGTTAGGCACCACCAGGGAGGTGGTTAGGGTTAGGCACCACCAGGGGAGTGGTTAGGGTTAGGCACCACCAGGGAAGTGGTTAGGGTTAGGCACCACCAGGGGAGCGGTTAGGGTTAGGCACCACCAGGGGAGCGGTTAGGGTTAGGCACCACCAGGGAGGTGGTTAGGGTTAGGCACCACCAGGGAGGTGGTTAGGGTTAGGCACCACCAGGGGGGGTCTAAGGGTTTGGCACCACCAGGGGGTCTTAGGGTTAGGGATAGGTAGAGGGAGGGTTCTGTGTGAGAATAGGGTTAGGTTTAGTTGTAGTAAAATGTTAGTAATATTTAGTAATGTTTTACTACAGTTATTACGAACGTACTTATATATTTTTATGATTTCATTTTTTGAAATATGTGAATTAAGTTTTAATCTGTACTAAATGACTTTTTAAAGGTTTATCAATTTTATAATAAAAATTGGTACAAAATATCGTTTAGAAACTTTATAGTAGTATAAAATGTAAAGATATGTTTTTGGATCCTAATCTGGTTAAATCTTAAAAAACATTGTTTCTGTAAAATCCGTTTTAAGTCATAATAATTATAATCGTCATTGTGAATTTACAAACGTTATTGTAAGTTTCCACCTATAATTACAGAGAATAGCGTTTTAGCAATACAACATCATAGACATTATTTAATGATTTGCATTTGAAAAACATTATTGTAAACGAAATATTAAAATATAATTGTTTTATAAACGATATTTCAGGTTAACGTTTACACCAGACGTCATTTTTACCCGACGCCCTTTTTGCATGTACGCAGCTACAGGTGCCCCTTAGTATTAGCTAATCAGAATTACCCTCAATATAGCTAGAAGTGTCCCTAAGTAGGTAGCTAGAAGAACCTCAGTATTACTTAGCTAGAGGTGCCCCTGACTGAAGGGAGATCTGGTCAGTGGAATGCCGGGAGCAGAGTGGGTAACCTCTCATTTACACTCTCATCAGGACTCAGCACAGGGAAGGAGGGAGGTGTTTGGGGAGGGGAGTGAGCCGCCTTTTCATTATCAGGTGCCTGTAGGCATGTGCCTACACTGCCTTATGGTAAATCCAGCCCTGGCAGTTAGTTTACTATCAGTACAGGCACAGAGTAAGAGCTTATACTGTACATACTGGAGGTAGCAGAGATCAGCACACGCTGCAGCTAGTTTACTATCAGTACAGGCACAGAGTAAGAGCTTATACTGTACATACTGGAGGTAGCAGAGATCAGCACACGCTGCAGCTAGTTTACTATCAGTACATGCACAGAGTAAGAGCTTATACTGTACATACTGGAGGCAGCAGAGATCAGCACACACTGCAGCTAGTTTACTATCAGTACAGGCACAGAGTAACAGCGTATACTGTACATACTGGAGGTAGCAGAGATCAGCACACGCTGCAGCTAGTTTACTATCAGTACAGGCACAGAGTAACAGCTTATACTGTACATACTGGAGGCAGCAGAGATCAGCACACGCTGCAGCTAGTTTACTATCAGTACAGGCACAGAGTAACAGCTTATACTGTACATACTGGAGGCAGCAGAGATCAGCACACGCTGCAGCTAGCTTACTATCAGTACAGGCACAGAGTAACAGCTTATACTGTACATACTGGAGGTAGCAGAGATCAGCACACTCTGCAACTAGTTTACTATCAGTACAGGCACAGAGTAACAGCGTATACTGTACATACTGGAAGTAACAGGGATCAGCATATGCTGCAGCTAGTTTACTATCAGTACAGGCACAGAGTAACAGCGTATACTGTACATACAGGAAGCAGCAGAGATCAGCACACTCTGCAACTAGTTTACTATCAGTACAGGCACAGAGTAAAAGCGTATACTGTACATACTGGAGGCAGCAGAGATCAGCACACGCTGCAGCTAGTTTACTATCAGTACAGGCACAGAGTCAGCTAATACTGCACATACTGGAGGTAACAGGGATCAGCATACGCTGCAGCTAGTTTACTATCAGTACAGGCACAGAGTAACAGCTTATACTGTACATACTGGGGGTAGCAGAGATCAGCACACACTGCAGCTACATTACTATCAGTACAGGCACAGAGTAACAGCGTATACTGTACATACTGGAGGTAGCAGAGATCAGCACACAGTGCAGCTAGTTTACTATCAGTACAGGCACAGAGTAACAGCTTTTACTGTACATACTGGAGGTAGCAGAGATCAGCACACGCTGCAGCTAGTTTACTATCAATACATGCACAGAGTAAGAGCTTATACTGTACATACTGGAGGTAGCAGAGATCAGCACACGCTGGAAGTAGTTTACTATCAGTACAGGCAAAGAGTAAGAGCTTATACTGTACATACTGGAGGCAGCAGTGATCAGCATACACTGGAAGTAGTTTACTATCAGTACAGGCACAGAGTAAGAGCTTATACTGTACATACTGGAGGCAGCAGAGATCAGCATACACTGGAGGTAGTTTACTATCAGTACAGGCAAAGAGTAAGAGCTTATACTGTACATAGTGGGGATAGCAGAGATTAGCACACACAGCAATTAGTTTACTATCAGTACAGGCACAGAGTAACAGCTTACACTGTACACAGAGACAATGGCATGAGAGTAAAATAAATAATACATGTAAAATTGATTGGGGTCACATCTGAAGATGCTTTAAGTATATTAAGTGGAAGCACTCTAATGTAAAGGCAGCTCTGTCCATATATCACCTATAAGAGCATTATTAGCAGCTAGCAGTGATTTCCGCAGATTTATTCATCTGACAGGCTTATTTTTGCTAAGCGCGAGTTCAGGAGACAAGATGGCGGCCGCCATTGTTAGCAGGCCACAGGGCGCTGGCAAAGATCGGCAAACATTGTCGTTCCTGCGTCCCCACGGCAACCTGCGCAGTCTATCAGCCTTATTATTGATATGTACGGTAATTGTCTGTAATTGGCTGACAGGCCGGCGGTGCCTGGCGCTGACTGCTCCGCGTTTTATTATATTCAGGCAGCCAGTCAGGCAGCGAGCGACCGCGATAATCTGCTATTGTTCGCCACGCTCGGCCGGGCTGTTTATTTATCACGTCTTCCCAGAGAGAGGCCAGACAGGTGTTCAGTTATTTGGTTCAGATTAGAAAGTTTCTGCGCTGTGGGCGGGGGCTGTGCGGCGCTGAGGGAGGGTAACGGGGGCAGCTTTCACATTCCACATTCCCACAAACAATTTATATTGTCTGCTGATCCAAACATACAAATAAATGAGCGGACCGTCCGAAGGCCAGCTGAAGCCAAATCACAGCTAAAATCCTAAATCTGGGGGGAAATATATTATTTTACCCAACATCAGGGGTGGAGCAATAACCATAGCAGCTACCACGGGGCCCTAGAGCAGAGGGGGCCCAGGTGGTATTCATTATTAACTTTCTTGTGCTCCTCCCCCTCTGCCTTTGTTTCAGTATTTACAGTGGGATATGAAAGTTTGGGCAACCTTGTTAATCGTCATGATTTTCCTGTATAAATCGTTGGTTGTTACGATAAAAAATGTCAGTTAAATATATCATATAGGAGACACACACAGTGATATCTGAGAAGTGAAAAGAAGTTAATTGGATTTACAGAAAGTGCGCAATAATTGTTTAAATAAAATTAGGCAGGTGCATAAATTTGGGCACTGTTGTCATTTTATTGATTCCAAAACCTTTAGAACTAATTATTGGAACTCAAATTGGCTTGTTAAGCTCAGTGACCCCTGTCCTACATACACAGGTGAACCCAATTATGAGGGAATATTTAAGGGGGGGGTCATTTGAAAGTTTCCCTCCTCTTTTAATTTTCTCTGAAGAGAAGCAACATGGGGGTCTCAAAACAACTCTCAAATGACCTGAAGACAGAGATTGTTCACCATCATGGTTTAGGGTAAGGATACAGAAAGCTGTCTCTGAGATTTCAGCTGTCTATTTCCACAGTTAGGAACATACTGAGGAAATGGAAGACCACAGGCTCAGTTGAAGTTAAGGCTCGAAGTGGCAGACCAAGAAAAATCTCGGATAAACAGAAGGAACGAATGGTGAGAACAGTCAGAGTCAACCCACAGACCAGAACCAAAGACCTACAACATCATCTTGGTGCAGATGGAGTCACTGTGTATTGTTCAACCATTCAGTGCACTTTACTCAAGGAGATGCTGTATGCGAGAGTGATACAGAGGAACCCTTTTCTCCGCCCACAGCACAAACAGAGCCGCTTGAGGTATGCTAAAGCACATTTGGACAAGCCAGCTTCATTTTGGAACAAGGTGCTGTAGACTGATTAAACTAAAATTGAGTTACTTTGGCATCAAAAGGGGCGTTATGCATGGAGGAAAAACAACGCAGCATTCCAAGAAAAACACCTGCTACCTACAGTAAAATATGGTGGTGGTTCCATCATGCTGTGGGGCTGTGTGGCCAGTGCAGGGACTGGGAATCTTGTCAAAGTTGAGGGACGCGTGGATTCCACTCAGTATGAGCAGATTCTGGAGACCAATGTCCAGGAAACTGAAGCTGCGCCAGGGCTGGATCTTTCAACAAGACAACGACCCTAAACACTGCTCAAAATCTACTAAGGCATTCATGCAGAGGAACAAGTACAACATTCTGGAATGGCCATCTCAGTCCCCAGACCTGAATATGTAACGATCGGTGTCAGCACACAGAGAGTATCTGATTATTGATGATCTGAAGTATCACCAAGAATACAGATATATACCTGATTATGGATGATCTGCAGAATCACCAATAATACAAGTATGACTAACCTATGGACACCTAATGAAGTGTAAGTGCTTGGTGCAACTGTAAGGCTATCTCCCGTGGAGCGAGAGACACAGATACTACTACAGCCAGTGACCACCTGAGGTGGCCTCTGGCTGTGCAGGAACTATCTCTTTAAGAGGATAGAGATAATCTTGCAGCCAGTGATTCCCTGATGGACTGGAAATCAGACTGTACTGCAGCCAATGATTCCCAGATGCATTGGGAAACAGACTGTACTGCAGCCAGTGGACTCCTATGGAGTAGAGGCCACTGGCTAAACTGCAGGAAGGACTCTCTGAGGAGCAGGAGGTCCTTGCAGCTAACTGACACCTGGTGGATTAGTGTCACGGGTAGTACAGACAGACTGATCACTCGAGGGATGAGTGACAGTCAGAAGGGTCAGACAGGCCAGGTCGGCAACACACGAGCAGATAAGGTACAGAGACAGGAGGCTGATTCGGTAACCGGGTACAGGCAAGGTTGGCAACTGGTAGACAGATAGGCAGAGGTACCGAATCAGAAAGCAAGAGAGAGGTCAACAGAGCCAGAGGTCATAACAGATATCAAACACAATCCTAGTCTGAGGTGTGAGGTCCTTGGTCTCGACACCCGGGAACTAGTCTAAAGAATAACACAGTATCCTAGTCTGGGGTGTGAGGTCTTTGATCTTAACACCCTGGAACTAATCTAAAGTATAACACAGTGATGACAAAGTAAACATCAAGAGCGGAATCTGGCTAAGTGTGAATTCCCAGTTCCAACTGGTTCTAACACACTGTAGGATCTGACTGAGGTCTGAGTGCTCACACGTAAGTATTCGCAACAGCAGACAACCAGCAACTGACAAGCAACATCTATATATACTACAGCGCTCCGCAGCGCCACCCCCAGCCACTCAGCCAATCAGGAGTTCCACTGGGATCAGCTGATCATCCTGATCAGCTGATACCTCTCCTGTTGGCATAAAGGTCCTGTCTTCTGGCGCAGGCGCGCGTAGCTCTCCATCTGTGTGCACTAGAAGGCCCAGGCAAACCAGACACATGTTGCTGTGTGGAAACCGCCGGTCTGAACGCAGAGACAGCCGCCCTGCCGCCAGACCGCGCGGCGGCATCTCCACTATTCATTACAGAATATAATTAAAATCTGTGATGTGAATTAAAGAGAGCTGTCCATGTTCGGAAGCCATCAAACCTGAATGAACTAGAGATGTTTTGTAAAGAGGAATGGTCCAAAATACCTTCAACCAGAATCCAGACTCTCATTGGAACCTACAGGAAGTGTTTAGAGGCTGTAATTTCTGCAAAGGGAGGATCTACTAAATACTGATTTCATTTCTTTTTCTGTATCCTTCCTCTAAACCTTGATGGTGAACAGTCTTTGTCTTCAGGTCATTTGAGAGTTGTTTTGAGACCTCCATGTTGCTACTCTTAAGAAAAAATTAAAAGAGGAGGGAAACTTACAATTGACCCTCTTAAATACTCTTTCTCATAATTGGATTCACCCGTGTATGTAGGACAGGGGTAAATGAGCTTAGCAAGCCAATTTGAGTTCCAATAATTAGTTCTAAAAGTTTAGGAATCAATAAAATCGCAAATTTATGCACCTGCCTAATTTTATTTAAACAATTATTGCGCACTTTCTGTAAATCCAATAAACTTAATTTCACTTCTCAAATATCACTGTGTGTGTCTCTCCTATATGATATATATTTAAAGGAAACATCCAAGGACATAAAAAAAAAGATCCACTTACCTGGGGCTTCCTCCAGCCCGTGGCTGCCGTCTTGTGCCCTCGCCACAGCTCCGAAGGCTCCCGGTCTTCTCCCCTGGCTTAGCCAGGTCGGGTTCCGGAGTCGGCGTCTTCTGCGCTCCACGGCGTAGGGCACGTGGTCCGGTCGACGTCTTCAGGACGGTACTGCGCCTGCGCAGTACCGTCCTGATGACATCAGCCGGACCACATGACCCGCGCGGTGGAACGCAGAAGACGCCGACCCGGAACCCGACCTGGCGAGGTCCGGTTCTGTAGCGGAGAAAACTGGGAGCCTCCGGAGCTGCGTCGAGGGCACAGGACGGCTGCCACGGGCTGGAGGAAGCCCCAGGTAAGTGGATCCTTTTTTTTTTATTTGCTTGGACACTTACTTTAACTGACTTTTTTTATCATAGCAACCAACGATTTATACAGGAAAATCATGACAATTAACAAGGTTGCTCAAACTTTCGCATCCCACTGTATCCATAGACTATATGAAATGTAGATTGCATGAGAATGTAAATTTCCCAAGTAACTCATATAGGGCGGGGGGAGGTGGCATTGCTGAAACTTGCCAACATCTGAAGGCCCCATGAAATGTGTGCTATCGGGCCCTATAGTCTCTAGCTACACCAATGACCGACGTGAGCGCAAATTCTGGTGCTGGGTTTTCTGTTCTTGTTGTGACCGCTGTTTGGGAGATTTAGGTGATGAGAAATCCATGACAAATCGCAAAATGCAAATGTAGAGCGATTTAATTGCCATTTTGACAGTCTCGAGTATGCGATTCTCTGCGTTTTGTCTATTGTCCGCCTTTGCATTTTGCGATTTTTAGACCAAATCAGATCAGAATCAGTTCACACTAGTGGAAACGTGTACCTCGTGTCAACAATACGCAAAGAGCATATGGTGGCATGAGACTCTTAAAGAGAGCCCCTGGTGGACTCATAAAATAAAAAAATAAAAAAGTAGGCTACCTGATCTGGGGGGCTGAGTGCATCAGGTAGCTGCAAAAACTGCCACTTTCACTTTCGTCTTGGTCACAATGCTGCAAGGAGAGACTGTCTCTCACAGCGTGCAGGGAGGCGATGGAGCGGCAGGAGGCGTGGCCAGGGGAGATAGACCGGCCCAATGGCAGCTTTGGAAACCCTGCAGGAACGCCCCTGGTCGGTGTTTTGAACAGGGAATTCCTCTCCCCTGTGTTTACATCCGAGACAGTGACAAATATTGTTGCTAATCTTGGGAGGCTATGTTGCGGCGGTGGGGGGCAGAAAGCGGCAGTGGGGGGACACAGAGGTATGTCATGAGGCAGAGAACATTCCTCTGTGTTCCATCTGCCCCCGAAGATCCACCTCGGGTTCTCTTTAAAGGGATACTGTAGGGGGGTCGGGGGAAAATGAGTTGAACTTACCCGGGGCTTCTAACGGTCCCCCGCAGACATCCTGTGTTGGCGCAGCCACTCACCGATGCTCCGGCCCCGCCTCCGGTTCACTTCTGGAATTTCTGACTTTAAAGTCAGAAAACCACTGCGCCTGCGTTGCCGTGTCCTCACTCCCGCTGATGTCACCAGGAGTGTATAGCAGAAGCCCAGTATGGTCTGTGTCTGCGCAGTCTGCTCCTGCTGCCATCAGCGGGATCGAGGACACGGCAACGCAGGCGCATTGGTTTTCAGACTTTAAAGTCAGAAATTCCAGAAGTGAACCGGAGGCGGGGCCGGAGCATCGGTGAGTGGCTGCGCGGGCACAGGATGTCTGCGGGGGACCATTAGAAGCCCCGGGTAAGTTCAGCTCATTTTCCCCCGACCCCCCTACAGTATCCCTTTAAGGCTGGGTCTAATGCTTTTGTGAGCGTTTTTGGCTTACCAACAATCGTCGGCGGTTTCAAAGACGTTTTGCCAATGAAAGTGAATGGCGGTGAACCCACTAGAGCGATTGCGATGAAAGCTAATCGCAGTCACAGGATATGCAGCATGTTGTGAGCATTTGCGCTCGAATGTCTTGTATTGCAGCACAGAAATCGTTTCTAAAATCGCTTACAAATTTGATACCACAAAACGCTACTGATTGCGATAGTGGGTCCCAGCGGACCCTTTTCCACTGAGAAATGCGATCGTAACCTCAACTGTGCTGCGATGCATTCCTTTGTATTACCCACTGCATTGGCAATTTGTCGCGTGTACACACGGTGCGTTTATTTTGCGATTTGGACCAGGAGGGAAAAAAAACAAGCAGTAAATAAAAAATATTTTGAATTGCCAGATTGCAGAAAAATCTCATAGTGGTGCGATTGCTACACGATTTTCCTGAGACCCAAAGTATAGGAGTCGCATGTAGTCGCATTAAACGTGCAGCAGGATGGCGAGTGTGATCGTGACAAAATCGCATTGCAAAGGAAACGCATTAACGTAAACGTTTACCACCGATTCCATCTAGTTTCCTGTACCTAGGATTTTGCGATTCACAAACGATTTGGAATCCAATAGCAAAACGCTGGTAGTAGAAAGGGGCAGGTTAAACAGTTTACAATAGGCAGTAGTCAGGTTTTGGACTAATTCATCTCCTCATGGAGGGTTCTCAAGGTTTTTCTTTATTTTCAAAAGTATTTACTAAAAAGCAGTTGATCAGTCCAACTGCCAGAATAGTGTGCAAGCGAGTAGGCGAGACATCTTTGTATAGGTGCCCACTAACGGTGCAATTTTTCCTTCAGATGCCAACTTTTCGACACAATTTTATGATTGAATTGTATAAAAAACTGTGCCGTGTGTGGCAGACTGGTGCAAGTTGATGTGAAACGATTCTTTGGTCGACTGGAAAACAAAAATAATATTGATCCGAAAGATGGATTTTGAATGTAAATCCTTCTGAAAGTGGAGCTGAACTCTTGCACAGGACAAAAGGAAAGCATAGAGAAATTCACCCTGTATGTATTTACAGAGTTTAGCCTGTCTCATTCCCCCTCATCTGTGACTAATCACAAATTGCAATTTGATCTCTCAGCTGTGTCAGCTGGCTGCCATGGCAGAACAGCTAATTTGAAAACACAGAATGTTAACAATATGTCTGCTTCCATGAAAGCAGGAAGTAGACATGCAGCAGATTTATTGCAGGATCTGTATCAGTTGTAACAAAGAATTTTTTTTTTATTTAAAAGTCATTATGCTGTTGCTTATCTTTTAGATCAGAGAACAAGTTCTGAGTTCAGGTTCATGATAAATCATTCCATTAATGGGAACAATTAATACTTTCCTTCCAATTAGTTTTGCTCGTTCAAATTGCGCCAAAAGATCGAATCTGAAGAAAAAATTGTACCATTAATGGGCACCTTTAAGATGATTTCCAGGGTTCGCTTTTGTAAAAAATAAAGGAGATTCTGAGAATGCTCCATGAGGAGATGGACTAGCCTAAAATCTGTCAGACGTTTACTGCCTACTCTAATTGACAGCAACATAGGAAAAAAGCAATTTACAGCGCATATGAACATGGTGAAATATGTGTCTTATAAGTATGTGTGCAGATTTATTTTAAATTTTTTTGTGATTGTGTTCACTTAAGTGGTCTGAAACTCAGCTTTTCCTCTTTGTTCTAAAAGATTATTTACAGCCTTAAGTCTACTACCACACAAAAAAAATGTAGCAGAACAGCATTCAAACACTTAAACACAGCACTTTGTTCTTCATTGGAAAGCTCCCTGCAGTATAATCGGCATCTCAAGAGGTGATAACATTATCTTTTGTTTACATTCCTCTGTTGCTACAATTAGTTATTATTATTATTTAGTATTTATATAGCGCCGACATCTTACACAGCGCTGTACAGAGAATATAGTCTTGTCACTAACTGTCCCTCAGAGGAGCTCACAATCTAATCCCTACCATAGTAGTATGTATTGTGTAGTGTATTTATTGTAGTCTAGGGCCAATTTAGGGGGAAGCCAGTTAACTTTTCTGTATGTTTTTGGGATGTGGGAGGAAACCGGAGTGCCTGGAGGAAACCCATGAGACACGGGGAGAACATACAAACTCTTTGCAGATGTTGACCTGGGTGGGGTTCGAACCAGGAACCCAGCACTGCAAGGCCAGAGTGCTAACCACTATGTCACCGCGCTGCCCTGTAATTAGTTACAGCCAGCCATGTGCTGAAACGGAACTGTACTGAGCTGACAAGCAGACAGATGAGAACTCATCATTAGATAGCTGCTATGTTTATACATTGAAATCTATGAATAAAATGCAATGGCAGCTTTCAGAGCAGATAATCTGTACTTTGGGAATTTGACAGACAATATTACTTGCGCACAAAAGTAAATATGGTAACTGAAGTGATAATAAAAAGTAGGGAACAGCATTTTTATTGAATGTGATGTCAGAGGTTTATACTGCTTTAATGAATATTTTTATTGAATGCACGGTGGATCTTGTCTTCCTGTTTTTGCTGCCCGGTACTCTCCTGACTGCAGGTGACTGACAGACACATCAGGCTCACATCTTACTGACGCACCACATTTTATTCTGCAGGGTCTGAGGCCTGGCATGCATTAATGCGATTTAATAAGAGCGACCATTGTCCCTGCGCACAATGGCCGCCGCCCGCACCGCGCCCCTCCCGGCAGCCAGGACGCCTGAGAGGCGAGGAAATAATTCAGCGACTTATAAATAGCTGTGACATTTCAGCATGGAAAATAAATATTTACCAGCCCCGAGAAAAAGATGAGAAATCGCTATTCTGAAAGTCAATAAGGGGCTGGGGTTGTCTGAAAACGACAATTGCATAGCTTAAATCACTATAACTACCGACTCAAGGACATCCGCGCTCAACGGCGGCAAAAGACTTAAACGGGCGATCAACCGCTATCAGAGAAACTCCTTCATTTTAAATGGATTTATTATTTAAAGAAATGTTCAAGTTATGCGTACATAGAAAAAAATGGAATATATAATTTCTACACAGGCTGGCTGTGGTTTCCTCATACTAACACAAGTTACATCATATTTGTCCGCTCTGGAAAGGTGGGAATAGGATAGAATATTTATTTAGCTGATTTAACAATTGGCTTACTGCTTTTCCTTGAAGTGGACCTGAACTCTTGCACAGGACAGAAAGAAAACATAGATAAATTCACCCTGTGTGTATTTAGACAGTTTAGCCTATCTAATACCTGCTCATCTGTGACTAATTACCAGTGTAATTTGATCTCTCAGCAGTGTCAGCTGGCTGTCTTGTCAGAGCAGCTAATTTGTAAACACATGGTGTTAACCCTATGTCCGCTTCCGTGAATGCAGGAAGTAGACACACTGTAGGTTTATTGTAGGATTTGTATCAGCTGTTACAAAGAAATGTTTTTCTTTAAAGGTTATTATGCTGTTGAATATATTTTAGAACAGAGAGGAAGTTCTGAGTTCAGGTCCGCTTTAAAAGCTGCCAAGGCTAAACTACAGATAACCAAACATGAAATGGGTAATTTGTACACCAGAGAAGTTTGAGCGCCCCACAGGCACCTATGTTAATAGCCGCAATTAGCAGCTATAACTGGACATTCGGTGCCAGAGGCGTCCAATGATTAGATAGTGTCACAATAGATTGTGACTCCCTGAGGCTGGGTTCAAACATGACATAGTGTTTAAATCCTGTGTTTTCCGCAGGTGTTTTTGCGTTTGAGGAATGCGTTTTTCATGAGTTTTCGCAGTTGCGAATCGCAAGTGCGTTTTTTGTGCATTTCTATTGGTTTTGCGTGCATTTTAATGCGCTTGTGGTTCGCTAATGAAAAACGCATATGCGTTTTGTATGCGTTTTTATTTTTTAAATTAATGCCAATCACCAGGAAAACATTAGGAAGTGGAAACACAGAGATCTTTACTTTTTAATTGAAAACGCAGCAGAAAACGCATGAAAATCGCAATGCATATGCGTCACCATAGACTTTCGTTATGTACGTTTTGGCAGCCAGCCTGCATATTAGGCAACACAAACAGCGTTTTGCAGAACGCTTACTGTAAAACGCAAGTGCAATGCTGGTCCTTCTGCGTCCCATAGACTAACATTGCTGCATAAAACGCTCCGCAAGCATTTCTGCCATGTGTGCACCCAGCCTGAGGGACACGGTAACCAAGAATTGAACTTCATCCCAATCAGTAGCTGATACCCCCTTTCCCATGAGAAATCTATTCCTTTTCACAAACAGATCATCAGGGGGCGCTGTATGGCTGATATTGTTGTGAAACCCCTCCCACACAGGGCCGGCGCTACCATAGAGGCAAAGGGGGCAATTGCCCTAGGGCCCCAGAGCTTGTAGGGGCCCCCAGTGGCTACAAGAGGGAAAAAACTTTTTTAAATCGACATAATAGTTTGAGAAAATTTTAAAGTTTCAAAGGAAAAAAAATACACATTTAAAAACCCGCCGACATTAATGGTTAATAGCAAATCCACCTTAAATGCTAGAAACCCTAAATTTGCAGGATATGTTAAGGAGATCATTGGGAATAAGAGGAAAAAACAATTTTTCAAAAAGACCTTATAGGTTTTGAGAAAATCGATTTTAAAGTTTCGAAGGAAAAAAGTATACTTTTAAATGCGGTAAATGTCACTTTTAGTACCTAATGGTAGTGTAATTTTACATGCATCAAACGAAAGCGCAATACATTTCCTGACGGGGTTTCCAGGGGGTCCATACGCAGCCGCAGTGCTTTGGCCAGGGATCGCTATACAGCCGCAATATGGCTGTATGAAGATCCCTGGCATTTTTTCCTATTTTCCCAATTTTTTTTTTTATGTTTAGAGTGCGGAAATTTAAAAAAAAAAATTATGTGGGGTCCCCCCTCCTGAAACTTTTTAACCCCTTGTCCCCCATGCAGGCTGGGGTAGCCAGAATGTGGAGCTCCGACCGATTGGGGCTTCACACCCTGACTATACCAGCTGCAAAAAAGGTCCCTTAATGCCGATTTTTGTTCTGGGATATCTGTTGGGTGGGTGGGGGGGGGGGCAGGGTTATTTTGCCCTGGGGCTCCATTGTTGCTTAAACCGGCCCTGCTCCCACAAGAAGCTCTGAGGACCGCGGTGCTCCTGGCAGTTTCCTGTTTGTGAACCTTGTTGCATTGTGGGAAATAGCTGTTTACAGTTGTTTCCAACTGCCAAAACAGCAAGCAGCAGCTACATCACCTGCCAGCAGTACAAATGTCATCATGTAATAAATGTCAGAATGTAAATCAGGGATTAAAAGAATTTACAATGGGAATACACTGACTAAATCATTTATACATAATTATTGTAAAAACTAAGCACTTTTTTTATTACATTATTTTCACTTGAGTTCCTCTTCAAGGCTGATACACACAATGCAATTTCCCATCAGATCCAAGGGGTGAATTGATGATTTCCAGGTTGTACGATCTCCTACCGATCAAGAATGGGATTGAATTTCAGTTTTTGACCGATTGCAGATTGGACATGCTGAAAATGATCGATCTGATGGGAATTTGCATTGTGTGTACCAGCCTTTAATGGCATGGATTTAGTATTCAATATGCTCTGTAAAGTGCTGTGC
This sequence comes from Hyperolius riggenbachi, assembly GCF_040937935.1. Lineage (NCBI taxonomy): Eukaryota > Metazoa > Chordata > Amphibia > Anura > Hyperoliidae > Hyperolius > Hyperolius riggenbachi. The sequence goes on from NC_090650.1 coordinate 11,161,432, forward strand.
AAAATGTATTAACACTATATAAATGCATAATAATGATGATAATGGTCACATTAAAATCTATGGATGTGGAAGGCAAAAAGCATCAGACTTACCATGATTATTGCAGGTAGACACTCCCATGTAGCGCTCACTCTCAAACAGTCCATTCTGTGCTTCATTCCCTGGAGAACAGAGAGAGATAAGAGCCTGAAATACAGGTCACAAGAATACATGTACTTATAGAACTGGTGCAAAGGGGGCTGTCTCTGGCCCTCTTATTAGCTCCCCAGAATGTTCCCCATGGCTGCTACGTCAGTGATTTTTTTACCCAAGCAGTGACCTCAATGGCAGTAAAAATATAAAAAAAAATTCCAAAATCTTCTCATGGAGAGGCCCAATAATGTAAACCTTGTACTGCGGCCCATAGCTCCTTAACTCATTAGCAGCTCCAATAGAGTTATCTCATATGAGATAAGTGCGCTGCTTGTTGTGACCTCCGTCGGCAGAACTCTCTGTGCTGTAAATTCTTGGAATGCTTTGCTCTGTCTCTACTAGCAGAAGATATAGAAACTGAAAGCAGAATCCTCTGTTATTGTCTCACACTGCCCCCTAGTGACAAGTGGCCATAAATACACATTACAGCAGTACTAATTAGAAGTAAGGAAATGTAACAAATAAATAAAAAAAAGTGCTAAAATAAATTGGCCTGAAGCACTTGCAAGCTTCTAAATCAATTGGCTGCTAAAGGGTTAAAGAGCTATAAATACAAGATGGCCACCGAATTATCAATACATAACATTTTATACAGAAACGGCAAACACTCTGAAAGAAGCCAATATTTTCACCTTTTTTTCAGTGGTATAAAATGTTTAAATCGGATTATTGCCAAAGTATTATAGGCATTTTTACAGCGAAGGTCCGGATCCCCCATTCCCCAATTGTCAGCCTTGTGCTTACATACCCGCGTGCATGAAAAAAAGCGCATGGCTGAATAACAAATTGGCGCGGCTGGATAACTAAATCTCATTAACGAAAACGTTTTTTTACCACCCCCCTGATGGTGCCTAACTAACCACCCCCCCGGTAGTGTCTCACCCTAACCCCCCCCCCCCTGGTGGTGCCTAACCATAACCACGCCCCCCCCTGATGGTGCCTAACCCTAACCGCCCCCCTTGCGATGTCTAACCCGAACCACCGCCCTGGTGGCGCCTAACCCTAACCATCCCCCTGGTGGTGCCTAACCCTAACCACCCCCCTGGTGGTGCCTAACCCTAACCATCCCCCTGGTGGTGCCTAACCCTTACCATCCCCCTGGTGGTGCCTAACCCTAACCACCCCCCTGGTGGTGCCTAACCCTAACCACCCCCCTGGTGGTGCCTAACCCTAACCATCCCCCTGGTGGTGCCTAACCCTAACCATCCCCCTGGTGGTGCCTAACCCTAACCATCCCCCTGGTGGTGCCTAACCCTAACCATCCCCCTGGTGGTGCCTAACCTTAACCACCCCCCTGGTGGTGCCTAACCCTAACCATCCCCCTGGTGGTGCCTAACCCTAACCATCCCCCTGGTGGTGCCCAACTCTAACTACCCCCCTGGTGGTGCCTAACCCTAGCCATCCCCTTGGTGGTGCCTAACCCTAACCACCTCCCTGGTGGTGCCTAACCCTAACCACCCCCCTGGTGGTGTCTAACCCTAACCATCCCCCTGGTGGTGCCTAACCCTAACCACCTCCTTGGTGGTGCCTAACCCTAACCACTCCCCTGGTGGTGCCTAACCCTAACCACCTCCCTGGTGGTGCCTAACCCCAACTACCAACACCCCCCCCCCCCCCCACACACACACACACACACACAAACACTCTTTAACACATAGAAACGATAATATGTAAGAAAGTAAAATCTGTACATACAAATGAAATTATATGACAAAAACTATAACTTTGCTATTCTCTAGAATAACATATTTCGAAAACTATAACGTTCTTATGTGGAAAACAATATTTGGGCTGGTGCACACCAAAAACCGCAAGCAGATCCGCAAAATGCTAGCAGATTTTTAAACGCTTTTTTTTATTTTTATGAGGCATTTTGCTAGCGTTTTGCGGATTGCTGCTGCGGTTTTCAGTATAGTAGATTTCATATATTGTTACAGTAAAGCTGTTACTGAACAGCTTCTGTAACAAAAACGCCTGCAAAACCGCTCTGAACAGGCGTTTTTCAGAGCGGTTTGCGTTTTTCCTATACTTAACATTGAGGCAGAAACGCATCCGCAATCCAAAAAATGCCTCACCCAGGCATTTTTCGTTTCTGCAAAACGCCTGCAGCTCTGGTGTGCACCACCCCATTGAGATACATTGACCAAGCAGATCCGCAGCCGCAAGCGGATCTGAAAACGCCCAAAAAGCCGCTCGGTGTGCACCAGCCCTTAATCAGGCACACTTTTTTTATTGCTTTGGGCACCGTATACCCAAAAAATGCATTAGAGTGGCGCCCAAATTGTCCATTAGCCACCAGCGCCCTTTTTTCCTGCTAACCCCCCCCCCCCCCCCCACACACACACACAGATCATTGCCGTGACACAGATCAGTCCGGCGCAGATCGTTATTGGAACGTATTTTAGCAAGAATGACATATTCCCGACTGCTGCAGGGGAATCTATCGAGGAATAAAACATTTGCCTTTTATTTGGGGGGAGGGGAAGGTTCATGCTCTCCGTGGTTAATATTCCTGCGCAGTCAGTCAACGCGGCGATTAATTCAATACGAACGCTTCCATCGTGCCAAAAGTTCATAAACATCAAACCAAACTAATATCATCCCTTTGTGTTCTAATGTGTATTTCTCCCAGGACCGCCCTGCGCGGCTTGTCACCGGAGAGGCAGCTGGCTGCGATCTCCCCTCGCACGCCAGACTATTCCCTGTAATAAAACATTCATGAGGCAGATACATCAGTCTGAACTTCCCATCGCTCGCAATAAAAAAGGTGTGAAAATCCCTAAGAAGGTGACAGCCCCCCCCCCCCAGTTACCCCCCCCCCCCCCCTCCCACTTCCCCCGGAGGCATCAAACACACTAAGCTGATGAACAGGAGCGCGTCGATGAGCCGTCCGAGCGCCGCTGACAAAATATTATGACACGTATTCCGCTTTATTGGTGGTTTGTGGCAATTAGCATTGTTCTTTATTTATGTTGCGTGGCTCTCTGTGCTTTCCTCAGCCTTTCACAGCAGCGGAGAAATCACAGAATACACAGATCAAAACAAAAGGGCGCCAAACAGAATAAAAGGGGCCGCGCACGTGATTCTTTTTTATATTTTTTTTCTGATTAGAGAATTCCGAATTCAGTCAAATAAAACAATGACTGTAGTAGAAGACAAGGCAATGGGAGTCGGCACTGCAAGCAGCCCCCGTAGAAGTGCATTTCTGTGCGAAACAGCCGTCAGGCAGCTATGCCCTGCACCCACCACCCACTGACTGCCCATCAGGACCGGTAGCAGTGTTGCCAACTCATCCCTTTAATTACTGACAGATATGAATTATACAGGTTTCAGGGCTAGGTAGATGTAGTTAAAGGCACTGATTATGTTTAAAGTCGGAGGCTGGAACGAGTGGCCCGGCGGTGGAATAATTGGATGCAGAGCTCCTCTTAGGTGAGTATTCGTCTTTTACTGAGCATTAATCTCCAACAAGCATACAGATGTTTCAGCATATTATTATTATTTAATATTTATATAGCACTGACATCTTCTGCAGCACTTTACAGAGTACATAGTCATGTCACTGACTGTCCTCAGAGGAGCTCACACTCTAATCCTACCATAGTCATAGCCTAATGTCCTGCCATATTATTAGTATGTATTTATATAGCACTGACATCTTCTGCAGCACATTACAGAGTACACAGTCATGTCACTGACTGTCCTCAGAGGAGCTCACACTCTAATCCTACCATAGTCATAGTGTAATGTCCTACCATATTATTATTATGTATTTATATACCACTGACATCTCCTGCAGCACATTACAGAGTACATAGTCATGTCACTGACTGTCCTCAGAGGAGCTCACACTCTAATCCTACCATAGTCATAGCCTAATGTCCTGCCATATTATTAGTATGTATTTATATAGCACTGACATCTTCTGCAGCACATTACAGAGTACACAGTCATGTCACTGACTGTCCTCAGAGGAGCTCACACTCTAATCCTACCATAGTCATAGTGTAATGTCCTACCATATTATTATTATGTATTTATATACCACTGACATCTCCTGCAGCACATTACAGAGTACATAGTCATGTCACTGACTGTCCTCAGAGGAACTCACACTCTAATCCTACCATAGTCATAGCCTAATGTCCTGCCATATTATTAGTATGTATTTATATAGCACTGACATCTTCTGCAGCACATTACAGAGTACATAGTCATGTCACTGACTGTCCTCAGAGGAGCTCACACTCTAATCCTACCATAGTCATAGTCTAATGTCCTACCATATTATTATTATGTAGTTATATAGCACTGACATCTTCTGCAGCACATTACAGAGTACATAGTCATCATGTCACAGACTGTCCTCAGAAGAGCTCACACTCTAATCCTACCATAGTCATAGTCTAATGTCCTACCATATTATTATTATGCATTTATATAGCACTGACATCTTCTGCAACACTTTACAGAGTACATAGTCATGTCACTGACTGTCCTCAGAGGAGCTCACACTCTAATCCTGCCATAGTCATAGTCTAAAGCCCTACCATAGTATGATTATGTATTTATATAGCACTGACATCTTCTGCAGTCACTGACTGTCCTCAGAGGAGCTCACAATCTAATCCTACCATAGTCATAGTCTAATGTCCTACCATATTATTATTATGTATTTATATGGCACTGACATCTTCTGCAGCACTATACAGAGTACATAGTCATGTCACTGATTGTCCTCAGAGGAGCTCACAATCTAATCCTACCATAATCATAGTCTAATGTCCTACCATATTATTATGTATTTATATAACATTGACATCTTCTGCAGCACTTTACAGAGTACATAGTCATGTCTCGGACTGGCCTCAGAGGAGCTTACACTCTAATAATGCCATAGTCATAGTCTAATGTGCTACCATATTATTATTATGTATTTATATAGCACTGACATCTTCTGCAGCACATTACTGAGTGCATAGTCATGTCACTGACTGTCCTCAGAGGACCTCACAATCTAATCCTACCATAGTCATAGTCTAATGTCCTACCATATTATTATTATGTATTTATATGGCACTGACATCTTCTGCAGCACTGTACAGAGTACATAGTCATGTCACTGATTGTCCTCAGAGGAGCTCACAATCTAATCCTACCATAGTCATAGTCTAATGTCCTACCATATTATTATGTATTTATATGGCACTGACATCTTCTGCAGCACATTACAGAGTACATAGTCATGTCACTGACTGTCCTCAGAGGAGCTCACAATCTATTCCTACCATAGTCATAGTCTAAAGCCCTACCATAGTATGATTATGTATTTATATGGCACTGACATCTTCTGCAGCACTTTACAGAGTACATAGTCTTGTCACTAACTGTCCTCAGAGGAGCTCACAATCTAATCTCTACTATAGTCATATGTCTATGTATGCATCGTGTAGTGTATGTATCCTTTAATGCCAATTTAAAGGGAACCCAATTAAATTACATCTACGGTATATATATAAAATCGGATGTATGTATGTGTGTGTGTGTGTATGTGCCGCGATCACTCGAAAACGGCTTGACCGATTTGAACAAAACTTGGTATACAGATCCCTTACTACCTGGGATGATATGTTCTGGGGGTCTTGGGTCCCCCCTGCATACGTGGGCGGAGCTACAAACAGCAAATCAGATTTCACCCGTTCAAGTCAATGGAAAAAATGTAAAAAGGCTGCCATTCTCACAGTAATCAAGCCAGAGTCCCCACGCATGGCACAGTTGGTCACTTGGTGACCGAGGTTACAAATCCAGAAAAAGTGGGCGGAGCATAAAACAGCCAATCAAATTTCAGCCGTTCATTTTAAATGGGAAAATGTGAACTGCAGCCATTCTTAGACTGTTAATCGCAGGGGTCTCAACCTTGACACAGTTTGTCACTGGGTGAATGCAATTAAGATTCAAGAAAATGGGTGGAGCCTACAACATCCAATCAAAATTCACCTATTGATTTTCAAGGGGGAATATTGAAACTACTGCTATTCTTACACTTTTAATGGCAGAGGCTTCAAACTTGCTACAGTTGGTCATTGGGTGACTGGGGTCCAAATTCACTAAAGGGGCGGGGCCACATACAGCCAATCAGATTTCCTTGGTGGATAAACTGCTTCCATTCACACATTTTTGATGTCAGGAACCTGAAAGCTCACAAACTTGGTCATTGAGTGACTGTGTGTCAAGGTTACAAAAAGTGGGTGGAGCCAAAACAACTTTTACTGGGAAAATATAAACTGCAGCCATTCTTACACTGTTAATGGCAGAGTTCTCAAACTTTGCACAGTTGGTCACTGGGTGACTGAGATTAAGATTTTGGAAGGTGGGTGGAGCCTTCAACAGCCAATAAAAAAATCACCTTTTGATTTTCAAAGGGAATATTTAAGCTGCTACCATTCTCTTATACTGTTAAAAGCAGATGCCTCAAACCTGGTACAGTTGGTCACTGGGTGACTAGGATCCAAATTCAGAAAGGGGCGGGGCCACAAACAGCCAGATTTGTTTATTTTTCAATGGGAATATGCAAAGTATTGATACCAAGGACCCCAAAGCTGATAAACTTGATAATTGAGTGACTGCATGTCAAAGGTAGAAAAAGTGGGCGGTGCCAACAACTAAATTTTTTTACATGGCAGGGTTCCCAAACTTTACACAATTGGCCACTGGGTGACTGGGATGAATATTCAGAAATGTGGGTGGAGCCTACAACAGCCAATCAAAATTTACCTAATGATTTCCAAGGGGAATATTCACATTGCTACCATTCTTACACTGTTAATGGCAGAGGTCTCAAACCTGATACAGTCAGTCATTGGGTGACTGGGGTACAAATTCGATAAAGGGGTGGAGCCACAAACAGCCAATCAGATTTGTTAGATTGATTTCAGCCATTCTGTTATTGGCAGGGTTCTCAAATGTTACACAGTTGGCCACTGGGTGACTGGGACTAATATTCAGGAAAGTGGGTGGACCCTCAGCAGCCAATCAAAATTCACCTTTTGATTTTCAAGGGGAATATTTACATTGCTGCCATTCTTACACTCTTAATGGCAGAGGTCTAAAATCTGCTACAGTCAGTCACTGGGAGACTGGGGTTTAAATTCTGAAGGAAGCGGGCCAAAAACAGCCAATCATATTTGTTTAATTTCAATGGTAAAATGCAACTTATTGATGCCAAGGACCCCAAAGCTCATAAACTTGGTCATTAAGTGACTGTATGTCAAGGTTAGAAATAGTGGGCGGAGCCAAAAACAACTAACTTTTTACATGGGAAAATGTAAACTGCAGCTTTTCTTTCACTGTTAATGGCAGGGTTCTCAAACTTCACACAGTTGGTCACTGGGTGACTAGGATTAATATTCGGAAAAGTGGGTGGAGCCTACAAGAGCCAATCCAAATTCACCTATTGATTTTCAAGGGGAATATTGAAACTGCAGCCATTCTTATACTGTTAATAGCAGAGGCCTCAAATCTGCTACAGTCAGTCGTTAAGTGTCTGGGGTTCAAATTCAGTAAAGGGGCTGAGCTAAAAACAGCCAGATTTCTTTGCTGAATAAACTGCTTCCATTAGCACAATTTTGATGCCAGGAACCCAAAAGCTCACAAACTTGGTCATTGAGTAGTGAGTGTGTGTCCAGGTTACAAACACTGGGTGGAGTTACAAACAGATTTTCCCGGGAAATTGTAAACTGCAGCTCTTTTTCACTTTTAATGGCAGGGTTCTCAAACTTAGCATAGCTGCTTACTGGGTGACTGGGATTAATATTCACAAAAGTGGGTGGAGCCTAAAATGCCAATCAAAAATCACATATCGCTTTTCAAGGAGAATATTAAAATTGCTGCCATTCTTGCACTGTTAATGGCACAAGCCTCAAACCTGGTACAGTTGGTCATTTGGTCACTGGGGCTCAAATTCAGAAAAGGGGGCAGAGCTACAAACAGTGAATCAGATTTGTTTCATTTCATGGGAAAATACAAATTATTGATGCCAAGGACCCCAAAGCTCACAAACTTGGGCATTGAGTAGTGACTTTGTGTCAAGGTTACAAAAAGTGGGCGGAGCCAAAAACACATTTCACTGGGAAAGTGTAAACTGCAGCCATTCTTACACTGTTAATGGCAGGGTTCTCAAACTTTGCCCAGATGGTCACTGGGTGACTGAGATTAATATTCCGGGAAGTGGGTGGAGCCTATAATAGCCAATCCAAATTCACCTGTTGATTTTTAAGTGGAATATTTAAATTGCTGCCATTTTTACACTGTTAATAGCAGATGCCTCAAACCTGCTATAGTTGGTCAATGGGTGACTGGGGTTCAAATGCTGGAGAGGGGGTGAAGCCACAAACAACCAATCTGATTATTTTAATTTCTATGGGAATATACAAATTATTGATGCTAAAGACCCCAAAGCTCACAAACTTGGTCATTGAGTGTTTGTGTGTTAGGGTTAGAAAGTGGGCGGAGCCAACACCAGTCAAATACATACACGGGCAACGCCGGGTCATCAGTGGGTGGAGACAAATACAAATTTCACTGGGAAAATGTAAACTGCAGTCATTCTTACACTGTTAATGGCAGGGTTCTCAAACTTTGCACAGTTGGTCACTGGGTGACTGGGATTAATTATCAGAAAAGTGGGTGGAGCCTACAAAAGTGAATCAAACTTCACCTATTGCTTTTCTAAGGGAATATTTAATTGCTACCATTCTTGCACTGTTAATGGCACAGGCCTCAAACCTGGTACAGTTGGTCATTGGGTGACTGGGGTTCAAATTCAGAAAAGGGGGTGGAGCTACAAACAGCCAATCAGATTTTTTTCATTTCAATGCAAATTATTGATACCAAAGACGGCAAAGCTCACAAACTTGGTCATTGAGTAATTGTGTGTTAGGGTTAGAAAAAGTGGGTAGAGCCGACACCAGCCAGATACATACCCGGGCAACCAGCTAGTTATCTATATGTTTTAGGATGTGGGATGAAACCAGAGTGCCCGGAGGAAACCCACGCAGACACGGGGAGAACATACAAACTTTGTGCAGATAGTGCCCTGGCTGGGATTCAAACCGGGGAGCCAGCACTACAAGGCGACAGTGCTAACCACTACGCCACTGTGCTGTTTCAACCTGTTTCAATCATAATCAGTGCAAAGTGTGGATTGGACATGGTTCTGGGTAAAAAAGTGTCTGCTGGAGTCTTTATAAGTAGCCCCCCGCGTGTGTTGCGTTTATCAGGTAAACGTTCCGGTGCCAGTCTGTCGCTTCTGCTGCTGTACATAAGTCAGGAACCCGCAGAGCGGCTGCCTGGGGATCCGGGAGGTAATTTGATTGATGTAATTGGGGTGCACATCAGCTTTGCGCTCTCTGCTGCTCCCTGCATTATTTATTTAGTGCTGCTGATTTGTGTTGTTTTATGCCTTCGCCTCGGCTTGTCATCGGTGAGTTGAGAGCGATGTGCGGTCGCCTTTGACAGCATTTAGCAGGAGAACCTCCTCATCCACCAGCAGCCAGATTGTGTCGCTGGCAATGATGTGAGCATGTTTGCAGCTCTGGCACCTCAGGGCTGTGCTGAGAAATGTGAGGTACAGAGAAATCACAGCAATCAGCACAGATGAAAGCTTTGATGTGTGTCCTGCTTGCTAAGGCAGAGCTCCGGGAGATATTTCTGTAGAGGGCAGAACTCGCACGCGGGCTGTGAGCAGCTCAGAACTGTCGCTGCCGCCCCGAGAGATGCCTTCCCAGAATGCTGACGCTGCAGTTTAGGTACAGATAAAAGGGGAAAGCAGAAAAGAGGGACAATATGGAAGTAAAGGAGGACTTGATTTACTAGAGGCCTCTCCAGAGGTCCCTGAGGACCCTTAATGGGAATACAAAAACTGCACAAACAATAGGTTCCAGTTGTCTCTTACCAAGACCACTATAGCATGCTCTTATATCATATTCCACTAACTAGATTCTTCTACAATCCATCATGAATGCTGCAGCTAGATGGTCTATCTTTCTCCCTGCTCCTCATCTGCTGCTCCTCTCTGCAAATCTCTACACTGGCTCCTCCCACCTACCATCATTTGCTGCTGCTCTTTGTAAACCTCAATACTGGCTCCACCCCCCATTCCTTATCTACTGCTCTTCTCTGCAAATTTCTACACTGGCTCCACCTATCATTCCCCATCTACTGGTGCTTCTTTCTGCAAATCTCTACACTGGCTCCTCCCACCTCTCATCTGCTGCTCCACTCTGCAAATCTCTTCACTGGCTCCTCCCACCACCCATCATTTGCTGCTGCTCTCTGCAAATCTCAATACTGGCTCCTTCCACCACTCCTCATCTGCTGCTCCTCTCTGCAAATCTGTACCCTGCCTCATCTCACCATCCCAAACTGTCACACAAAGGAACCAGTCCCGATCTGACATTTTTCGCACGTGTGTACGCACCTTAAAAGCAGGATAGATTTATTAATCAGGGTTGGGAGGTTGGGGGACGGGGTTAGGGTTAGGCAACTAGTAAGGCTATTTACTCAAAAAGAACTTAAAGTGAATTAGACACGAAGCACCCTCATGTATTTTACCATATATATCAGTGGGAACATTAGAGAAAACACCTACCCTGCTCTCTGCTTCACTGCTCAGCCTGCTTGTGAGCAGCACTGATAAAATCCCCCACTGAGCATTCAGTCTCGCTTTGCTCAGGAATCATTATAGCTGAGTCTGTCTTCTCTGATGTCTTTTCAAGCCCAAGCCTGCCCCCTTGTGGCTCTGCTATAATGACTCAGCTATAATGATTCCTGAGCAAAGCCAGACTGAATGCTCAGTCAGGGATTTTATCAGGGCTGATAACAGGCAGGCTGAGCAGTGCAGAATGAAACAGAGAGCAGGGTAGGTAAAGACGAAAACTTCACCGAAAACAGCATTGCGTTGCGTAGCCAAAGTACGCAACTGGCGCAAAAACAAACGGTACCTGGATTCAAACATATGCCTTCCGGCCACCTAAATATAAACATGGGCATGGTTGAAAGGCCTCAGTTTATCTTTTCCCCAATTATAATTAAAAAAAAGGTTGAAAACACAGAAAAAATTGCTTGCGCCTCTACACTACGAAACTGTCAATTTACTACACACCATACAAACTTTCAAAGACTCTTGATGAGAAATTTTCCGCCACTCCCGATCGAGAAAAATAATTTTAAAAAAAAGGAAATTCCATTGGAATTTTCACTTGAATGAAAAAAAAAAAAAAAAAAAAAAGCTTTTGATTTTTCTGTTGAAAGGATCACTTTTATCAAACTACTGTAAAACTGGATCATTTTATTGTATTGTGTGTGGCCACCTTAAAAAGGGATTGCCAACCATAAAATCAAATTCCATTTACCCACTGCTCTGTGTTTATTATGCAGTCCACAACCTGACCCTGCATTGCTCTCCAATCTAATCATAAATGTTTCTTCTGTAATAAATCTTATTTCGGTCAGCCTGGCTCTATTGGGTACATTGCCGAGGAGAAGGAAGCTTGTTATCTCTCCTCCCACATTCACACTCTTCACTGATTGGCTGAGGGCAGTTCAGTGTGACACGAGGCTGAAATCTGATCTATACTGTGCTCACAAGTGTTTACAAAGCAAGCTAGCTATGACAGCACAGATTCTAGGAGAAAAAAGTAAAGGGGGAAATGACACCAGGATTGGCCTCAGTCAGAGGCAGTTAAGATGGAAAATGCAATCAACAGTTTTCTCTTTATTTACTGTATAAAATTCACTGAAATCAAAACCTGGATAGTACAATACATTTGTTATGTAAGTAGAACAAGAAGTTATCTACTTATATGTGTTTTTATTCCTGGGATAGTATGGCTGCCCCTGCTGCTTTAAGACAGGCGCATCTCTCGTGAGATATAAGAGCTTTACATTTGCATAGCAGCCATTTCTTCGTATGCATCACTTAATAGAAACAAACTATGAGCGTTATTCCACCTCACCGCCATTATTCCTTCCAATATGGTGAAGTAACAATAAGAACGAACCTGATACAATTAGCGTGATTCATTTAGCGAAGGCAGCGCCGCGCTCGCTAAACGAGGCTTTTAGTGTCATGTTCATCTTTTACAAATCCTCACGATGTGACAAGATTAATCCCAATCTCGTTTCTTTTTCTCCCCATTCTGCAGCTATTCTAAGCTCTTTTTAAATCCTTTGCCCTTTGCCTGAACTCCGGCAAAATGCAATAAGGAGAAACCGGTGAGAGGGCAGAGAGTGCGAGATTGAGTTATCCAATCGTTCAGCTTCTTAACAGAAGAAATCACAAGTTAAAAGTAATGGATATTCTTTAATAATAGATTTTGGGGGAAAAGTTTTTTTTTTTTTTTAAATCAGAAAAATGTGAAGGGTTGGCTATCAAAACCTCACATGTGCCACGTGTGTCCAGTAGATGGAGTCCTGGTACAGACTACAAACTAAAATCTGGCTTATCGTTAAATCAGATCACTCCACAATGAACGAAAAATTTTACATTTTTCCTATTTGTGTAATGATTATCACAACTGGTCCTGCATGACGCATTCATGATTCTCATTGAATATGTTCATGTCTCATATGCAGTGTCATGTCAGCAGCAGGGCTGTCATAATTAATTAATTTGTTAATTTAATTCATTTTCTATCTGACATACACAAATACAGAGTTAATTAGCTCTCACCAAAAGGCCTTCCTGGGCTTTTAAGCCTCCTGCTGATTAACAGCCCCATCCATCTAGATTTAACATTGACAGAAATAAAAAAAACTTGGCTTTTACCAGCCTGACAGTCTCCAAACCTCACTCCTCTAAGCTTTGCTAGCAGCTTCAAGGAGATTTTTATCTGTGTTCCCCACACAGCTGGTCTACTGGTATGCCAGTTGATTTCACTATAACCTTAAAGAACAACTGAAGAGAGAGGTATATGGAGGCTGCCATGTTTATTTCCTTTTAAGCAATAGCAGTTGACTGGCAGCCCTGCTGACCCTCTGCCTCTAATACTTTCAGCCATAGACCCTGAACAAGTATGCAGCAGATCTGACAGCCCTGATAAAATCTGTGACTGAGCATTCAGTCTGGCTTTGCTCAGGAATCATTAGAGCAGAGCCAGAAGGGGGCAGGCTTGGGCTTGAAAAGACATCAGAGAAGACAGACTCCGCTATAATGATTCCTGAGCAAACCCAGACTGATTGCTCAGTCGGGGATTTTATCAGGGCTGATAACAAGCAGGCTGAGCAGTGAAGGATGAAACAGAGAGAAAGGTAGGTGTTTTCTCTAATGTTCCCACTGATATATATGGTAAAATACATGAGGGTGCTTCATCTCTGGTTCACTTTAAAAGGAAATAAACATGGTAGCCTCCATAGTCTTCTCACTTCAGTTGTCCTTTAATTCATATTTTTTTCATAATTCATGTTTTTTCATAGCACTAGGATATGCTAGCAGAACAAGTTTTACAGAAGTTATTAAGGTTAATCTGACACACATTCTGGGGAGTTTTAAAGCAAATTGGACCTCCAGAACCTGAAGTAATAAAGGTTCTATGTAACTCTTCATAGTTAACACTCATGTTTCATGTTTCATGTGTGTGAACTCACAACGCCTTACTGAATGCAAATATGAAGTCCATTTATTGATATGACTTATGGGTACTGAGAAATCGAAATACCCCTGTATTGTCTCTTCCATTACTAATGTTGTCCAGTCGACTGGGGGGTATGCGAGGTGGGGGGGTCATGTGACCTTTGGAGGTGGCTATACAGAAGGATTTTGGATGTCAAGCTGATTGGCAGTGATGGTGTTCAAATTCTCGCTCGAGGTTGATCCAAACATCCGTTACTTAAGGCAAGTAAGGCA